>NC_143575.1:214747344-215058038 GCF_048544385.1 Mastigoproctus giganteus
AAACTTCCATAGACAATAGAATTTGATGATTTTAAAGTATCATGCTATTATTATTATTATTATTATTATTATTATTATTATTATTATTACCCATATGGTGCAAGGAAGCCTGGGGCTTATGCTGCACCAGCCAAAAAAAAAAAAAATTTCCCATGTTACCCTGTGAAAGAGGGAGGGGGGGAGAGAGAGAGAGAAGTAGAAGGGAATCACCAAGAAAAAGAAGCCCATACTCACCAAATGTGAGCCCCTGAGGCAATACAAGTTACATTTCAGTACATCAAATTACAGGAATAACGAAACAAGGATATGTTGTCTTCAAAAGGCAGAGTCCACCGCACTCGCGTATTTTGAAGCTGATGTTCTCCTATTAGTCACAACCTCAACTAGTTGGGGTTGTGACTAACAGGGACTCCTATTGCATGCTAATTGCGACTCCATAAGGGACTCCTATTGCATGAGACGGACGAGCCCATTGTGCAACCTGAAATGAATTTCATTTTTGTCTGTAAGCTATGGTCAGGTGGCCCATTTTCGCGATGACAAAGAAGAGTTTCAGGAAATAAAACTAAGCTGCTCTAGCCAGAGACCAACTAACTTGGTCAAGACACGAAAATAGTATGTAAGACTCCTTCAATTCTGATTGGAACTATACTTCAACTCTGGCTAGCAACGGAAATCGAACTGCTTTAAGGCTATTTCCAACTGATGTGAGGAAACAGCGATACTATCCAGGGACATGACTTGTATAAATCAACATATTAACTTGTGAACAATCTCCATATTAAACTGCGCACAAACTAAACTAGGAAATATAGCTTAACAATTAGTGTTTCAAAGGTGAGACAAATAAATAGCAACAAGCAGTCCGACCTTACACAGTCCACTCATTACATTAACTGAAAACTCTGATAGAAAGAAAAAACATATTCTTAACAGAATTGAGATGGACACTTACCACCGATAACAGACTGCAAAATAATTTTCATGATAAACTACCATAGTGTTAACCACAAACAATATAACTAAACACTTCAGAATTACCAAAATAAGGACGGTAACGAATTTAAAAAAAAAACTTTTAAATATATATAAATTAACCCTACATTAGAAACGTTTTAACACATCAATGAAACCTCAGTAGAAATTAATTTACCAGAAGTTAGTTTAATTACCTACGTGCAGTTTAAAATATCTTAAAAAGTTAAAAATGGACCAACACTCAGACTGAAAGTTACGAAAAACACGAACATAAACACGTATGCGTGTATAAAAATATATTTTTTTCAATTATTTTTTAATTTTTTAATTGAAATTAAATAATTAATTTTATATGCCATATATAAAAAATTTAAGTGCTGTTCCAAAGAATATACATAAATTTTCATTAAAAATGTAGATTCAATTTCTTCCCTCTTTTAGATATGGGTTTGAATAGTATTTTTTACTTTTATTCTTGATAAGCCAGAGAAGTACCTGAACTGTCTTCTTTTTCAAATTGTGCATAGCAAGGAGATATACCACTTGGACTATTTTAACTAATGGGAAGTCGTTGGAAGGATACAGATCGGCCGACTTGTGGAAGTCATCATGTCCTTCAAAGTGTCCGAAAGTGTCATCTTAATGCTATGAGCACAATTCCATTAGACAATCATGTAACCACAGGAAAGGTGAAGGCCATTCGGGTCAAAAATATAGTAGGGAAACCAATATCTAACATTAACAGCCAAATGTTGTTATTTGGTCTTTAGGAGCATTAGTAACTAAGGCCATATTGCTCCAGGATATGCGGTGGTCATTCTCTGACCTTTCCGCATCCTCCGCATTTGGTGGTGACGGGCTCGAACCCCGGTCTAATCAAGAAGTGTGTGGTACGCACTGCTGCCCCTTCCCACCTGGCTACGGAGGCGCCTCAGCCAAATGTAAGAAAAAAATGTCTGCACATAACTTATATCGTAGCTCTTATCAAGGAATACAGTGTAGCGTAGGCTAAAGTCAGTAGGGAGCGATCGGGCGATCATCCCCCCCGTAGAGCCAGATTAATTGGAAATATACTATGGTAATTAAAATAGAAAACAAAACGTCGCGTAATCAAATTATGTTTGTGAAATAAAAACACTAAAGAGATAGTTACAAAGTGCAACTAGTAATGCTGACGAGACGCCGACTACCACCAGCAAAATTAAAATAAAAATAGGAAAATTTCATAAATAAATAAGAAGAAGCCCACAATCTCGCAGGGAAACACAGTAGCACGGTCGCCTTCTTGAAGTATGGGGAAAAACTAATTCCGGAAACAAACTAGGAAATCTCAACTACACTTAACCCAATGGATGAATGCAAAGATACCCACTAAAGATACCTAAAAAGAAAGTTTAAGTGACCACAGTGACTTTAAGAGACATCGGAAATCCCAAACATCCGCATTTCTATCATGACTTTCTAACAACAAAGGAACTAAGGATGTCCAGATGTGATTGATCAAGACAGACAAGTCTAAAATACGGTTATCCCAATAATTATAATAAGGAAACAATTAAAAGTGAAATTAAAATGCAAATAAGCAACATAGCATCTGCTGACTGAAATTAAATTGCAAAACTGTAAATTAACTAACGAATTATATTAATTTGATAGTCAAACATATTAACGTAAACATTTTAAAAGACAGAAAACACGAAAATTAACAAACTAAATTGAATAGGGGTACCCTATCGAAGAATAAAATCTTAAAGAAAAGGAGAGAGCAGAAAAAAAATAAAAAATGCAACGGACGTTATACTATCCGTATCTCAAAGTTACTGATAGCCAGAGAATTCCTCCACCAACAGTAACTCCAAACATAACAATCACTCTGTGCACTTTGTACGAGTACGGGACGAAACCCCCATAAGGGAGAATTATAATAATAATAATAATAATTTAAATAAAACAATATTCCTACTGTTCCCATTTTCAATCAGCCAATTCTGCTTTAAACATGGTCAGATTAACTGCCTCCACCATGTTTAGAAGTAACTTATTCCAATGTTTGACAATCCGCTGCCCATGGGTATTTGAGCTTCTGATGCAAGTACCTCATGACTTCTATTATGAAATTTTCAGGAGATTCAATTTTTAGTATTTACATATTGAATATGTCAAACGTACTACAAGGTGTTTCAAAATTATGTATACACACTTTAAAATTTTATGTTGTTGTTTGTTTATTTGGTTTTTAGGAGCATTAGCAACTAAAGCCATATTGCTCCGGGGATATGTGGTGGTCATTCCCTGACCTTTCGCATCCTCCGTATTTCGTGATCACGGGCTCGAACCCCGGTCTAATCAAAAAGCATGCACTGCTGCTCCTGCCCACCTGGCTACGGAGGCACCTATTAAAATTTATATTTAATGAACAATATACACTGAGTGATCACTGAATTATGACCACCCCTATGAAAGCTGAATGCGACCCGTTGACCACGTGAGATACGAGAGTGCGCAGTTAGTCGACCTAAGTAGCATAGATAAGGTGTCAGTGGTTCAGTAAGTAGTAAAATTCCGAGCGTGATGGGTAAAAGGAAGGATTTAATAAACGACAGATTCTGGGTGCTCGACGAGCTGGTGCCTCGATTTCCCAAACGGCTGAACTGGTGGAGTGTTCGAGAGCCGCCGTATTAAAGTGTACCAGGACTGGCGTCAAAATGGTCAAACAACGACCCGGCGGCAAAACTGCAAAGGTTAGCGAAAGGTTGATGTTAGCGGTGAGCACCGGGTCCGACAACTCGTACAGACGACGATGCGCAGCACTGTTGAAGAGTTGACTGCCCAATACAACGTGGGACAACCCGGAACAATATCTGGCATGACCACGCGTCGTATGCTCGTACGTATGGGCTATACCAGCAGACGACCCCTACAGCATCCTCTCCTAACCAAGGTTCATCGGCGTAAAAGATTCGCTTGGTGCAAAGAGCATGCAAGTTGCACATTAGAAGACTGGAAGAAGGTGTGCTAGTGGGATGAGTCAGGTTATTTACTACACACCGTGGATGGTCGTATAAGGATTTGGCGTCAAGAACATGAGGCTCTTCATCCATCATGCATGGTATCAAAAGTGCAGGTCGGTGGAGGCGTTTGCATGGTGTGGGGCATGTTTCAGTGGCAGGAACTTGAACCCCTGGTGCATGAGGAACAACGTATCAGTGGTCTCCGCTATCGTCAACTGCTTGCTGACTGTATACACCCTGCTATGTTACACTTTTTCCCGAATAACGATGGTGTCTTCCAAGATGCGCCGAGCCATCGGGCACTTGTTGTAGGACTGGTTTGAGAAACACAGTTCTGACTTCCAGAATATCGATTGGCCTCCGAACTTCCCCGATATCAATCCCAGAGAGCAGTTATGGGACAATATGTAAAGGCATATCGGCGTCTGGATACGCCAATCACCCCATACCTGCATTGCTGACCGCATTACACACAGCTTGGTTGGCCATACCTCCCGAACGGTTCCGACATCTTGTTGAATCAATGCCACATCGGATAGCTGCTATACTGAGAGCAAAAAGGAGGACCTACTAAGTATTAGGTAGATAGTCATAATTCAATGATCACTCAAGTGTATACAAATTTAATTTTTTTGATACTTTTAAGGCAAAAAACATTATTTTTTTACAACAACAAAACTTTACTTTAATTGTTCAAAATGCCTTCCATCAGCATTAATGCATGAGCGGCATCTATCTTCAACAGATCTACATACTGAAATGCACAAATCAAGTAAAATGTTTTCTGCTTCTTGTTGAATTTTCATCCACAATTCCTCCAGTCTTTACGGTTTGTGACTGTAAATCCGATTTTTCAAGTATCCCCAAGCAAAATAATCTAAAGGAGTGAGATCAGATGATCTTGCAGGATATTCAAAAGCACTCCCCTGGACGACCTATCCAGTGATCATGAAATTCATTGTCATGATCAATCGCGCACAGCTATAGGATAAATGTGGAGATGCACCATCTTGTTGAAAATACACCAATATATCTGCAAAAATGTCTCTGATTTTTGGTACAGCATACTCCCTCAACATATCCAGATAATTTTTTTTTCCATTAACAGTGTCATTGAATCGAAAGGGACCAATCATTCCACGTGAAAAGAGCATCATCCACACAGTAATGCCCAGTAGATTGACATCTTTCTGTAGAGTGATGTGTGGATTTTTAGTGGCTCAGTAAACACAATTGTGACGATTTATAGGCAGCACGCTGAACTTCATTGACATTTTCATATTTCCAATACCATTTTATAATTGCCTTTCTTTCTTCAAAACTTAATTGGGTACTCTTCATCGTTTTAGAGGTATATATAAAATAAAACAAAAATTAAATTATTGTAAAAAAATTGTCTGATTTTAAACTACGAAATGAGTTTAAGAAAATTAAATTGGTGCATATTGTTCAATAAATATAAATTTTTTTAAAGTGTGTATGCATAATTTTGAAATGCCCTCTATATATAACATAGTAGTATGCTTCTTTCAAAAGGAATCAAAAAATTTTACAATAAATTTCGGCAGTTTTTCTTCTGCAAGCCTTAAATACTTTGCAAATTCTTAATACTCGGTGTATGGCTGGTTCAAAACACTAAATCAGAGACCTTTTGTATGAGTCAATTTCATGTTATATCTTACATCCTCTAAAGAACAAAATTCTCTCAATTTTTCCGTAGATATGCCGCATGGTTTACAAATTATGACAATATTTTACCACGACCACTTCAACAATACAAGACAATCTCTCAACCCCCGACTGTATTACATGATGCAGAGAAATGCTTTATGAAGCCATATTTGATGCATCTAGTTTGAGATTGAAAATAAATTCGTGCAAGCGGAGATGATAAAAATTGCGGGGTAAACCAATATATTTAAAATTTCAGAAAACTGAATATACATCATAAAAAAAAAATTCAAGACATCGGTACAAAACACTGAAAACTCGGAAAATCCAGAAAAACTGGGACGTCTGGTCACCCTATTATCAGAGACAATGCAGATTATAAACTCATGTGGTAACCATTCCCAGAATATCTTCCACACATGCAGCACATTAATTAACCAAATATATGCCACTTTGAACAAACTACATTTCGGCAACAAGTTAGCGTCCTGACGGCCTTCGCGATAGAAGGTGCCCACATTGTTACCCATCTCGATTTGCAAGTGGCCTTCAACTCGGTAAATAGACATACCCAGCTCATAAGCTGGGCACGTCTCCAAACATGGCTTAGACATCGAAGATGACATTTTAAGCTACTTTCTGAGGTCTCTCCCTTCACAGCGAAAATTTTTTTCCGATTTATTACTGGCAATCAAATGTTCATTTGCGTAGAAAAACAAGGGGAACATGCTATCTGGGCTGGTTTTCATTCCGCCCACTTGTTCAACTGTGTATGAAAACTTATGCTGTGCAGATGACGTCAACGTAATGATCCATATTACACCTAAATATCAACGATATAATTCCCATCCTCTTAGAATACTGTATACGATGCAGTTTGAAAACCGTATAAATTCAGAAATATCACAGCATCTTCTCCCTGAAACTTGAATATTAAGTTTTTCCCATTTGCAGTCTTCAGTCGACATACTAAGTTGGAAGTGACATTTGATAATAATTTGATTTAAATTTTCACTTCGAAGATCGCTGGAAAACACTGTGTTCATTAGCTAATGATGTAGCATGCTTTACGGGCCAACGAAATCTCCACTAAGCAAGGATACATACCTATCATCTTCCAAAATGACGGCCACGAGACATCATTATGCGGCGTCTGTTATTCTATATACTGCATTTTAAGTAAATGAAAATATGATTGTAAAACATAATCCTAACTAGAGCGCTAAATCAAAAAAAAAAAAAAAAAAAAAAGCGTTTGTACCATGTATGCACGAAAGATGTTTTATTTTATGTGAAAACCTCCTTGGCTTGAAGAGGTTAGCGAAATCCAAGCCAATAGCCTAATTAGTAATTTTATAGTAGCCATTTGTTGAATAGTATGACGTCAAAATCATAATTCCCGCAGTTGTAATTGCAGGAAGTATAATTGCAACAATACAAGTGTTTGTCATATTGACTGCAACAATACAAGTGTTTGTCATATGACTGCAACAATACAAGTGTTTGTCATATGACTGCAACAATACAAATATTTCTTAAAAATTTTGTTTTTCGTCTGGCATTTTCATTACATTCCATTGTTAGGTACCGCTACAAATGTTTTCACATAAAAAAAAAAAAAAAACCTTTTGGAAAAATCCCTCCGGTCTGCGACGAAAACCAAATTCCAACTATCTTCTCTCCTAGATTTTAGATGATTTAAGTGTTCTTATAGGTTAATTTATATTATCGACTATCATAATGGGGGGGGGGGGGGTTTAACCTTCCAGATATCGACTGGAACTTGTGGATTGGTCACTCGCACACTAGCAAGACTTTTTGGATTTATCAAACGTTTTCTGACTGTTTTCTACAGCAACATGTTCGAGAGGCAACCAGAGGGAGTAATACTCTTGATCTTATTACCAGCAGTGATTATTCATGCATTGAGACTTTGCAGATAAAGAAAACACTGGGTGACAGTGATCACAATCTCCTGATGTGGGAATTACTTAAAGATGTAACTACCATCAAGGCTAAAGGGAAGGGCTATTGCTTTCGTAAATGTGACTACAGGGGTTTCAGACAGTTTTTAAACTCTATACAGTGGGATCAACTGATGATGTTACCAACGTTGAATTCTAAATGGAAAACCTCCAGGAACTTAATTTTGGATGCTACTAGGCTTTTCATTCCAACTAAGAAATACTGTTCAAGGTTTAGGCCTAAATGGATGTCAGATGAACTAATGAGGCTCGTGGCAGAGAAGAAAAATGTATGGAATGCATATAAAGTATTAGGTGACACAGAAGCCTATGGCAGATATAAACTAGTCTGCAATCAAATCACAAAGGAGGTTAGGCAGGCGAAGGCAGATTACGACAAATCCTTGGCAAAGGATGCAAAGAAAAACAGTAAAGAGTTCTTTACTTACGTAAACTCTAGAAAGGAAGGGATGAATCAGATTGGACCACTTAACATAAGATGGGTTGACTATTGATGATCATGCTCAGGTAGCTGATAAACTGAATGAGTGTTTTGCTGGCTATTCAATGTAACTAGGAGCTATTCAATGAGGAGAGTGTCAGAAGTTTATCAAACTAACAGGGAGCTAAGTGATTTTGTAATAATTGAGAGCAAAGTGGAGGAGAAATTGTTGAAGTTAAACATAAAAAAGGCACTTGGGGTGGATGGGATCGATCCAGTTACATTAAAAAGGCAACAGCAATGGAGGTAAGCAAATCCTTAGCCATAATTATGAGAGCTTCCTTGGACTCAGGTGAAGTCCCCATGGACTGGAGGTGTGCAAATGTATCACCAATTCACAAAGGGAGTTAAAAAGGTGACACAAGTAACTATAGACCTGTTAGTTTAACTTGTGTTCCTTGTGTTAAGACACAGCATGGGTTTGTTAAAGGGAGGTCTTGTCTGACCAATTTGACTCAATACTATGATGTGGTCACAAAGGAACTGAATGCCAAAAATAATTTTGATATCATATACTTGGATTTAAGGAAAGCTTTTGATACTGTTGCACATGGAAGACTGCTGTGAACATTTAAGCGGGATGGCATTAAGGGTAAGTTGCTACAACGGATAAAGGGATGGTTGAGTGGGAGACGACAGAGAGTGGTAATCAATGGACACTGCTCTTCGTGGACAAATGTTATTAGTGGAGTTCCCCAGGGTTCGATGTTCAGCCCATTGTTATTTTGTATATTTATCAATAATATTGATGAAGGTATATCAGGTTTAATGTCCAAGTTTGCAGATGATACAAAGGTTAGCAGGGTTGTTAACGAAAGTAAAGACAGTATGCTATTCCAACTGAATCTAGATAATTTGGACAAATGGGCTGAGAAGTGGCAACTGAAGTTTAACATTGACAAATGCAAAGTACTGCATATGGGTAGAAGTAACCCCAGAGAAACGTACCAACTGTGTGGTACTACACTTAAGGTGGTAGAAAATGAAAAAGACCTGGGAGTAATTGTGCAGTCAGATATGAAGTTTTCTGAGCAATGCAGCCAGGCTGCCAGGGCAGGTCATGGAGTCTTGTCAATGATATATAGGAATTTTGCTAGCAGGGACAGGGAAGTGATTATCCCGTTATACAAGGCAATGGTCAGGCCACACCTAGAGTACTGTGTACAGGTCTGGAGGCCTCATTTTGGGAAGGATGTAGCGTTGCTAGTACAAAGGAGGGCAACAAGATTGGTGAGAGCAGCAAAGGGGTGCTCTTACCAAGAAAGGCTTAAATTCTGCAAATCGCAGCGCCTGTAGAGTAGGCACCTGCGAGGTGATCTGACTGAGGTGTATAAGGCCATGAATGGCTTAAGCAAGCTGAATGCTGATGGGATTCTTCTTCTTGCGCAGATTAACAACCTGAGAGGGCACTGATTCAAATTGAGGAAAGACAGTTGTAGAATAGATGTGGAAAATTTGCCTTTAACCAGCGGGTAGTTGATTGGTGGAACAGACTTCCATCTTTTGTTGTGGAAGTTGATAGCCCAAATAAATTTAAGGCTGAGCTGGACAGACATTTGGAACGAATGGAGAAGTGAAATGGGAGGGTTTTTTTTTTTTTTTTTTCGGCTGATGCTGCATAAGCTTGCTTTATTGCATCGTATGCCTCTACTAATGCTAATAAGATACTGTACTATCAAGTTATATATACACTGAGTGGACAGAAATCATGAGATAACTACCCAGTAACGGGTAGACTCACCTTTCGCTAGGATAAGGGCAGTCACACGGCGAGGCATTGAGTCCACTAGTTCACGAAAGCATTCCACAGGTATTTCCATCCATGCCTGCTGCACCGCTGTCATTAATTCCGTCGAATTCCTGGGTAGAGAATCCAAAACTCGAACGGACCTTTCCATAACATTCAAAAGATGTTCCACAGGGTTCATATCCTGTGAACGGTGAGGCCATTCTATGGTGGTAAAATCTGTGGAATGCTCTTCGAATCATGTTCTAGTCACCACGGCTCTGTGGGGAGGCGGAATTCCTGCTGGAAGAGTCTATTGCTCTGTGGGGGCACGATAACCATGAAAGGATGCAGATGGTATGCAAGGATGGACACGTAACTGGACCGTTCAGAGATGAGTCTAGACGTACCAGAGGTTCCAAAGTGTGCCAGTTGAAAACGCCCAGACCATTACCGACCGTCCACCTGCCTGAACAGTTCCTTGTTGACATGACGAGTGCATAGCTTCGTGCGGTTTCCGCCAGATATGCATCCTCCCTGCCGTTCGAAATAGTTGGAAACGGGACTCATCGGACCAGGAGACCCGTCTCCAATCATCCAAGGTTCAATGCCGGTGTTCTTTCGCCCAGTTGAGGCGTAGAGTCCTGTGTCATGGTGTTAGCATTGGGACTCTGGTGGGTCGGCGGCTCCCATAACCTATTGCAGCTAATTATCGCCTGATGGTCTTATTGGAGACGTTTTGGCACCTCCCTCGTTGAAGTCGGCGGTGATTTGTGCCAGTCCGGTTGGCTGAAACAATGCGAGACAGACGTCGACGGCCATGTTCATCCACCACCTTTCTTCGCCCACAACGCTGCCCACAATGAGATGTTATTCCGGAAATGGCTTATTCTCAATACACTCTTGATACTGTCGAATAGGAACAGTGCCATTTCTGTAACACCTCCGCGATGCAGTGACCCATGCTTGGGCACCCACTATCATCCCTCTTTCAAAGTCGGTTAACTCATGACATCTACCCTACTGACATCGAATTACCGTCTACGTGAATGCAGTGATGCAATGTACCTATATACCTGCCAAGCGGCGGGTTCGTCCACTAGCGACAGGGGTGACAGCGTCGCGTTGCCCCGGAATCAGGCATCCCATGAATTCTGTCCTTTCAGTGTATACATACAAAAATAATAAGACTTGCATAATTATAGAAATGATGTTTCATACAGAGAATCTTAAAGAAAATTACTATTTAAATGTTCCCACCCCCTTTATGTCCATCTAATTTTAGCCTTTCATAACGTAAATCATTCTCTCACGAACATTTCAAAAATACTAACTGACAGATGGCATATCTACTTAGAGAGAGAGAAAGAAGAGAATTTGTAAAAGTAACTTTTCCCGTCATTTATCCTTCTATAGCATTTTAATTCTATTTTATGTAAGGTTCATTAATATATGAATTCCATTTAACAATCTTTCTACTTTCAGGAGAACCCGGATTACAAGGCCTTTCTGGAATGAAAGGTGACAAAGGCGATGCGGTAAGTTAGTTATTAATCTAATCTGAAGTACAGTAGACTGTCGAAATAACGGCACATTAAGATCGGATGTTTAAATACATCGCAGATGTACTGCAGTGCCGAAAAAAATAACACGGCAAGTCATGTGATTACTTTATTTGTTAAATTCGCCATTTTTAAAGTGAATTCTAGAAATCTTTATTGCAATAATAATAATAATACAATTCAATATATTGCAATATTGCCCTTCACGGCCACAAGGGCAGGGGTTAACAGTAATAGTACAATATGTAAGAGAAAGAACATTGATAAATTAAACATATGAAAATACATACGTAGATGAATAAAAAGGAATACAGCTCAAAACTCAAGGTATATTACATTTATATACACCACAAGGTACAAAGAATATTTAGACGGAAAACTGAGGAGTTGGTAAGCCATCTTCATGGCATATGGTAGTGCTGGCTTCTGGCGTTAAGGCGAGATCCAAGGAGAAGGATCAGGAAGAGGGAAGTGTAATTTAAGGATACGGCGTCTGTATTCCCTGTCACAAGCAAACTTATTAAGGTCAGCATCCAAAGACTGGGCACATGAGAGTAGCTGAAAAGGCAGAAACCTGTCGGATAGATGGACACGACTGAGATGTGGGCACAGAGTTGGAGTCGCTCTGAGGAATTCTCCAAGAGCATAGGTCCCAGAATGATGGTGTCAAAATCTTGCCAGTGATCATTTTTCAGTCGTAGTAAGGCGTTTCATCCTAATCAGCATGGCGAGTCTGTAAATTTTTATCAAACTGGCCATTTCAGTTGTACTTAGCTGTGGAGGACGTTTATGTTTGTTTATGGCCCATTTTAAGAGCCAAAATTCAGTAGAAAAAAGTGGTCGAATTGTGCTAGGGACAGCAGATCCCCAAACCTCTGCGGCATATAAAGGCGAAGAGTATACTGTGGTATTTATATATCTTCTGGTAGCTGTGACATCATTAATATAATGTAATGCTGTTTGGTCATCCATCGGAGTCGAGCTGTCTGGGTGAGCAGATTTTCCATATGGTTACCAAAGCACAGCTTAGGATCAAAAACAACCCCGAAATCAGTATGCTGATGAACGATGGGGATAGGAGAATATCATAAATTCAGACTTTTCTGGATTTATTTTTAATCCGAACTGGAGGTAGTTTGAAAATTACAGGAGTGTATTGTTAATTGATGCTGTTATCACAAGATCATCATGTGGAGAAATCAGTGTAAGGAGTTTCATAACATCAGCATAACATAAAATATCATGCCTGGACTCAAGAAGAGGGGAGATAAGCGCTGTAAACAAAAGCCCAGACAAGACATTGCCTTGTGGCACACCTGAAGAGAGTCTGCTTCGGTCTACATAGGTGACTGCAAGCTCTGCATGAGATTCAAATGCAGAGAGGATAGAACTGGTGGTGGTTAAGAGGTTAGTCACAGTGGATCTATGATGAAGGGAGTAATGGATTTGGGGAGGCTGATGTGGAAGAAGTTTAGTTAGAAAGGGGAGAAGTACCTTCTCAAGGAATTTTAGAAGACTTCAGGCATTGGAGATTGACCTGTAATGCTTAAGAAGAGTAGAAGATTAAATTTTGGGTATAGGTCTCACAAGATAGATGTTCCACTGCTGGGGAAAGAAATAACTTGACAAAATAGCATTAAAAATAGTCAGAAGGGGACCCAAAATATATGGGCTGAGGCATTTAATAATGAATTGGGGCATTCCATCTGCACCTGCAGTAGCAGAAGCTGGTGTTGAATTAATGGCAACAATAAGCTGTTGGAGATTGATACTGCAGACAGTGTCAGGCGAGATTCCAGTTGTTGGTGTATGAAGATCAGAACATTATTTCGGGTTCAAGGCAAATCTAGATATAAAGTCAAGCCACTGGTCAGGTTCAAGATTTAGGGGGAAATCAGAAGGCCTCTCAGAGCAGGGTGAGTTTTCCACTACGAGGGGTTATGTCCGTGTAATTCTTTATTGCTTGTGATTTCAGCTTGTTAAATGTTGCACGGGCTCTAGAGTAAGCTATCTTGCCCCCACATTTTGTGCAGATGCTGTTTTAGCTCATATTAAGCTGGGGAGTCCACCAAGCTCTGGACCGAGGCATAATGGAAATTCTCTTTGATGCTGCAAAGGTCGCAATCGTCTTCAGCCAACTAGTAAACAAGTTTACTGCAATTTCAAGATCATTTAGCAATTCAGCTTCAACACATTTAGCAGTACTCAAAACTCTGGGGCTAACTATTACTCTGGTATTAGTTGAATTCATAACATTGAAGTTTAGAGCAGGTATGTTTAAAAGAACAACGATTGGCTCGTAGTCCGAATAAGTCTCTGGCATGTAATCAGGTGAGCAAGGAAAAGAGGCAAGTATGAGATCTAGTTGATTGTTACCTCTGGTCAGGAGGTCGTTGATCATTTGTAACCCTGTACAAGATAGGTTTGATGGGACCATTTACTGAAGGTTAGCTATCTGGAGAGGAAGATTAAAGTCTCCACAGACAAAGTGCAAGGCTGAAGGATGAAGCTGGTTAATGATCCAGTTTGATATTTCATGAATGGCTTCATATGAAGGTGCCGGGGGTATATATATATATATATATATATATAACAATTACGTCTATGAGGATTCTGTGATAGCTGAGAGTAACGGCAAGAGCTTCGTATGCTGATGTTTGGCTAGAGACGATGAATGAGTGAGGTTTGTGAGCTCTTAAAGATAATGACAACACCGCCTCCTCTTTGGCCAACTCTAGAAGTAAACGCAGATTTATACCCAGCTGGAGCACAGGATGTGAAAAATTCTTGTTCTTCATCAAGCCAGGTTTCAGTGACACAGAAGATATCGATATTACTAGAAAGGAGAATTTGGCCAATGCTTCAAACATTCTGGTATAGGACTCTGACTGTGTAATTTCTATGGACCTTTTTAAGCCAAGTGCCTCTAGTATTTTTATTCAAGGCAGGCTTTCGAGTTTGTCGATTCGTGACCCAAGTTGGGATGAGCATTCCCGAACTGTTTATCACTGGTGATTGGAGGCTGATGATAGTACCCATATGATAATGCCGCTGTGGGTCACCACTGGTATAATTTTGAATTACGCTGCGCACATTTTGAGAAAATACCAAAAAATACCCAGAATGTGGGGCGATCATGCTTGTTCCCTTGCAGCATTTATTGCTATCGAGGAGGGTGAATTGGTTGAGGTTGTTGATGGGGTCTCTCTTTCTCAGAAAAGTATCTGATATATACCCACGGGGCAGGATCTACAACTTTTGGTAGACAGCAGATGAACATATTATAAGCCATTTAACCTGAACTGAAGGTTACGCTTCTCAGTAAACATTCTCATAATAGATTCAAGAGATGTTCTTGGTCCGAATCTAGAGGCGAAAATCTTGGCTCTGGTGGAAACTACGGGGATATTATAATTCTCGGCCAGTGTCAGACGAGGTTTGGAGGCTGTTCCTCGGCAGGATAAGGAGGTCTGGTTATGAATAACAGCGTGATGGGGAGGGCAACCAAGTTTGGTAGCTCGAAAGCATCCGGAGGAATTAGAGGCAGGGTTGGCTGTGGTAATGAGGGAATTTTGTATATCTCCAGATGGGACGCAGGTATCGCCAGAAGTGCTGTTGGAAAGCATAACGGCATATGAGCTAGGTAGAGCTTGATGGGCGTAAGTTGGATCACTGTTTAGTCCTTGGGCTTGTAAAGAGTCTGTTATTTCCTGGTGTGTTCTCTGGTTAGGATACTTCTTCAAGAGATTGCGGCTGTGGTGGGTCGCCAGCCTTTTGCTGAGTGCATGACTAGGCCCTGCTAACGTGCTCAGTCGGAATGTCTGCAGATCTATCTACTAGTTGTCTCGAGTGGATTTGAGCGTGGGACCCAGGCTTTATAAGCTAGGAGGTTTGACAGGATAAGTAGTTTTTCGTCCGCTTCGGTATTATTGGTGGCTGAGATGTCAACTTGCTGTTCTAGCTCACCAAAGAACAGAGATCAGAGAGCACTTGGGTGATATGCTTATTTTGGTTCCTCAGTGAGTATACCTCATCCTTGAGATCCTCAATTTGGGACCTCAACTGGTAAATTAGGAGGATCGAGAAGTCTATGCTGTCTGGCTGTAGAGAAGGGGTCAACACTGTAGTTTCGGTGTTAATTCTTGGCGAATTACCATCTTGAAAAGTACCTATTGTGACTAGTGCTTGGTTTGAGGTGGAGAATACCTTAACGACCGAGGCACAATTTTGGCCATTAATTTCCAATGGAAAATGGACCGATTGGTGCTGCATGTAACGTGGTTGGCATTTCCGTCAGGTAATGTTCAGTCGCTCACTATTTCATCACATGCGACGGTCATGAGTGAAGGTTCAGGAAACCAATATTTGGATGAGAATGTTCACTTAGATCAGTGGACGTCAAGTCGATAGGGCTAATTTCAGTCTGGGACAGAGAAAGTTCAAATATTTCAGAAACATCTCCAAGGCATTTGTCACATGCGAACCTTCTCCGACGCTGTTTGGAAAGATGTGCGATGTCTGTTTTAACCGATTGGGCACAAAACGTTATTTTGCGTAATGACATCGCATGGTTGGTTCCTTCCCGTCGCGGCAGGCTAGGCAGACAGATTGTTGCAAATTATTCTGTTTCTGTGACATGCCTGATTTTGGTTCTTTAACTCACTTGGATGAAAACGGCAATAAACAATGCTCACTTTTAAGAGTTAATCTTTAATTCCGGGTTGTTTTTTTGTTCTGGAACTATTAAGCTTGCAACTTTTTTATTCGCGTTTCCAAAGAGTACTGAGAGAACACAAGAAAACGTAAATGGTTGAGACAGGTGTTCTTAACACAAAAGGTAGAAGAGAGGGGAGGGGAGGATTTCCCTAGGGAACATGGTAGTGCAATGCTTTGTGACTGAGTCAAAGTTGACGCATTCTGCGCTGATATCACGGATTGTACCGCTGTTTTACATTTATATTAAATTAAAAACCCCTCACTATGGCTCCTAAAATTAATAGACCTCATACAGGGATGTTTAATTTTAAATAATAAGAGGAAACCTCATACCTTTTTAGTAGGACTGTAAATCTCTCGACACTCAATCGCGGATGATTGTATTATTATGTTATTATATGAACCCATCCCCCCCACGTGCACAGTCATAAATAAATCCAATTAAAATAACTACTAATTAAAATCATCATGCATTCAATTCTCACATCACAACAAGCGTATCGGAAAAGTCACGGAAAGTCGGTGGCCACCAACTTCACCCAAAAAACCAACCAATATCGGATGCAACCATGAGAACTGAAAAACAATTGTCGCAAAAAAATCTTAAAACCACGAAACAAATAAATGTTCATCAATTCACAAATAATTTAAACTTTAAAATCGTTTATAACTTCTTTTAAGCGACCAACTTCTTCGGTTTGTTACCGTGTTCACAAGAAGTACAAAAGTGATTCGCGAACGATATCCCCCCGTTTTATATAAAATTATCGAAACCTGACACGAGATTATTTATATAGACCAATGCATAACTTACTGTTCATACAGTGCGCGTTAGAGTCCACGAGTCCGAAATATTATAAGGTATGCGTATAATGAAAGAGTCAGCATTTAATCTCATTTCTAATGTTTCAGCAATTAATAATTTAAAATATTCCTGCTGTATATTAAGGACTTTCGATTCATTAAAAAAGAACACGTGTCTCTCAGTGATCGCATGAAACGCAAGCTCAGAGGCACCAGTCCTACCTGCCCTAACCGATGCCGCCTGCTGCCGTACCCTTACCGAAAGTAAATTTTGGGTTGAGCCAATATAAGCAGAATTACATTCACCACAAGGGTTGTGAGCTTCCATGGTAGGTACTACACCAATCGCCCTATGTTTCAAAACGGCATGGAGCTTACTCATGGGTTGTGCAACAATCTTAAATTCAATGTTCTTAAAAATGTTAATGAATTGTCTATACCAGGGCTGTATATACGGAACTTTAATAAAATGTTTATGATCAACCCTGTCATTTGTTGTACCTGTCTCCAATTTATATTTCGCATGTTGACTAATTTGCATAACGGTACCTAATGAATAACCCCTATTTAAAATCTTTTTGTCAGTTCCGTCAAATCTTGAAGTGGAGCTGTGTATCTATATGCATTGTGAAACTGATTAAAAATAATGCTTCGTTTATATGCGAAAGAGGCAGATAGATCGAACGGTACAAAAATTTCCCGGTATTCGTTGGCTTTCCTATAAATTTTAAAAAGTATGTTTTCATTAACACTGGTTAAAGTAAGAAATTTAGAAATTAGTATTAGTATTAGTAACGGCCGCATGGTGCAAGAAAGCCTAGTGGCTTATGCTGCACCAGCCAAAAAAAAAAAAAAAAAAAAATCCGAACAAAACAATGATAAAAAACAAAAAATAAAAAAATAAATAAATAATAATTAATAAAAAAAAAATATATAAATATATATATATATATATATATATATAAAATAAAATATAAATAAAAAGGAATTAAACCTATCATCCTATGCGCTTCCCTTACCCGAAAGTACTATCCAGATGACCTTTGAATTTCCTCCAAACTGTCGGCCTCTACCACCCATGAAGGCAACTTATTCCAGTAATTTATAACTCGCTGGCTAAAATAAAACTTCCTGCAGTCCAATCTAAACATTTCCCCCCGTAACTTGAATTTATGTCCCCTAGTTCTAGCATCATTTATAATCTTGAAAATTTCGTCCTCATTCATTTTACTGATGCCTCTCAGAGCCTTACAACACCTCAACCAAATCTCCTCTAAGGTGTCTAGTTTCCAACTCTGCAACCCACATATTCGAAGTCTTTCTTCATAAGGACGCCCTTTTGCCGATCTCACCAGGCGAGTTTATGGATTTGTGCTGCTGAGTTTCCATGTTCTAGAGTGAACTTAAGTCTAAGTCTAGTATGTATGTTATTAAATGTATCCAGGATATTCTGTAATTATGTTTATTAGTAATTATTAAGATATCATCAAGATACCTACCGTAAAACGTTATATTAGGGAGACGTGGCTTTAAGTATAACCTGTTCGATCTTATTCAAATAAATTTCAGCAACCAAACCACTCAAGCTAAGTCCCATCGGTAACCCGAATATTTGCTTCTTTAATTTATCTTGGAAATAAATATAATTGGTCTGTACAAGAAATTTAATCAAATAAAATATTTCATTCCTAGGTAAATTTGACATTTAAACTAATTGCCTGATCATTGATAAGGTCCCATATCGCGTATAAGAGCATATTCTACATGCGCATTGGTAACAACATCTAAAAGAGAACAATTCATCATCACCATTTAGCGTTTTTTTTTTCTTTTAATTGTTAAATAACATATCCGAAGTTCTTTAAACTGAACTTTAATGTTGAACACAAAGGTTTAATAATGCTGTAAAGATACGTCGCAAGCGATGCAAAAGCTGTGTTTCTGTAAGAGACAATGGGACTAATTGGATATCCTATTTTATGTAGTTTAACCTGTCCAAAAAGAGTTGGTACCTGCATTAGTCCTAGCTTTAAGATTTTAAAATGGTCATCGAAATATAGTCTTTTTTTTCTGTACTCAGGTTGAATGAATGATGATTTTAATTAGTAGTTATTTTAATTTGATTTATTTATGACTATGCACATGGGATGGGTTCATATAATAATACAATCATCCGCGATTGAGTGTCGAGAGATTTACAGTCCTACTAAAAAGGTATGAAGTTTCCTCTTATTATTTAAGATTATAATAATAGGATTTATTGGGCTTCAGTGCTCTTGTGATTCTAATTAGGGATGTTTATATATAGCGCAGATGACCTGCAGTGCCGAAAAAAAGAAAGCGGCAAGTTACTTGATTACTTTATTTGTTAAATTCTCAATTTTGAAAGTGAATTCGGTACTGATATCACGGATTATACCGCTGTTTTACATTTATTTTCAATTAAAAGCTCCTCACTATGGCTCCTAAAATTAATAAACCTCATACAGAGAAGAAAAGAAGAATAATTAAGAACATTAAAGCTTATTGACGAACTTGATATAATAATAGAAATAGAACCGGCGTAAGTAAGAATGTATTAATGGCAGAATATAACATTGGATCGTCAACATGTTTATGTTTTTTATGTGCAGTTAATAAAATTGCATTCTTAATCTCTCTATTTCTTATTTAGCCTCATTATCTCTGCATTAAATATATCAAAAATAAAACTTTCTAGATAATAGAAAAAAAAATAACGGCATCGTGAATCCCCGAAGGTGCCGTTATTCTGAAAGTCTACGGTATCAGTTAAAATACAAAGGGGTATCAAAAAGTTCGTACCCTGCCTAGATAAACATCAGCAGGAAGATGCCGTTTTTAATTTACGTTTTCTACATATTCAGTAACTAACATGTAAAATTTCATTCCCGTAGGTGATCGTACATCAGAGGTGAAGCCCGGAATCTGAGGAAGGACGCTACGGTTGACAAAGTGGAGTATCGAGCAGTGATCAAGTTCCTGCATTTGCAGGGCAAGAAAGCTCAGGAAATTGACGAAGAAATGAAAGCTGCGTATGGGCAGAATTGTCCATCCCATGACACTCTAAAAAAGTAGGTAGAAAATGGGTTCCAGTGCGCTCGTACAAGTGTCTGACGAGCCAAGAGAAGGAAGGCTATCAACATTCACAGACAGTGAAACAGTTGCAAAAGTTGAGCAACTGGTAACGGACGTATGACAATTCATTTCATCGCAAATGAAGTGGGAATTAGTTATGAGTCTGCCCAGAGCATTTTACATGACCATCTGCACATGTCTAAGGTCTCTGCACGATGAGTTCCAAGATTGCTGACACCTTTGCTTCTGCAAAGGTGTCAGCAATCTTGTGGTTCTTTTTTGATTCGTTTCAGGAAGTCATCAATGAAGCGGAATCGTGGTTTCAGGCAAAAAGTGTGGACTTCTATGATCAAGGCATTCAACAACTGATCCATAGATGGGAGAAATGTGTTACTATACATGGAGAGTACATAGAAAAAGATTAAAATTCCTGTGAAGTTTCACCTTTCTGTAGCTATTATTTCTAGGTAAGGAAGCGAACTTTTTGAAACCCCCTCGTACATAGTAGTCAACAACAGTTTTATGTTCATCACAATACACTAGTTTTTCTAAAACGTCAAGCAACACACCTCGCCTACTTTATAAATATAAATTTGAACATACAAGTACAGGGTTGTTAAAATTAAAGTGTCCCTATGTAGAGGGCTCTGGAGCGAGTTCTAAGTCTTGTACTGAAGAGAAATTTGGACAACAGGTACAATAAAGAATGCGCTCGCAATTAATTGGGAAAAAAATAGTTACAAAATTTGTCACTGTATGGCGCGTAACTATCTTAGTTACTATTGTGCACATAACTTACGTTATTTGTATAATTGTAAGTTATTGCCACAGCGCCACTACTCAACTCTACTGTACTGTATAAAAGCAAAGCAGTCTCTTCAAAATCATACAGTAGATGTTTGCCTGCATTACAGCAGCAATGCCAAAAACGTTGCAGGAAAAGGCGCTATTAGTGAAGCTGTACTATCAAAACAGCAACAATGCAGCTGCGGCTATCAGAGAATTACGGTGTCATAAGCGCATAAGGCGTGGACCTATGACTGTTTGTGCTCTCTCCGCAAAATGATTGCGAAATTTGAAGCGACAGGACATCTTGGTGTTCAACCAGGTAGAGGTCCAAAACGAGTGGATTCCTCTCGCGTTGAAGATGTGGCTATGGCTGTCGTGGATTTATCAAGTCAATCTCCATGTGGAAGCGCAAGTGTGCCAGCTGTTTCTCGTGAGTGGACATGCCTTATTCCACTGTAAGGCTAGTAATGCACCAGTTGTTGCGGTACTATCCTTACAGATGCACATTTTACAGCAGCTAAAGCATGGTGATGCAGATATTCGTTTCACATACGCACTTCAGTTTCTGGCGCGAATGACAGTGGATATCACTTGGTCATCGAACATCGTTTGAAGTGATGAAGCTCACTTCTGCTTAAATGGACAAGTGAATACGCACAACTGTCGCATTTTGGCAACAAGAAAACCCTCGATTTATTCAAGAGGTCCCGTTGCATTCTCCAAAAGTGACATTGTGGTGTGGCCACATTCATGATTGGGCCATATTTTTTTGAACAGGTAACACCGACTGGGCGCCGCACCTGTTCCGTCACTGGACAGCGATATTAGAAATGTTTGCAAATTTCGCAATACCAGAGCTGCAACAACGTGGGTGCATTCGGGGTACCATATTCATGCAACAATGTGGATGCCTTCAGGATACGATATTTATGCAGGATAAGCTCATACGCAAGAAAGCAAGCGTATGAGCTTATTCAGCATCAACCAAAAAATAAAAATAATAAAAATAAAAAAATTACACAACAATTCCCTCTAAATGTTTCTCCAGTTCCTCCTTAAATGTAACCTAACTTCCACAACGACAGATGGAAGTTTGTTCCAGCAATTAACCACCCGCTGGCTAAAGGCAAATTTCCGCACATCTATACTACATCTGTCTTGCCTCAATTTGAATTTACCCCCTCCCCCTTAGGTTCGTAATCTGAACAAGTGGAAGAATCCCATCAGAATTCAGCGTGCTCAACCCATTCAAGGCCTTATATACCTCAATCAGATCACCTCGCAGGTGCCTAGTCTCCAGCCGCTGCAATTTGCAGAACTTAAGCCTCTCTTGGTAAGAGGATCCCTTCATTCCCCTCATCAAACTTGTTGCCCTTCTCTGTACACGCTCAAGCAAACCTACATCCTTCCTAAAATGAGGCCTCCAGACTTGTACGCAGTACACAAGGCGTGGCCTGACCATAGCCTTATACCAAGAGATATACCAAGAGATAATCACCTCCTTTTTCCTGATAACAAAATTCTTGTATATCGTTGACAAAACCCCATGACCTGCCCTGGCATCCTCTCTGCATTGCTCAAAAAACTTCATATCTGACTGCACAATTACTCCCAGGTCTTTTTCATTTTCTACCACCTTAAGTGTAGAACCACACAGTTAGTACGTTTCTCTGGGGTTACTTCTACCCATATGCAGTACTTTGCATTTGTCAAAGTTAAATTTCAGTTGTCACTTCTCAGCCCATCTTCCCAATTTTCTAGATCCTGTTGCAGCAGCACACTGCCATTACTGTCATTAACAACCCTGCCACCCTTTGTATCATCTGCAAATTTCGACACTAAGCCTGATATACCTTCGTCAATATCATTGATATATATATATACAAAACAACAGTTGACCCAACGCCGAATCCTGTGGGACTCCACTAATAACATTAGTCCATGAAGAGCAGCGCCCATTGATTATCACCCTCTGTCTTCTCCCACTAAACCATCCTTTTATCCACTGTAGCATCGTTTTTGCTCCAATAAAATCAAAATCAAATCCATTGTAGCAACTTACCCTTAATACCATTCTGCTCCAATTTGTACAGTAGTCTTCCAATCGCAACAGTGTCAAAAGCTTTCCTTAAATCCAAGTATATGATATCAAAATTATTTTTTGCATCCAGTTCCTTTTTAACCACATCATAATATCCAATAAAATTTGTCAGACAAGACTTTCCCTTAACAAACCCATACATGGTGTATACTGGTCCAATTCAGGAAATATGATGTCCCTAAAATGTATCCCTAAAATGATATGATGTCCCTGAAATATATCCCTAAAATGAATTGTCTGTATACCATAAACTGGACTTCTTGTTTCAAAATAAATCGATCTGTATAAATCTTAATGATGATTTGAGTGATATTTTATAAATATACTATCAAATAAATTTTAATGAACTCCGAATAACATATGAATGCAATAATGTAAACAACTTAACATTAAAAAGTATTATTCAAAACTGTTTACATTCTGAACATAAAAACGTTTCCAACTTTACAGTAACATGTGCACAGTTCTCACGGAACCATGTTTTTCATTTTACACTTCGGTTGTGCTGGATCAAGTTGCCGGTTTTTTCTTCACAAATCCCACAATACCATCTGATGTCACTGTTATCATTCGGATATCTGATTTTTTTTATATGAAGCAGCATATAATCTCTTGTTTTTAAACCCAACAGTGGATTTTTGCTGTTCTGGTCTGCTTGTAATAATCGTGATCAAATAATTCTTTCTGGTCAACATTCAAAATGGAAGAAACTACTATTAATATCTTTTGTTTTAAATTTTTCCGAAGCACGCCTGGTGCAACAAAATTAGACCATATTTCTTTCACTAAGGCAAAATTAATGCCTCGGTTGCCTTAGATAAGGAGTCCTCTGACAATTGTAGCCCGGGAGGAGGCCTATTGATTTCTGTCGTTAGCAAAATCACTATCATGGAAAAATCTTGTTTTTAGCAAATCCGCTAGTTTCATATTATGCAGTGGCAGCTTTTCAACAGATGTAAATTTGTTCCCGCAATGAAGCACTCACTGGCCAAAGGCAAATTTCCGTACATCTATTCTGCAACCGTCCTTCCTCAGTAAAAATTGTGCACATAAGGACGGTTGTCCTTATGTGCATAATCTGAACAAGAGGAAGAATCCCCGGCGCTGAGCTTGCTCAAACTATTAAAAGCCTTAAACACCTCAATCAGATTGCCTCGCAAGTGCCTAGTCTCCAGACGCTGAAATTTGCAGAACTGAAGCCTTTCTTAATAAGAGCACCATTTTGATCTCCTCACCAATCTCGTGCCGTTCTCTGCACTCGTTCCAGCAGCTCTATATCCTTCCTAAAATGATGCCTCCAGACCTGTATGCAGTACTCAAGATGTGGCCTTACCATTTCTTATACAATGGTATGATCACCTCTTTATTCTTGATAGCAAAATTTCTGTACATCATTGACAAGCCCCATGAGCAGTCCTGTCAGCCTGTTTGCACTGCTCACAGAACTTCATATCTGACTGCACAGTTATCTCCAGGTCTTTTTCATTTTCAACTACTCTTAGTGTAGTACCACACAGATGGTACGTTACTCTGGGGTTACTGCTACCCATATGCAATACTTTGCATTTGTAAATGTTAAACTTCAGTTGCCACATCTCGGCCCATCTCCCTAACTTTTCTAGATCCTGTTGCAGTAGCTTACTGTCATAACTGTCATTAACCACCCTGCTAACTTTTGAATCATCCGCAAACTTGGACATTAAGACTGATATACCTTCATCAGTATCATCGATAAATATAGAAAACAACAATGGGCCCAACGCTGAACCCTGTAGGACTCCACTAACAACATTAATGCACGAACAGGAGTGTCATTGATTACCACTCTGTCTTCTCTCACTCAACCATACCTTTATCTATAGCAGCAACTTGCCCTTAAAGCCACACTCTCCAAGTTGTACAGCAGTCTTTTATATGCAACAATATCAAAAGCGTTCCTGAAATGCAAGTATATTATATCAAAATTATCATCTGCCTCTAGTTCCTTTGTTACTGCATCATACTATCCAATAAAATTGGTCAGATAACATTTCCCCTTAACAAACCTATGCTGTTTATCTAAATCGAAATAGAGCTTGATTATAATAACAAAATAACAGCTCGAAAAATGACACATCACATATGGCCACAGACGGTGTGTTGTATGAGCTAGCAAAGAAAGAATAAAGATGCCACTGTCATGAGCTATTGTGAATGCGGATAAAAATCGAAGATCAATAATAATTTATCATTTCTACTGCAACGACATGTTCGAGCCATTTTACGAATAGCCCTCTGTAACCCAACCACTCTCGGAACACGCAAATTTTATTCCAGGATCATAGTCAAACTCATCATTCAGTCGAATCCTCTAAAATATATAATGAAAGCCACATATATACCACTGCACTGAAACAGCACACACGTATATGATCTATGTCCTTCCTGCACTTGATATTGAACCAAAATTTGTCTGCTCCTTCGAGCCAAAATGCACTCATTAGCCAACCATTATAGCTACCTACCTAATAGTGTATTGGGTCACCTTCCACGGTCTCCTGTAGTCGATGTCACGCCGAGAGCAAGCGGTTGACACGGCGAAAGGCGTCCTTCTGTCCAGTTGGTCCAGGTATCCTGGACCAACTGGATAGAAGAACATTCAGGAGTTCTACAATGGAGCAAGGCACTAGCGTGGACCCGCGAATGCTGTGTTCCACCTCATTCGATGGGATTGATGTGAGAGAAATTTGGCGTTCAGGGGTGCACACAAAATGCTTGGACACGATCCGTGAACCATTCCTGAACAATGCAGGCATTGTGACACCGGACGATGTCTTGTTCAAAGAGTCCAGTGCCATCTGGATACGCGGTCACCATTAGGGTAAAACTTGGTCCGAAAAAATCCCGAGGTAGGATCTGGTGGTGACAGTGTATTCAGAGAGGAGAAGGGGACCCAGTGAAGTCCATGAATATATACCCCAAACTATGATACCACTGCCTATTTTCATCAAATCGTGCAGTCTAGTTGCAGTTGTTCACCTTCTCGCCGTCGAATACGAACCCATCCATCTGCATGATAAAGCCGTAATCTTGATTCATCAGACCAGGAAACTATTTTTCAGTCGTCCAATGTTCAGGAAAGGTGCTCCCGAGCTCGCTACAGGCGATGATGTTGATGACGATCGGTAAACTTGGATACATGAACAGGTCACCTCCTTCATAAGTCTATTCGCAAGAGCGTCCGCTGGATCGTGGGCTCGGAAACGTTTTTCTGTGTGCCTTGTTTGTAGTCTGCCATTAATTGAGGGAAATTGACTCAGTTTCCCTCAAACAGTTGGCACGTGCCAACCTGTCCTAATTCTAACTACTGTTAAACAGTAGTTAAAACAGGGTACGTTTTACTGTTAGTTTAAAGTAGTTGTTTTAGCTACATTAAATTTACGCTATATGCATAAAAAAAAATTTCCAAATTTTCTCTTTAGTAAACTAATTTCCCGGCTGATAATGTAGCCTCGCACTAGCACAAAGACAGTTGTAGATGGCCAACAACGAAATCATAATATCACTTTATTTTAACTGCTCTACCATTCTGTAATTTCTCCCGTTGGCAACAGCAATCTGAAAGGCCAACTGCTATAGGTCGGCTCGTGTAATTCCAGACTCAAGTGATTCAATGAGTAAAACATGATTTACCAATTATATTTCTGTTGATAAGTCAGAAGAGCATCCAAACTGTCAATTAGATTCTTTAGCGTGTACATTCATGCCACCAAACCTTCAAAGTCGCATTAGCAGCATTTACAGGATCTAGTCAGAGCATTCACGTCTACCTAATGTAATTTTCCTTATTCGATCGGCGAGGGCTTCAAAATATAATCACACGTATTTCGGCCTTTAATTTTAGAACATGAATGTCTTGGTTTGAATCGGATTTATCAATTTCAGAATTTCTTCCAAGATAACCTTGCAAATGATACTGGAGAAACTAAAGGTTTAAAAAACATAGGAAAAATTCTACCCCATGATG
This sequence comes from Mastigoproctus giganteus, assembly GCF_048544385.1. Lineage (NCBI taxonomy): Eukaryota > Metazoa > Arthropoda > Arachnida > Uropygi > Thelyphonidae > Mastigoproctus > Mastigoproctus giganteus. The sequence continues at coordinate 214,774,271 of NC_143575.1, forward strand.
GCGGAAGGTTAAATGAGTAGAACTGTTCCTCACATTTTTATAGGAATGAGACCCACTTAACAGAGTGCAAGAATATTTTGCCAATCTATCGAAGCAGTTTTAGTTGGGTCAGAAAACTGCCAGTTAGAAGGGGGAGGCAGTACCCAGACTAATAGTTTAACAACAGCCGCAAGCAGAGACGAAATTGATTCTTACAGTGCTTCTATTGGAACATACAGCAGGCCATATGAAAGTAAGGTCTGGGATTACAAGGTGTACTGGGGGAATCACATTGGCTGTATAAGCGTTACGAAAAACAAGGAGAAGTGCACAAATCTAATATCAAAATTTCATTAACCTACGTTATCTGCATTGCTTTGTACAGTAGGATAATCCTCTCCTTATCCCTGCTAGCAAAGTTCCTGTGTATCATTTACAAAACCCGATGAGCTGTCGTGGCAGCCCGTCTGCAATGCTCAGAGAACTTCATATTTGACTACACAATTACACCCAGGCCTTTTCTTTTTCCACTAACTTGTGTGGTACTGTAGTGTCACACAGTTGGTATGTTCATCTGGGATTACTGCTACCCATATGCAGTATCTTCCTTTTGTCAATTTTTCTAGATTGTGTTGCGATAGCTTATCCTGATTATTATCATTAACCACGCTGCCAACCTTCGTATCATCTGCAAACTTAGACATTAAGCCTGATATACCTTCATCAATATCACTGATCAATATAGAAAACGATGGGACGAACCAAACCCTGGGGGACTCCACTAAAACATTAGTCCACGAAGAGCAGAGTCCATTGATTACCACTCTGTTTTCTCCCACACAGCCATCCCTTTATCCATAGTAGTACCTTTCTCTTAATGCACAATGCTCCAATTTGTACAGCTATCTTTCATGGGCAGCAGTATCAAAAGCTTTCCTGAAATCCAAGTATTGTATATATCAAAATTATTTTTTTGTCTCTAGTTCCTTTGTTATTGCATTATAGTATCCAATCAGATTGGCCGGACAACATCGCCCCTTAATAAATCCGTGCTGTGGCTACAATATAACTGCATTCCTGTCTAGATGGTTCTGTATTACTTCTTTAAACAGACACTTCGTTATTTTCTGTTCCAGGTAAACTACCTTGAACAGAGGATAAGCTAACAGGTCTGTAATTATTCATGACACCTATTGATCCCCCTTTGTGAACTGGAGAGACATTCGCACATTTCCAATCCATAGGGACTTCCCCTAAATCCAAAGATGCCTTCATAATTATGGCTCAGGGTTTGCTAACCTGCTTTGCTGCCTCCCTTAATATAACTTAATATATCCCATCCGCCCCAGATGCCTTTTTTATATTAGGCTTCAACAATTTCTCTTCTACTTTCCCCTCTAAATCATTTAGCTCCTTGTTAGATATTCAATTTGTCAACAACCTGAGCAGGATCATCAACAGTTAAACCATCGACATCAAGAAGAACAATGTGATTCAACCGCTTTCTTCTACTATTAATATAATTAAAGAATTCTCTGCTGGTTTTCTTGTCATCCGTTGCCAGAGAGTTCTCGTAATCTGCCTTATCTTGCCTAACCTCCTTTGTGACTTTATTACAGACTACTTTATAGCCTTCTAAAAATACGTCTAGGAATACTTCTAGAAATTGAAAAGAGAAGAAAGACTAAGTCCAACTACGCACAGCGAGCTTGACAGACCCGTACTCACTACATAGTCATTCCCTGATGTAAAAAGATTTCTATACTGTATATATAAAAGTTTAAAGAATATTATACAGTACATTTAAATGAACAAAGTTTATTCGCCGAACGGTGGTAACGAGAAGCATAAACCCTTCCAATCCAGTATCTCGGTGTTAAAAAGGAACTTTACATGTGTTTCATCCTCAGTCAGAGAAAGTTTACATGGATTTCATCCTAAGCTAAAGAACATAAAGGGACTATAAATTATGTAATTATAAATTCTTATCCTCGTGAAGAAAACGGAGTAGCCCCAGGCTTTCGTAGTACTGGGTTTATGCCTAAATCAGGCACTCAGTGCGTGGTTCATTTCTACATAGTGGTGTTTCAAGTTCGCATTAACCTTCAATAAATTATGACTCTTTATTTTGCTCAAAAGTAAACACTTGTCTGTAAGAACAATACTGTGATATTTAAAGTATGCAGAAAAGGAAATATGATTTCTGATTTAAGCCACTTGAAATATACTGCATTCTTATCTCGAAGTGCCTTAGGAGACGTTGCAAAAACAAGAATTATAAAACGAATGAGAGTTTAAGGTGAGATGAGGAATAAAGGATGCCGTTCCTAAGAGTAGATCGGAATATGTAAAACTGTAGTCAAACCATGGACAGAAGAGTATCATGTAGATTGTTCCAATTGGAATTATTATAATAGCAAAAGCAAGGGGGATAGAATGACTAAAAAAAGAGTTTCAGGATAAACGAAGCCAACACTGTTCAAGATATTCTGCTTTTCTACACTGTGTATATTCTAATAATTTTACCTTTTTTGAAAAACATTACTATCAAGGATTTACTCATTATAAGTTATAAAAAAATCATGTACACTGTTATAAAAACTAATATGAAATTATTTTGACGCTAAAAAAGTTTTTACTAGGGTTATTCTAAAAATTTTGTAACGAAAAACCGTCATGCGAAAACCGTTATAGGAGTGACGTCATCTTCAGCTTCAGCCAGAAGCGAATTATTGTAATTTGTATTGTTGGAATCATGATGGCAACAATAATTTACCTTCTACTGGACCAAATTTAATGAAATTTTACACGGAGCTTCATCTTAGCTCTATACTAGAGGAACACTTTCAAACCTCTGAAAATTGCAGTAGTTTTTCCACGATGAAAAATATGAACATGTGATCAAGGAAATTTTCTCACGTAATAAACGGGATAATGTGGACGTATAGCATATCGTTGGAAAGCTAAGGAATTTAGGAACAGAAATATTAAGGTTTTAACCTTACGATGACCCCACCGCTACTTTTTTTACAATATTTTTCTCAATTAATATCTTAAAAGCTTCATTATTTTTTTAGCCGAGTTTTTCACCTTTTCCAGATCTCTGTGGGGTAATTGCTTAAAAAATTTAAATACTTAACTTAGAAAAAAAATTATTTCTTGATTGGGGTTTGACAGGCCCGTAAAATGTATTAAGTGTAATTTAAAAATGTAGTGATGAGTGTAATCGATTTGTTTGCAGAAACCATGCCACTGTAATAAGGTCAACAATATGCCAATCATGCAATAATCAGAACAACTAATTTCAATTCAGTGGAATGCATATCTTCCGAAACTAGTTAATTTTACAGAAATATTTCGTTACCAGTATTTAACTTAGCAACTATGTTTGATTTTATTTTTTATGTGTTATTTCTACTAATTAACCATTTTGTAGCCTTATATTGCGTTTTATTTCTTATTAAATAGAAAATATTTATTTGAGGTCACTTAATGACCCCACCTGATCGTTCGCATTATATTTTTGACTTGGTCATCGGAAGATTAAGATACAAAAAAGCTTTCGGAAAGTGGGAAATGCGTTAATTCGAAAACGCATCTGGTTTCAAGTCACCTGGTGTTTTCAGATTGAATGTAATTTTTTTTTATTAACAATTAAATTCTGAAGCTGGAAAAGAGTTCTGCACATTTATGAAAACAATCTTCAACTTGGACATGTCATCAGATCTTTCGATAAATACTACACGTAATGGAACAAACTATAGATGGTGTATTTAGTTGTGAACTAAAATCTCTTCAATGTAAAAATTATATATCCTACTCTAGTCATCACAAGCCAATACTTTCAGAAACCGATATGTAATTATTATTAATAAAATAAAAACAATGTTATATTATTATCCATGAATTTTATTAATATCTGAAAATTAAAACGTTTTTAACGCCTGCCGATGACTCTTAAATGTAAAACACGTTAAATATGTTAGCGGCAAGACACATTATGTACTTGGTAAAGAATTTTACAATTTCCGCCAAGCTTCGCTTATATTTCCATTTATCATTTTAACTTGAAAATAGTACAGCTTTACACTTTCGGCAAGAGGTAGAGTTAAATTGCTGCTCTCCTTTAATAAAATGAATGAACTATGTTCTCTATGTCTCACTAATGTTAATGAATTGTTTTTAGGGTTTGAATTATCAAGAGGTAGATGAAGTAATTCGTCGAAGAGGCCCAGAATTATGCAGACGTTACTGTTATTAATCTCGATATTCTTTCACGCATTAAACGTAAATTTGTCGACTTGCTCTATCAAAGCTGTACTGAGTGTTATTTGCAAAGCGGTATATGTCATGCTTAACAAATGTGTATTAATAAAAAAAAATGCCTTGAAAATTTTGATTAATTATCAAATGTCTTAGCCCATATATTTTGGTTCCACTTTTATGTGTTAATTAACTAATTAATTATTTATTTTATTTCCTTTTTCTCTGAATGCAAGCACGTGCTCTTTTAAATTACCGAAATACTATACACAGTATGTTTAAAACAAGTCCATTAGGAATAAACAGCAGTGGTGTAAATTATTGTTCTTCTCAAGGAACATTTTAACATCCATTTCTGTTACTAAAAACAATTACAACTTTGGCAAATAAACAAAAGAGTGGGTTAAAGCAGAATTAATGGAGACTTACTTTCTACTTTAATCAACGTGGTGAATAACAGAACTTATTTCAATAGAGTTACAAGATTTTAAGGTGGCAAATAGAAAAAAAAAAAAAAAAAACGACGGTAACAGGACAAAATAAGACCTGACCTCTCACGTATGGTAAACTTTGTACTGTACTGCAAACATGAATTCTAAACGCGTGGGGTTTATAATCTGAGTAGTTTCCATCTTGAAGCCAGGTAAGTGAATGATCGAAATACTCGTAAAAGCGCCCCATAACCATGTATTGTAAATCTGGTATCAGGCAGTAGATACAGGAGTTCTAATTGATGGTACCGTGATGGTCTTATACTTTCAATGGCAGCCATCTTGTTTCAAAATCGAGAATTTAAATAAGAACACCCCATAAGAGTAGTACCCTAAGATTTCACTCCCAAAAGTAATTTAAGTCAAGACTTTTACTGAACTGCATACTCATCAATTTTAACGAAAGATTATTATTATTTTATTTATTTATTTATTTATTTTTGTTAGCGTTTCTTTGGCCATAATGCACCTCCCAAAGTTTTTGCACTACTCTGATCCAAGCCCGAGGCGGGATTCGAACCCGCGACCTTTGGGTAGCCAGGCAGGCACTTCACCCACCCAGCTAGCCCGGTCGGCAAAGATAATTATAATTTATCCTCGTGGGCAGCACAACAGTTATGATCGCTGTCCTTCCACACTCGAACCCATCAAAATGAGAGGTTTCAGGTTAGGTTTTCACGGTTCTCCCTCCTCCTCTCACAAAAACGCGGGTTGTTTGATACAGCAAGGATAGAGCACACAGGATATTTAACATAGTTTGGACTGCACCTGAATCCAGCTCTCCAATTCGTCTCACGTGTTAAATTGGGGGTGAGGGAGGTCTAGGTTTTAAGACGGACCAGCTTTTCGACGTCACTGTTTAGAAACCAGTACTATACGATATGAAAAGGGGCGGCTCGTTGGTAGGCACTGCGGAACTGCAGCATCTCCAGCTTTTTAAATCTAAATATACAGTCAACGGAGTTATATGAAATTTTGTGAAGAGCAATGCAACGCAATGAATATTTTTATTAACAGGTCCACATATAGTATACTCATCCTCTATTTCCAATAATCATTTCAATAATAAACAAATAAAAACACGAAATCGTTTTCAACTTTGAAGTTTAACCGGAAGTTAACTAAAATGTGGAACTGTGCGCGACACAGTTCCACATTTTGGCCCCAATGGTTGAGTCAATGCCTAGTTAGCAAGTTGCCAATACGCATTTTTTAGAGGTGATAAAACGAGTCAAAGAAGAACTGCGGTGCGAGCAGTGCCGATTTGAACAGTGCACCAAACCTGAATGAAAAAGTTATCAATCTATTTTCAACAAATAAAAACCGAAGAATGGATTTTATTTCTAAATAAAATTTCAAGATTACCCGTCTGTTAATGATAGGTGTCCAGTTAATGTTTTGTAGTATTTTTAACTTGTTTATTATTATTACTATCTATGTGTACATGTCTTATAACCAAGGCAATTAAATGTAACTTTAAGAAACAGCACCCCCGTACATCAGAGTCACGAGCTGCCACTGGACATGAGGTGTGCCGTCTGATAATAATAGGGCTCATTTTCGTAGCACTGCCAATTTACCTATCGTTACGACTTTGTTATCGTTATTAAACCTGGCTTCGTGATGACATGGACATATCGCCTTTAACCACCAACATCGGTTATCAGTCTATTCTGGCGAACAGGAAAGATAGGAAAGGAGGGGGGAGTCTTAATCTGCCAAAGGCAACAGCTCCCTCTGATCAAATCTTGGGCATACACTAGTAGACAGCAGCCCAGAACAGCCCAGGCTGTTCTGGGCTGCTGTCTAGTCGATGGACTACAGTTGCTACTATGCACAGTTTACTTACCCCCACTCATTGCAGATCAATGCATTACGAATTTTTCTGCTTGGCTCCTGACCTATATCAAGCGCAACCAGATAGTAATAAATCTCGGAGACCTCAACCTACCCCTTCCAGCTGCATCAAAGCTCCTCGTTCAGTTAATTTCCGATCTGTCAAGTCTGAACATCCACTGCATCGGTGTCCCCCCCTCGCGGAAAAGACACGTTACAGAGAATCTTTTCCAGACATGGGAGTGTTGAAGCGGTAATCGGTTCTAATTCGGCATTTCCCTCCAACCCTCCAAGCCAACTGAAGCTTCTCTCATCCTGTTGAAAAAATGCTATAACCAACCAAACCAATCGAACTCGAATGAAAAGATCAGGAAAGCTGTATATTATCCAAAATACCTAAAAATTGAAACAGCAATGGAACTCTTTAGGCTCTACCCCCTGGTGAACTCTCAGCGAAATCGATATAGAGGAAGCTGCGTTTTGGCTTCAGAAATGGTTGTCTTTCATTGCTAGAGTGGCCATGTCAAGAGTATGCGTCGTCTGCCCTCACTCGAAGCCGTGGTGGTCCAGCATCCTTATGCACCAGTTTAAAGAAAAACAACGACTACATGCCCAATTCAAGAGATCACCCACAAAAAAAGATCATATCAGCGTACTCAATAGCCAGATGCAGTTTCCAGAAATCCAAGAAGCAGGCTATCAACTCGTTCATGGAGAAGAGGATAGCGTGTGGCCAGCGATCCTGGTGGGCCAATCACATCCGGTCAAGGCGCCTCCGTAGCCAGGTGGGCAGGAGCGGCAGTGCGTAGCACACGCTTCTTGATTAGACCGGGGTTCGAGCCCGTGACCACCAAATACGGAGGATGCAGAAAGGTCAGGGAATGACCACCGCATATCCTAGGAGCAATATGGCCTTAGTTGCTAATGCTCCTAAAAACCAAATAACAACATCCGGTCAGCAGAATCGTTACACCTGGCCGAATGGTACGATCATGTAAACCGGTTCGTCAAAACAGACAGTGCAGCTGCGGACTTCTCCTGGAACAGTGCCCACTACGTCATAACTAATCTTACTAACGTGATGATTGGCAAAGAGGAGCTAATTAAGGCCATCAACGTTCTGTCCAATAAGAAAACAATGGGAAGTGACTCTATTCCCACCTTTTGCCTAAAAGTTGCCTCCTACTTCATCAGCGATGAGCTGATGAAGTAGGAGGCAACTTTTAGTAGGAGGCAACTCAGCGACGAGCTGATGAAGTAGGAGGCAACAACAACAGGGAGTTGTTGCCTCCTACTTTTACAATAGGGAGTCGTCTCAAACGCTTGGCTAAATTATAGAGTCATCCCAGTTCCAAAGGTGCAAAATCCGATCTCAACTGATGACTATAGGCCTATTTCAATCTCCTCCCCTTTTCTCAAATGCCTGGAGAATTGCATGTTTAAAGTGGTTGCCAATGAGATCCTGTCCCAGAGACCTCAGCATACACATTACGCACTCTCACAACGATCACCGATAACATGCATACAGGCTCTGAATTTGAAAACCCTTCAAGCCTGGAAGCAAGTCTATGTTATGCATGCTGTTTTTCTGGATCTGAAAGCGGCCTTTGACTCAGTGCAAGTTAAGCCACTTATGTGCCTCCTGGAGAACTACTACGGTTTCACTGGTAATGTCTCGAAGCTCCTCAGGATCTGCTAACCAAAAGGTGCCTTACCTTCCAGCAAGGGAATAACTGCATCACAAAACAGGTGGAAGTCGGTATATCGTTGTCAGCACTGCTTTTTTCAGCGATATTTATTCCGCTAATGAATGAGATACCTGCGTTTATGGCCTACGCCGACGATATTTGTATGTTAACTCTCAAGCCCGGCTAACACCTCACCAGACGCCAGGCAGAGAAATTATCGAAATCTGTTATCCTGAACACATATCTGTCCTCTTTCAGTGAATACGCTGCCTATTTCGGGCTTAAAATAAACCCTGAAAAATCCAAATATATCATCTTCTCACCTAGAGCACAAGCAAACCTCAATCCAGCAACCTCTCTGCACCCTCCATCGCGGAGCATGTTCTCGTCGCCACTCATTCCGTAAAATTCTTAGGAGTGGTAATGGATGAAAACCTAACGTATAAGGAACAAATCCAGCAACTGCGTTCAAGGGCATTATGGGCTTTCTGGGGTATGAAACTTGATCTCTGTAGAGCGCACAACAAGGAAACAGTCAGAAAATTTCTCCTCTACTATTGTAGTTCTATCATCAGAGAGAGAGAGAGAGAAAGAGAGAGAGAGAGAGAATCGTTAATGCCCTTCACGGCCAAAAAGCCAGGGGTTCACATTTTTACAGTCTCCCGAGACTTCCGGGAAAATCTAACAATTATTTACAAAAAAAGGTAATTTTACAAATGAAAACATATTATGATACAAAGGAGAGAACTCCTTACGAGAGTTAAGTTTTATTGAACTGACTTAACATCGAGATAAGAGCACCAGCTCAATCAGACAGGAACAGATGCAAGGTACACACAGTCATTGCTGATTAGTCCTATTAGTCATAATTTTTTTCCGGTAAGTCCGGTCAACAGCGAATTTGTTCAGATCGGCGTCAAGTGCCTGGGTTTGCTTCAACATCTGCTGAGGGAGGAACCTTCCGAGAGATGGAGTCGTGCTGAATGCGAGTAGAGCTCGGGATTGGCCCTAAGGGCAGCAGGGGGGGGGATACTCCAGCCACAGGTATCCCAGAATGAAGGTGTAGCAATTATGCCTGTTATCATCTTGACTGTTGCTAGGAGGCGTTGGTCGTCGACTAAGGTAGGAAGCCGTGGAATCCCGAGAGAGTTGGCAAGCTGCGTGGTACGAATCAGAGCTGGAAGGTTGTGCTTCCTGTTGGCCCACTTTAGGAGCCAGAATTCTGTGGCAAAGAGTGGTTTCTTTATTGACGGTGCTGCTGACGCCCAAATTTCAGCAGCATAGAGTAAAGGTGGAAAGATGATTGTTCTTATGTACCTCACAGTTGTCTTTTTATCTCTGATATGAAGGAGATGCTGTTTTGATATCCACCGGAGTCTTGAAGCACGTGTGAGGAGCATGTCTATGTGGGCGTTGAATCAGTCATGGTATTGAAGTTTGGTCGGCTGCTCTTATGTCCAGTCTGAAGACGCTCTGGGTCTGGAATTCTGGGTCCTAAAGTGGGCCAACAATTGGGCTCACCTACCCTATACAACATCAAAATCACAGCTCTGCATAAATCTGAGATACACTCCGGCCCAGCACCTGGCATATGCGAGGAAGCTCACAATGACGCTTAATTTGTGCTCCGCTGCTCTCGACTTCGTTAATATCTGGGAAATCGTAGGCTGGAAAATTCCTGTAGAGCCCTCAGAAACCGTCCAGTGCTCTGTTCTAACCTGCAGAAACTCTCGACCTTTAAGCGCGGCACTTTTCGAACAGCATCATCGGCGCGCTGAACTCCGCAAACATTGATTTGGATGTGTGGTCCAGACATTCTGTCTACAGAGAAGAAAAGCGGAAATCCATAGTCAAGTGCAGTCAGCATTCCTGCAATTGTCAGCGGAACTAGTCATAACTCCCAGTGAAAGTTTCCATACTGTCTCAATACGTTGCATCATGTATATAACAACTATAAATTCTATATAATGCAATATAAGCTCTGTATAATCTATTATAATAACTATAAAATCTATATGATGCAATATAAGCCCTGTATAATCTGTTAGCACTTTCTATGTAATTTATGTATTTGCTGTGTACCCACGTAGTTTTGTATGTACTGAATGTAATGTGTCCACTTAATTGTGAGATTCCTTTGGTTGCCTGTAGCGGGAATCGTGTCCTACATTTCTATGAATAAAGAATTTTATTATTATTATAATTGTCTAAAACATGCAAGCAGGTCAGGGATCTCATGGTTTCGGGCATTAACACCAAAGGATCAAGGTCCAAATCAACTGAAATAGCTGATACCATCAGACGCGTATACCAAACTTCATGGTCGAAAAGGTACATTCCAACAGGAAGTGCTCTCAAGGCAATCTTCACACCCAAACATGCACATCTGGAAGAAACATTGTATAGCGAGATTCATCATTCCGCATCAGAGAAAAACAAACGAGTCTGAATGCACCGACATTCATGTACTGTTTAGAGTGCGTGAACATCGAGAACAATGCCACCACAACTCCAAATTCTATTTTGCATAAGAGACCGTAATAGTGAACTTATTTGCAGGCACCCAATTTTTATATGGTATTAGGGTAGATTATCGGTATTAAGCACCAATGCAACTAAGTCTAGGGAGCTTCAATATATTTGTGTCGGTAACTGCGCGCACGCCTTGTTCGTTTGCTGTTTGTTCGTGGAGGGATTTCAGAATACTTTTGGTCATATCGTATACGTTTTTCATATAAAAAACTTCGTGTGGATTGTCCAAACTGCATTGGACCGAAATTCTACAACGACTGATAATGCATGCTCAATTAATTTCTATGATGCCTCAATATTATTTAGTTTCTCCAGTTCTCATCATAGAAATTTCTATCATTCTCATAATTGTTCAGGTGTGTAGCGGGAACCTCCTCAGCAACTGAGACGTAGCGTGTAACAAGAGTGTGAAAAGCTGTTTTGTAATAAAATTTGGGTTTTAGTTTCGGCTTTCTTTAGCTTACGTTTCAGGTGAGAACAGCATGTACATAGGGTTAGGATTCTGCAACACACAAAGAGTTGCATTCGTCTCCTCTAAATTTTATTTCATTTCCTCTAAAGCAAAGCTAATCTCGAGGAAACGTATCACACGACAGCAACACAGCGTGAGTTGTCTCCTTTATCTGGTATTTACGAAGTGGATCACTACAAAACTGCAAGCATAAACAAAGCTAACGTAAACAGTTGTAAGCAAGTTGGAATTCCAAAAGGGGATCTCCAGCTAGAGGGTCGAGACAGCTGTGGGTGCTATGAAGAAACCAATGGATAATGGTGTCTTCCTAAAGGCTGTAGAAGCATGAATTGCGGCATACAAAAAAAAAGGCTTACCATGATACTGAAGAAACTTTGAAAATATCTACTCCTAGTTGTAAGAAGACGTTTGGTTAAAGCTTAAGCAAGAAGGTTCCCAAAGTGTGGGATGCAACTCGTTTTGATGGAGGGGTGCGTGCTGTTTGTACGAATCACTTTTTAATAAAAAAAATGAATCATACAAAAAAAATATATATATATGATCTTAAACATGGACAAACATTTATTTTTTAATCCTTTTCTTGGGTGACGTAGTTTAATTATAACACGATACCATCGAATTCAAACTAGAGCCTCTGCAGATTTAGGAATTTTACAAAAAAATAAATAAATATTCTGTTTACACTCCGGAACGACCACATAAGGTCAGAGGAGTTCAAAAAATATACGGAGAATACAAGAAAATTACCGTGGTCACAAAAGCTTGAAAACCACAGTCACTCAAAGCAAGTGAACTTTGTGCCCCCATGCTTGGCCACCCGACTATACGTCAAATCTGTTTATTTGCACTTGTTCTGGATGGTGGAGGGTACGAAATTTATGAAATATTTAAGGGAACGAAAGGTATACGGTTTGGCAATCTGTGGCTTAAGCCATTTTAGAAACATTAAAAACAAGTTCTAAGACCAAGAAAATTCAGAAGCACAAAATTCAAATGAAAACGTCTAGTGATTTCGAGCTATTTTCAACTTAAAAGGCCCCGGGTGCCAAGCGTATTTCGAGGCCAAGCTATATTCTTGCGATTTATAAAGTGCTCTTGATAAGTGATTGAAATTATATTTTACGTTCACATTTCTATAAACAGTTTTACTTTAAAAACAGTTCTATACTTGAAAAGTAACAAGTAGAACACAGGAAGGAAATACACCTTTCTTTACATTTTCCTCAATTTATATTTTTACTAATTAACTAACACTTCAACCGCTTGGCCTCCGAGCGGCACTGCTCCTGCCTCCCCGTGGCGGGGCCGGTAACCTGGGGGAAAAGTTATCCTCCAGGGCGAAAAGGAGTAACGATGGATATAAATGACTATCCACCACTAGAGCCTTCAAATTCAAGGCCAGACATCCCAAATGATGATGACCTAAACCAACCAAAAAGGCTCCGAAGAGAAGTGCAGAGCAATGAGATGCCAAACTTCCTTGTAATACATTCGCTCTCCAACCAGCCTGTCGGCAAATTGTCACCATTTGTCATCCAAAGATTTTTGGAATCCATTGCTGGTACGCCGAAAATGGTTAAACGTCTGCAGTCCGGAGACCTACTAATCGAAACAGCTTCCTCAAAACATTCAGAATGGCTGCTTAAAACAACAACCTTTGCTGGGCTACCCGTATCTGTAACTCCCCACAATACGTTAAACTCGTCAAAAGGTGTCATCACAGAGTGGGACCTGATTACAGTATCTGAAGAGGAACTAGTACAGGAACTGGGCAATCAAAAAGTAATTAGTGCAAAACGTATAAAAACCAAAAAAGATGGAAATCTTGTTCCAACCCGATCCATAATTTTAACATTCAGCACCCCAGATTTGCCATCCTCAGTAAAAGCTGGCTATTTAAACTGCCGAATACGGCCTTACATACCTAATCCTCTACGTTGCTTTAAATGCCAAAAATATGGACATTCGCAACAAGCATGTAGAGGTGATGCCATCTGTCCAATTTGTGGTTCCAAGGAGCATACACAAACAGACTGTTCAGCCTCAAGTCCCATTTGTCCCAACTGCAAAGAAAGTCACCCAGCCTTTTCCAAATCTTGTGAAATGTGGAAAACGGGGAAGAAAATCCAAAAATATAAAATAGAGCACAAAGTCACGTACCCCGAGGCACGCAGACAGGTTATGTCGACCATGCCCAGTCGTTCATATGCAGCTCACACTCGAAGCTTTAATTCAACAGCAGCTCAAACAGATGTATCCATACCTCCCTGCACATCTCTATCTAACTGGGTTAAAAACACATTATCAAACCCTGTCAAAGACACACATCAAATTAAAACCACCGAATCGACCAACACTCCAATCAGTATCCCAGTTGAGACTCGGACAGTCCCGCATGACAAAGAAAAACTGAAAACTACTAAACACAACAATAAACCTGAATCATCCACTGGTAGTATGGAAGTAGATGTAAACCCAGATCATGAAGAACCAATACTAGAACTTCACGCAAAAGATACTATGGATACCGGTCGCCCTACATTCCCGAAAAGAGACCGAAAAAAATCCTCCTCAAACAAAAAACAGTCAGATGAATCGTCCTCATCTAAACCAAAATGAACCACAGCATCTTACAATGGAATTGCAGAGGCTTTCGTTCAAACACAGACGATATTCAATACCTAATTAATCAATATTCTCCGGTTGCCTTTTGTTTACAGGAAACTTACCTAACCACACAAATTTCTCCTTCGATAAAGAACTATTGCATTTATCGAAGAGATCGAAATACCGCTAGCGCTGCCCATGGTGGTGTGGCAATCTTAGTAAATTCAAAGATCCCAACTAAACATATCCCACTCCAAACTAATATAGAAGCTGTTGCTGTTCGTATAATTCTCCATAGTGCAATAACACTAGTCTCAATATACCTACCGCCAAACTGTACTAACTCTTTAAAAGATCTTGAAGACCTCTTTATACAGATACCTCCACCTCTCTGTATATTAGGGGATTTTAACGGGCACCACCCATTATGGGGCTCTCCTAAATTGGATAGACGAGGCCGACTAATTGAAAGTTTTTTGGATGCACTAAATCTCACTGTACTCAATACAGGTGCACCGACACACGTACAGCTTCCAACAGGACACACCTCAGCAATAGATCTCTCAATTTGTTCACCAGTACTAGTCCCAGCCATAGAGTGGTATGTAATAAACGATCCCATGGGCAGTGACCACTTCCCAATAGTATGCAACTTTCTAAAAGCAAAGACTCCTTCAATTCAACCCTGCAGAAAGTGGAAATTTGTCCGAGCAGACTGGGCAAAATTTCAATCATCAATTGACCTCGATGAGGAAAAAATCCGCCTCCAGCACATTGATGATGTGACAGATTACATCACGTCGCATCTTCTAAATGTGGCTAAAGACACAATACCAATATCAAATCCGCCGGGCCGAAAGCATTATAATTACTGGTGGAATGACAAATGCACCACAGCAAAGAGAGCAAAAAATAAAGCCTGGAATTTGTTTCGGAAATGTCCGAGCACAGTCAATCTCATTAATTATAAGAAATTAAGGGCAAAAGCACCCTTCATACAAAAACAGGCAAAGAAAGAATCCTGGACCCGTTTTGCATCCACTTTTCACAGAAATACCGATCCCAAAATAATATGGAAAAAAATTAGACAGCTGTCTGGTAAGTTTCCTACCATACCTTCTCCAATCCTCTCCTGGAATGGAAAAGATCTCTCTAATCCTGTAGATATAGCTAATGCTTTAGCCAATACTTTTGCAGAAATCTCAGCAACGTCAGCCTATACTACCTCATTCCAAAGAATTAAAAACACTAAAGAAAAGCATGCTATTCATTTTCAAACTACCCGTCTTCTCCCATATAACAAACCTCTGCAATATTCTGAACTTTTACATGTCATTAGAACAGCTCGCAATGGTGCTGCTGGGCCAGATGGAATTTATTATGTCATGCTACAACATCTTGATGACAAAGCTCTGCGCTGCCTCCTGGTCTTTTACAATCGCATATTTTTAGAAAATGTTTTTCCAGCATCTTGGCATCACTGTACAATTTTGGCATTCCTGAAGCCTGGAAAAGATCCATCCAACCCAAATAGCTATAGACCCATATCTCTCTCAAGCTGCCTCAGTAAAATCCTTGAGAAAATTATCCACAGAAGACTCGTCTGGATCATTGAGTCGGAACATCTAATGAGCCATTGTCAATATGGCTTTCGCCAAAACAGATCATGCTTAGATCTTATGGTCAAGGCGGAATTTGCCATCCGTAATGCTTTTGTCAAACATGAACATCTAGTAATGGTTTCAATAGACACAGAGAAGGCTTTTGATACCGCCTGGCGGTATGGTATACTTATAGTGATCTTTACCTTCTCGGACTACGAGGCAATCTTCCTATATTCATTCAGAACTTTCTACATACAAGAACATTTCAAGTTCGATATCAACATGCCCTTTCCCCAACTTTCATCCAGGAAGAAGGTGTTCCACAGGGATCAGTACTGAGTGCCACACTTTTTGCTCTGAGAATAGATACTATTACTAAGCAGCTTCCAAATACAATTGAGACTTACCTTTATGCAGATGACCTTTCCATCTCTTGTCATTCTCAAAACATGAGGTCTATAGAAAGACAGCTTCAGATATCACTTAATAAAATTCAACAATGGGCGAGCCTCAACGGCTATCGGCTCTCACAACAGAAAACAGTTGCCATCCATTTCTGTAGACAACGCAAACTTCATCCAGATCCTGAACTTCAAATTTCTAACGTCTTTGTCCCGGTCACCAGCAACATCCGATTTCTAGGATTAACCATTGACAATAAGTTAAATTTCCTAGATCATATTAAAAATGTACGGACATCATGTCTAAAAAAGTTAAACATACTCAGAGCTTTATCTGCCCAAACATGGGGTGCAGACCGTACCTCACTTCTTCGGTTATACAGGGCATTAATCAGATCTCGTCTCGATTACGGTGCTCCAATCTATGATTCTGCCAGAAAGAGTGCATTACGCTGGCTTGATCCCATTCAGCACAGTGCTTTGAGAATTGCAATTGGCGCATTCAGAACGTCGCCAGTACAGAGTCTCTACATTGATGCTCATGAGCCCCCACTAAATTTACGCAGGAAAACACTGTTACTGAAATATGCTGTCAAGATACAAAGTTGTGCTTCTCATCCCATTCGGTCGTACCTTTTTAACCCACCGTTACAAACCCTATACAGTAACAAACCTAGCATAGTAAAACCAGCTGGTCTTCGCCTTCTTGAACTGGTGCAAGTTTGGAATATTTCCATCCATTCCGTAAAGCAGGTAGCAACTTATACTCAACCTCCATGGACTCCTCCTCCTCTTCCAATCTGTGACACTTATCTCTGTCAATGGAGAAAGAATTCCTTGCAAGCAACAAATATCAACCAAATTCACGCAGTTCACATTCAAAGATATTCTGATTTCTCTCCAATTTATACAGATGGCTCTAAATCTAATTCAAATGTTGGAGCAGCTGCAGTGTTTCCAAATACAATTGTATCAGCTTCCCTTCCATCAGAATTTAGTATATTTTCTGCTGAATTATACGCAATAAAACTAGCTTTAGAAAATCTTCATTTTAACTCTTCCTTAAAATCTGTTATTTACACTGATTCCCTCAGCTCAATCATGTCGCTATGTAATTCCTCAGATAAAGTTCACCCTGTTCTGGATGAAATCAGAAGCTTATTACTGCAAATTAAAGAACCCAATCAACAGGTCACTTTTTGCTGGATTCCAGCACATTCTGGTATTTTAGGAAATGAACTGGCCGATAAAGCTGCAAAAAATCCAACTACCTTAGATCTAACCAACATCCCTGTTCCAGCATCAGATTATGCACTAACCATTAATGCTGCTTGCCTATCACAATGGACAGCACTGTGGCACTCTCAGACTAATAATAAACTCTTTCAGTTTAAACAAGACCCGAAAATTTGGCACTCCAGTGTCCGTACATCGAGACGAGAAGAAGTAGTCCTCTCAAGGGCAAGAATAGGACATACACATCTGACCCACCTTCATTTACTGAGAGGAGATGATCCACCACAATGTACACATTGTTCTAACAATTTGACTGTAAAACATATTCTTATTGTCTGCTCCTATTATAAACAAGCCAGAACTTCATCCTTGATCTCACTGGTTAATCTACATAAACCAATTACTCTTGAAAACCTGATTGGTGATAAGGCAAATATTTCTGAATTTTTTGACTTTCTCAGGCAAACTGGGCTTTTCAATTATTTCTGATTTTCTTTTGATTTAGGGAAAACTCATGTCTTATATAATAAGTGAATAGGCACATTATAGCCTTAGCAGCTGATGTGCCATTAAACCTCCAGAGCAACAACAACAACATCAACTTAAAAACTTCAGTAGTATAAAAGTCACTTTAAGTACTTTTATATTCCGTATAATATGGTTATTATAACTATATACCTTATAGCTTTGCCGTTGCTGATTATCGTCTGCATGCTGGCATAATAAGTATATAAATCAGTGACGAAACTAAGAACAAAATGGTTCATTCTATTATGTATCACCCTCTTAGGGTCTTATCGAGACTATTAAGCGCCGCCCATCTTCCCTGTATGAAAAGGTTCCAATAATCTATTCATTTTTTTTTTTTTTTTTCTGTAGCTAGAAGAGTGTAAAAGATTTTCAAGTGCCTGGACGCAAACAGAAAAATTCCGCTTCGTTACTTGAAAGGCTCACTGTTAACTTTTTTTTTCTGCCCCTGAGAAATGGCGCACAGACGCGGTCACTTCTTCGCTTCCATTAACATAGCCCTGAATTCACTCTTCCACTCATGTGCACTTTCAAGAACAAATAATTTAATAATATTCAGAGTAAAACAGAGCAATTTTCGAAGTTTGTTTGTTATGTAGGCTTTACGGCTCAGGGGCAAAATGGCCATAATGGGCCTAACTATGCTCCACAATCTCCAATTTTCGAAGAAGCGATTTCAAATCCCAGTTAATCTAAAGTTAGGAATAAATATTTAGTTAAGTGTACATATTTGGCGGTTCCAAGACACTAATCACCCCAGCTTTCTGCAAGTTATCTAATGAAAGAGAATATGCATCAATCAGTACCAATATCGTAATGTAATCGGACTCGTAACCTTTTTCGATGGCATATTCTAAAAACTAAGAAAAGTGTTTATATAAAAATTACGTCAGCATCTCAGCCAAGAGCTGCGTGTACTGCGAGCAGTTTAAGTGAAGTAATGTGACGTTAAAATATCTGTTATTCAAATAAAACATTACGCTGTTTTGTACGTCGTGGTAAACAATAATTAAAATTATGGCTTCATTTGGTAATTTGATTTTAACAGGATATATTTTCCTCGTAATTGGAGTAACTAGACGAGCTGAACTTGAAGCCAGAATCTCCCCTCCGTCTCCTTCGCGTAAGTAGATTTTGTTGCATAACTTTTGCCGTTCGAAACGTGAATTCATCATTAAATACAAAACAAAGTAATATTACAATAAACTTTTAACATGAAAAAAAGAACAAGAAACGAAAAAAAAGTACGCTGTTCATAAAAAATATGCTGAACATACCTCACAGAATATCAACAGTATAAATAACGCTCTTCATACACTTAGAGTAGCTAATACAGACAGCAATTACAGTCTTCTGTAAAAAAAAAAAAAAAAAAAAAAAAAAGTAACTTACAAAAGTTGAAAAATGCCACACTGTTTAAAATTAAAATGAACAAGTTAGTTAAAGTTTTTGTTTATAGGCCGGCACGACCACCAGGTCAAATCGAGAAAAATGCTTTTTTTTTTCAAGGCCCACTAAGTACTTAAACTAGGACAAATGTAAGCTACATTAGAATGTACAATTTTTTATGATCTTACTTTAATTTGATTGTTAGGGCAAGATGGTACTAATAATAGAATCTCACCGTTAATTCATGAAAGTTATTAGAATACAAATATCCGAATTTAGGTTGCATTTGTTGTAGGTTATGAGCATAATGGGTCTCGAGAAATGAAATATTTTGCTCATTTTTGCACCATATTAAATCTCAGTTGCTAATTTTTTCAGTCCATTTTTCATAATTTTTCCAAATCTTGCTGAAATAACAAATCCTTGGTATCCTGATCCTAAGTACCATATCCTCATTAACCATCCTGCATACCTTTGTATCATCAGCAAATCTATACATCAAGCTTGAAATACCTATGTCAGTATTGCTAATAAGTATTAAAAACAGTAAGGGACAAAACACCAAACCCCATGGGCTCCACTCATATGTCAGATGAACTGATGAAATTTGTGGCAGAGAAAAAAAATGCATGAGTTACATGTAAATTATAAGATGATACAGAAGCCTATGGTAAATATAAAGTAATCTGTAATCACGTCACAATGGAGGTTTAGGCAAGCTAAGGCAGACTATGAGAAGTCTCTGGCAAAGAATAGCAGCAAAGACTTCTTTACTTCTATTAACAGTAGAAGGAAGGGGTTAAATCACATTGGTCCACTTGATGTCGATGGTTTAACAGTTGGCGTTCCTGCTCAGTTGCTGATAAACTGAATACGTATTTTGCATCTACATTCACACAAAGAATTCTTAAGGGAAGTGGATACCAGAAGTTTATCAAACTCTGACAGGGAAGTAAATTATTTTACAATGAGTGAGAGGAAACTGGAAGAGAAATTATTGAAGTTAAACATAAAAAGGGTACTTGGGGTGGATAAGATCTATCCAATTATATTAAGGGAAGCAACAAAGGAGGTAAGCAAATCCTTAGCCATAATTATGAGAATATCTTTGGTTTTACTGGAGGTCCGTATCTACTGGAGATGTGCGAATGTATTTTCAATTCACAAAGGTGACACGAGTAATTGCAAACCTGTTAGTTTAACCTCTGTTTCAGAGAAAATTATGGTGTCACTGGTTAAAGAAGGAATGCAGGACCATTTAGACAGGAGTGCAATTATACTGCAGTCAGAGCATAGATTTTTTAAGGGACAGTCTTGTCTGACCAATCATATTGGATACACTGTGCAGTAACAAAGGAACAGGAAGCAAAAAATCAATTTGATATCATATAGAGTATTTGAATTTCAGGAAAGCTTTTGATACTGTTGCACATAAAAAGCTGCTGCACAAATTGGTGCAGTGCGGCATTAAGGGTAAGTTACTGCTGTGTGAGCTCTGGTGTGCACAGACCACTTCAATCGTCACAAAATACATTATATCGACAACAACGGTGCAAATACTGGAGGCCATCCACACAGACATATACTATGCTGCCATAGAGCCACTAGGTTTAATAGAAGAGAAACGCGAGACCAGTTTATAAATGGGGATTAACGTTGGTTTCAATGATAGAGCCAATGGTTTCAGAGCCATCACACGTCTTTCCAATTCATCCCGCTGAGGTTCAGTGAACCTCATATTGCAGCTCGTAGTTGCCCACCTCACCATTCTCACATTATTTCCTTCAAACTAAACCATCGCGCTATGCGCTCTGTGTTCACTGGATCATTATCTTGTTTTAAATAAAAAAATAAAATAAAATAAAGAGAGATGTGTATAAATACATCAGTGTTGAAAGGGCGGATTTGTCTAGGCTCTCGAAATACTGCTCCTTCTACAAGGTTACCATCCGCAAAATATCGATTCAACGATGGCTTGGCGCCTCCGTAGCCAGGTGGGCAGGAGCAGCAGTGCACAGCACACGCTTCTTGATTAGACCGGCGTTCGAGCCCGTGACCACCAAATACGGAGGATGCGGAAAGGTCAGGAAATTACCACTGCATATACCCGGAGCAATATGGCCTTAGTTGCTAATGCTCCTAAAAAAAAAAAAAAAAAAAAAAAAAACAACAATAACAAACAACGATGGCTTCAAACCTAGGCAATGCAGTTCATTTCGTGTGGTCTCGAGTCAATCTGGTGCTAAACTAAAATACTTTTATATGATAAAATCAGCGTATACGAGATTCATCGCTCCAGAGAATATTTTTCCACTTTTCTAAAGGCCAGTTCCTTCGAGATAACACCACCTCCTGGTTGCGATGACTTTCATGATGAAAATTTTGATGCAGCAGTTCGACCACAGAAGTTTGGTTTATGCAACGCTTTGCTTACAGTATAAAATTAATATCTTTTATGTACGTTTCCTGACATCTTGGATGATTCTCTAAAAGCTCTAACTCCCATTTTTACGAACAAGATTAATTCTTTTGAGTTCTCGTGTTATCAAAATGCGTTGTCTGCATTTGATATTCAACTTTTATACGATCAGCTGCCTTGCACTTACATATGACGTCCCAGATGGAGGTCTCCAAAATGTTGAGAATTCCACATACGCTGAATCATGCCCTACGGCATTCCCCCATTACCCTGACACTTACTATGGCATCTCCCCATTCTTTTTCTGTGATATGTCAACAGCAGATAATCTTCCTCTTCAGCAGCTTAATTTATACCACTATGTTACCACACTGCCCTCTATAATATTTGCATAACCAACAATTTTCATAAAATGCAGTATACTTATTAGTTAGTGGTCTAAAACTTTTGGTAACATTATGTATGTACCTAGTCTGCCACAAATACCGCGACTGAGAAGTACTTGAGTAACACATGAGAATGATAAATAAAAAAATTTACTGACATACCATATTTTGTTGCTCATATGAGTAATACAATATGCAAATAGTCACTCAAAATTCATCCTTATGATTTTACAGAAACCCTCAAATCACGATGTCAGTCAAGCATGTATGATATTCGTGGGAAAACGGGCTATTGCTCTCCTCAGAGAGCACTTGAGAATCACTCTTGATCAGTGTCATCTGCTGCAGGCCATGCAGTCCAACCCTTCCCATGCAATTTAATGAGACGATATCACAATTTGTAATCTGATCAAATGGGTGCTTCCAGGGGGGAAAATCTCAGATTCCATAACCATCTGAGACCCCTAATCCATTGCTGAGTGGATTTTGCTATATGAGTAGGATCAGTTTCCTGTTGGAATATCCGCTGCGTTCAGCCGAAGAATTTGTTTCATTCATGAACTTCACTAGCTTCTCTGGAACGTTGGTTTCTTATATTTATTTTATTTTATTTTTTCACAAAACTACAGACCAGTATTTCTGGCAGCATAAGATAGTGCGGTGAGATATCTTCACCCACGAAACCATAAAAGAAACAGTATGAAGCCTTCCTTGCACTTCATGGATGACTTTAGTCTTCTCCTCAGGTGAAGCGTTACTTATTCGAAGTAGTGCAATGTCATGGCAACTCGTTGCGAAGGTATTCACAATATGAGATATAACTTAAAACGATGCCGCTTTACTAATATTCTGTTCATTCAGATTTGGCTATGTATTATTGATGCTTTCGCACTATACTTATACATAGTCTAGACTTTTCCATAGCTTAAGGCTTACGCCCTAAACGCTTTATAGTCTAAATACACCAGTGTAGTTAATTGCCTGATATGGTAACTGATGCCTAATGACTGGTCAATATGATACCTGAAAATATAAAAATATCTCTAGCTATCATATAGACTAAGCAGAGCCTCTTTGGGCACTGTTGTCCCACTCCATGTTCAGTACACCAAGCTCAAACAGCTGTCACTGGGCAACGCATTCGGGGTTTATACACCATGTCATAACTATATCACAGCTTGTTTGTTGTCACATATTAGGCACGTATTCACTTGTGCAACAGTGTTTATTGAAGTATTTGGTAATGGTATTTAAAATTAAGAAATAAAAGAATTGTATTTATCAAATTAGTCACTACTTAAATATTTTCATATAGTTTCTAATATTAAAATGTTCGTTATTTTCTTTTAGTGTATGATAATACCATGTATAATATATGGCACGATATTGAGCTACTTGGAAAGGATATCACAGAAGCACTGCCCTACTATAATTACCGTAAGTAAAATGTATAAATTTTTTTTTTCAATAGATTGTAATTTTTAAGTAAACAGAAAAACGAATTTATTCATATATACACTGCCCAACCATTAATATCCAGATTCCTCTCCGTTGATAGTTCATTACGTCTACCCAGAATACCTTTGGCGAGGAGCGCAGATATATATCCTCATTATGCCCTTGTTGCCATTGTTTAAAAATCGAAAAAGTGAATGAATCATTGATGTGAAACATTTTTTTGAAATTTTAGACTTTTATCAACATAAACTGGTAAATCCTAGGATTTAACTTATAAGTTCGAATTTCGGACAGTTATCAGATTTCGGGCTTTTACAATAACACATACACTGCCTACCATTAATATAAGGACACCTGAATATCTACAAATAAACTTCATTTAGAAGAAAAGTAATAACGTTTGCTGAAACCTTTAGCCTTTATGACAGCCTCTAGTCTCCATGGAACACTCTCCACCAGTTTGTTTTTGTAAATGTCCTCCGATATTTTCCGCCATTCGGCCTTCAAACGGCGACCAGTTCAGCAGTTTTTTGGGCAGTCTCTCCTTACAGGTACTATATGGTCCAAGTCATCCCAGAAGTTTTCATAACATTTAGGCAATGGGCTGGTGAGTCCAACTTTTCGACCCTCAAACAGTCCGTCACAACGCGAGCAGCATAACATGGGGCGTTGTCCTGCTGATACAGGTACTGTATAGGCCTTCTCCGACGTGCAGCCACAATGTCGGTAACACATTGTCCAGAACACCTAGATAGACTTCGGCATTCATGGTTTTGTCCAAAACAAACAATGGGCCCAGGCCAAAACCAAAAAAACACAACCCAGGCCATCATGCTGCCTCTGGCAAATTTCATTGTAGGGACGATGCAGTCTAACAGGTGGCTTTCTCCGGGTATCCGCCACGGGTCTGGCTCAATTTCGACGCCGCGAACAACTCCACTGACGGATTAATCCTGCAGCCAAAAACAATTCAGCCGCCGACATCAATTCCGCTGCAAATAGACAAACTTGCATGACGTCATTTTGACGTCGCTTGAAGTTAGCTGTTTTCTGGTTATAGCGTGTAATTACATGTAATATTGACAAATCCAGATTTTAGTCACACTTACTGTTGTTCTGGTCGTCCTTTTGGAAAGGTGAAAACTGGACAGAGAAGCTAGAAAAAACCTGCGAACAGAAGAAAAGCGTCCGAATGACGCACATGTATTTATGACTTTGAAAGTCAGTCAACAAACGTTTTTAGCAATAGTAAGGACGGTACTGGTATGAATAAAATGTACTGCGTTTTTTTTTAACCAGACATCCGAAGTAACGAGATACGAAGCTGGCAGTTAAGTTAAAGATGCTATAATTTACAAAAAAAAAAAAAAAAAAAAAAAAAGGAACCCGCCAAAAAACTTGAAACGTTACTTTTGTGATAGGTTTAATGATAAGTAAAAGCGCTTAATTAACAACTAAAGTCACATTATCCACGAAGTAAAAGAGTAAAAATAAAGGATTCACGTTTGTGAATTCAGAACTGACCTAGATATCCTTAACAAAACTAAATCTAAATTAAAATTTGATGTAAAATCTTGTTATCACAGAATTGGTGAATATTATGCCCTAATTTATTAAGAAAAAAAAAAATATATATATATATATAATAATTGAAAGTAAGTTAGCTATGCGAAATACTTAAAACTTGCTCTGAAAAAACAGCTAATTTTAGCGACGTCAGAATTACGTTATACAAGTTTGTTTATTGACGGCTGAATTGCTCTCGGCAGCGGAATTGAATCCCAACCAACCTCCGCCACACCCAGGCTGGTGGACGATGTACCGTGACTCGTCGCCAAAGCACAGCTTTCTGTTATCTATGGTCAAAAAACGGCCGCCCATACACCAATCTAGATGGCGTCTGGCATAGATGGGGTTGAGGTAATTGGTGACTTGCAGATTGCTGCACGAACGTGGTAACCCACATGATGCAGCGTCCAGGGCACTGAAGAGGTGCTTATGTGTCTCAATCGTCTCCCTCTGGGCCTGGTATCAACCTACGATACGAGTAGGCCATTCTTTGCAGGGTCTCGCTCTTTCAGCTTCAAAAGTTTTCAGAGTAGTTTCGTAAAGGTTTCAGCACCAGGCCGCTTCTGTTTGCAGATCACATCGCCAATCGTTGACTTGGGGATATTTAGCTCAATGTCATGTACAGAAAGATTGCTTATGTGGCGCCCTATTTCATTCTGTGATGGAAGTCTGTTAACTTCATTGATCGCAGATTCTTGCATTCACAATCGAACTACTGTCTCCTGGAAGGCCTACCATTACATTTATAGTGGTGTCTGACACGTACTGCTTGGGTAGTACGTGTCAGACCAGCTATCAACGAGGTGTGTCTGAATATTAATGGTAGGGCAGGGTACATGTATCCAACAAAAATATACAATAAATAAAATGCTTTTAACACTGTTCGGGACAAAATATAGGGATCACTCACCGAGCTAAAACAAAACTGTTTATGGATTTTGACATGCTCACATCTACTTTTTATTCGACGGCCGTAGTCCTACAAATTAATCGATTGCGAGCCGCTTCGGCAGCCGAATTCGAAATGTCACTTCGGCAATTATGTGCTTTGTGTGCATATATAGTTGCCGTAGTTGTAATGTAAATTATAATTCACAAAGTATTTATTTAAGAAAATTGTTACAATCAAAATTTATAAGCAAACGGACGTCTATATTATCCTATTTATTATTTGCAATTTCTTTTACCCTCTTGGTCCTATTAAATTATAAATTATAATACACAAATAATTTATATTGGGAACATTCAAGCTTACGGATGCATATTACAATGGTGTGCAAAACTTAAGGTCCAATATTATTTCTAAAGGTTACAACCACAAAATCAAACGAAACAGCCTGTGGCAATTTCCATAGCTGTGGCCGTTCAGTAGAAAGCTGGTGCACATTCAAAAATTTGAATCGTGATGAGAGGGCTCACATAAACAGATAAATGCAGCAGTTCAGCAGTTATGTGCAAATTACCGAATGGTGAGCACGATTGTTACAGATGTTCGATTGGTTTCATACAGTGCTACAGACAACGAAATGGCCAGTAGACAAAATCTTGAATTTATGCCTTGAATGGGTTGAGCACGCTGAATTCTGATGGGATCCTTCCACTTGTTCAGATTACGAACCTAAGGGGGCATAAATTCAAATTAAGAAGAGAAAGATGTAGATTAGATGTGGGGAAATTTGCCTTTAGCCAGCGGGTGGTTAATTGCTGGAACAAACTTCCATCTGTCGTTGTGGAAGTTGATAGGTTGAATAAATTTAAGGAGGAACTGGACAGGCATTTGGAGGGAATGGTGTGATTTTTTTTTTTTTTTTTTTAACTGATGCTGCATAAGCTCATACACTTGCTTTCTTGCATCAAATGCCACTGCTACTACTACTACTACTACTACTATATCTGGATAACTTTACTCGGGGTCGAATAACTGGGAAGCTCAATGTGCGAGGAGTGTGGCTGCAGAGTTCGGTATCGCCCATAGCATCATCTCACGTGCGTAGTCGGACGTTCAGGTACAGCTGTTCGAAGGACCAGTGGTGATCGTCCACGAAAAACAACGCCCAATGATGACCGCTTTATACTCCTACAAGACAAGAGGGACCGACACCAGACAGCGGGATCCATTGCAAACTAGCTGCACACGACGCAGGATATCGCAGTTTACTGTGGCCAGGCGACTCCACAAAGGTGGACTGTTTGCCCGACGGCTAATACGCTATGTCCATTTAACACCTGCCCATCAGAGTCACCGTTTACAGTGGTGCATCGAACACAAGGACTGGATAGCAGTCCTTGATGAGTCTCTTTACTGATGAAAGTAGATTCAGTCTCATCAGCGATTCAGGACGTTAGCTGATCTGGCGAGAGATTGGCACACGGTATCACCCAGCAAACATCACTGAAAGGGGTCGATATGACGGTCGTGGCGTTCTCGTCTGGGGAGGCGTTATCTTGGATGGACGTACACAACTCCAGATACTGGAATGCGGTACTGTAACCGGTGCACGCTACTGTACTGAGGTAATGCTTCTCCATGTGCATCTGTTCCGAGGTGCCATTGGCCCCGAGTTCGTGTTTATGGATAATAATGCCGCACCCCATCGCACTGCAGCTGTTGATATGCTTTTGGAAAGTGAGGACATTGTTCGTATGGTTTGGCCTGCCCGTTCCAACGATCTAAATCCCATCGAACACATATGTGACGCTCTGGGGGAACGCCTAGCGGCATGTCCACACCCACCAGAAAATGCTCACCAGCTGAAGATGGCACTGACAGAGGAGTGGACGATGTTACCATAAGAACTTATCAACAACATTGTTCTAAGTTTAGACAAACGGTGCAAAGCGTAGATTAATATTAATATTAGAGGTGGCATATCTCCTACTGAGGACCACCTCTTCCCTTTGTTCCATCTTTGGTAGTGATGCATCTGTATCGTGGCAACCAGTACTATTTTGCCATTTTTGAATAAAGTCCCTCTGTACCGTTTTGTTCCCGTTATTGTTTCCTTCATCATTTCTGTACCTCACGAGGTTCCTTTGATATACTTTTCCCATATCCAGGCCACCGCTATGAGAAGCTACAGGTGAAAACCTGACTGGTCCTTAAGTTTTGCACACCAGTGTAATAACATCACTGTTTTTGTTGCTATTGTTTTGAAATATAAAGTAGAATTATTGGTTATTAGTTAAGCCAGGAGTTCTCAAACTTAATAAATAAACAAAGAGAGAGGTTAGCAAAAAATAAATACGCCACTTACTTTTAATAATTAAATTTTAATAGATATGTTAAAATATATATTAAATGTAACGATGGTAAAACATTACAAAATTTTATAAAATAAAAACGTTTCATTCAATTATTTTCGTTTCGTTTTTAAAAAAAAAAAAAAAAAATCAATGTAAAACCATGGAAATTTTAAAAAGTTTTGCAACCCCCATTCGAGCTACTCTCAATTTGATTGGTTGGTTATTAGGAGTTTTATGGCGCATTATCTGTTTGAAAAACTCCGGATTAAGTTTAGAAAAATGCTTGTTTTCATTTTACCCCTTCATAAAATGAAAAACTTCTACTTAAATGCCAGTGTTAAAATGAGTAATGTCTACAAATTAATGCCTGTATCAAAATTAGTAATGTCTATAAACTTCTATAATGAAGTTTGATTTTTTTTTATAAACACTGGTGGTAAGCCTAATAGCTAAAAACACTGTGATACTAAATGATATGAAATACAAATTATTACATAATATATATACCGATACATAAATATATTACATAACATAACAGGTGAAATTCTAAAACATTTCTGTTACAGTATATTATATGCCAGGTAAAATTAAATGCGCAACTTACTTTTTTTCACTCTACAAAACTTATCAGTCGAATGAAACTTAACTTAAAAAATATATATCTTCATAGTTGTGGCCCTCTACTGGTTAACATAATTTAACAATAAAATGAAATATCGGGTAATTAATGATTCGCATAATCGTTAAATGGTACTGTATAGCGTATCAAACTCCTGGCCATCTGTAGCCTCCAAGAGCTGCCAACTTCGTAACAGTTTTAAAACTGTATGAAAGCTCTGTAATGCTAAATGATAATTCTTAAAGGAGATTCATTAATATAAAATTTTAATAAAATTAATAAATTATAAGAACATTGATATATGTTGGCATCCATGAAATCCTGTAATTTTTGCGTAAGGAATAAATATGTTATATTTAATACAGTGGCGTAGCTAGCATGTAGGCAGGCAAGGCAATTGCCTCCAGCCCCGTGTCCTTTATGATCCCGGCATCTTTGGCTGTCTCCTGTTTTTGCAATTTTCATTAAGTAGGGGCCCGAACATGTTCTTTACCTCCGGGCCCGAAAAAGGGTAGCTACGCTACTGATTTAATACGTTAATATATATAATACGTTATATACACTGTGCTGCCACTTTATTAGATACACCTACATAGTAGCGTGTTGAGCTTCCTTTAGCCTTTAAAACAGCCTGAATTCGTCTAGTCACGGATTGAACAAGATGCTGAAAACGTTGTGCAGGAATGGAGTACCATGCAGACATGAGTGTGTCACGCAGTTCCTTGAGATTAGACGGAGGTGTAGGCCTGCGGCGAACAGCCCTTTCCAGCTCATCCCGAATATGTTCACAATTGATCACAATTTCCTTGGAATCAGATAGATACTTTGCTTTCCTGGGGCTTCTTAATTGATCCGGTCATGGGGTAGACTGATAATCTTTCTGATTTCAGAAAGGTAGTATTATTGGAGCACGTTTAACAGGTACCACAATTGAGAAAACAAAGGAAATCATCATTGGTGTGTCTAAAGCAACCATCTAAAGCAAAGGAAGTAAGCAAACCCCTAGCCATAATTATGAGCTTCTTTGGACTCAAGGGAGGTACCCATAGACTGGAGATGTGCAAATGTAACCCCAATTCACAAAGGAGGATCAAAGGCTGACACAAGTAATTATAGACCTGTTAGTTTAACTTCTGTTCCAGGTAAATTAATGGAGGCACTGGTTAAAGAAGCACTGCAGGATCATCTAAACTAGAATTCAGTTATAGCTCAGACGCAGCATGGTTTTGTTAAGGGCAGGTCTTGCCTGACCAATTTGATTGGATACTATGATGTAGTCACAGAAGAACTGGATGCAGGGAATAACTTTGATATTATATATTTGGATCTTAGAAAGGCTTTTGATACTGTTGCACATGGAAGACTGCTGCACAAATTGGAGCAGTGTAGCATTGGAGGCAAATTGCTGCTATGGATAAGGGGATGGTTGAGTGGCAGAAGACAGTGAGTGGTAATCAATGGACACTGCTCAACGTGGACTAATGTTATTAGTGGAGTTCCTCAGGGTTCAGTGTTGGGTCCGTTGTTGTTTTCTGTGTTTATGAATGATATTGATGATGGGATATCAAGTTTAATGTCCAAGTTTGCAGATGATACAAAGGTTGGCAGGGTTGTTAAGGACACTACTGACGCTATGCTGCTGCAACAGGATTTTGGAAAGGTTGAACAGATGGGCTGAGAGTGGCAAATGAAGTTTAACATTGACAAATGTAAAGTACTACATATGGGGAACAGTAACCCCAGAGCAACATATCAACTCTGCGGTACTACACTGACAGTGGTGGAGAATGAAAAGGACCTGGGGGTAATTGTGCAGGCAGATATGAAGTTCTCTGAGCAGTGCAGACGAGCTGCAAGAGTAGCTCATGGTGTCTTGTCAATGATATACAGGAATTTTTCTAGCAGGGATAAGGAGGTGATTATTCCCTTGTATAAGGCAATGGTTAGGCCACATCTTGAGTACTGTATACAGGTCTGGAGGCCTCATTTCAAGAAGGATATAGAGCTGCTGGAACGGTACAGAGAAGGGCAACAAGATTAGTGAATGGAACAAAGGGTTGCTCTTACGAAGAAAGGCTTAAGTTTTGCAAATTACAGAGTCTGGAGACTAGGCACCGGCGAGGTGATCTGATAGAGGTGTATAAGGCTTTGAATGGTTTGAGCATGCTCAATGCCAATGGGATTCTTCATCTTGCTCAAAATAATCACCTCAGAGGGCATAAATTCAAATTGAGGAAGGACGGATGTCGGATAGATGTGCGGAAATTTGCCTTTGGCCAGCGGGTGGTTGGTTGGTGGAACCGACTTCCGTCACTTGTTGTTGAAGTTGATAGCCTAAACAAATTTAAGGCTCAACTGGACAGGTATTTCGAACGAACGGAGGGGTGACATGGGAGTGGTGTGTGTGTTTTTTTTTCTTTTTTGGCTGATGCTGAATAAGTTTGCTTTCTTGGATCATATGCCTCTACTAATGCTAATGCTAATCTCAAAGGTATATAATAAGTGGAGGACGAAAGCAGAATGCAGTTCTTAAAGGAAGAAATGCAGCACAAAACTGGCACTCCAAAAACAAAATGACAGGAATTTAAAGAAAATTGTGTGCCAGAATAGAATGTCCTGTGTGCAGAAAATGACTGAAATTTTAAATTTAGAAAAAGAAAGACCTATTTCCAATTGAACTATGCAGAAGGAGCTGAAGAATCTGAGATTTGGTAATCATGTGCCATATGAAAGCCATTTCTTTCTGCAAAAAGTTGAAAGATTCAACTTTTTGTAGAAAGGAATCATGGACTATGGATTCGTGGACAAAGATCATGTGGTCTGACGAGTCTCCATTTACAATTTTTTGAACCAATAGCAGAGTGAAAGGGTAACATAAATCTCATGAGGCTATATATCCAGACTATCTTGAGTCCACCACTCAAGCAGCTGGAGATAGTATCATGATGTGGAGTAGGTTCTGTTGGTATGGACTGGGCCCTCTCATACCGTTAGATCATGTTAGTTCAAATGAATATCTTTCTGTCCGATTGGACTACCTGCACTCTGTAATGCTTCATTTTTACCAGGATTGCAATAATTCTTTCAATATGATAATGCAAGTACACACTGTGAAAAAAATGTATCTGAATGGCCTGAGGAACACTGGCAAGATTTCTGGTAGAACAGTTTTACTAAAAGAGTGTGTTCCTTTTTTTTTGTAAGAGCCATAATGGTTATTGATGGTGCCATTGGCCTTTCTGCTTTTATCTAACAGGATGTCATTTGCATAAATAGAATGTCTTGAAGTAAATGACAACTTTTACATGTGCGGCGCCGTTTTCCCATGGTGGCGGAAATCTGAACTTTTTTTTTTTTTTTGTTTACAATTCTCTTCCCCATATCCTAAATGACATACCCACCAATTTTCACAGCTCTAACCGTTTTGACACTAGGGGCTCCTGAATAGGGAAACTTCTTTTATAACCACCCAGTGTATGTGCATGTTAATATATATATTAATATATGATATGAATTAGGTGCCATGACAAGGTTTTGCCTCAGGTGCCACAAACGGTAGCGCCATTTCTGCTTATATTGAGACCTGAACAGGGACAAACCAAGGTACACACAAGCCAGGCAGCTGCCTAGGGTGCAATGAGGGCACCTGGAAGGACAATATTATAAGAATAGTTCTCTAAATAATACTCAAACCTGAATACTCAGAAACAATATATTACATTTTCTTTTTCTTGTATATCATAACAGTTATTATTATTATTATTAGCCACAGGGTGCAAGAAAACCTGAGGCTTATGCTGCATCAGCCAAAAAAAAATTCTGAAGTACCGCACCAGAGAGAGAGAGAGTCAGAAGTAAACGGGAATCACTAAGAAAGAGAAGTATGATGATATCCAGCTCAGGACCCTGGGTGTGCCAAGCCCATACTCACCACATGTGAGCCCCTGGTTACAAAGTTTTGATTGAAGTAAACACGAAATATGTCTTTTCTCTTGTGAATGAAGGTTTTGCTGCTGGAGCATAGAAAAAAAGATTTGGAGTATAGAAAGCTAAAAAAATTAGATTTGGCTCTGTATTTTATTTGGCTTTGAATTTGCTTTAATAAAGGCAAATTCAAAGTACAGTATTTCAAAGTCAAAAGTTGACAATCCTTAAACCTGAGTTCAATGAAACCTATTAAAGGAAGTTCCTTATTCTGATCAAAAAATAGATATAATTTTTGTAGCAAAGATAGATTTTTACATCAATAATCAATATTGAAGGGCACAATTGAAAATTTTCACCTAGGACATCAAGAAAGCTTGGGGAGCACTGTAACTGAACAACATAAAAATGCATTCCTTTTTCATTATGCCTATCAGAAATGCAAGGATGCAAATAATAAAAAACTTATTTCTATATGCCAGATATTACTTTGGTTAAAATTTAGAACATGGTGACCAACTTTCTTATTATCAAGCATGTTTAACTTTTTTTTTTTTCCTAACAGATTTTGGTTGTTCAAGTTAATTTGTACCATAAACATTCAGACAACACTAGATTTCTATTTGGTGTACACCTGGCAGAACCAATGACCAGTCTTGCTATATAAAATGTGTTAATGCAATAATCAAATATAGGCCTACATTATACAAAAATATCTTGGGAACTAAACTCTTTTCCACAGGTTCCTAATCTTGCTGTTTGGAGATTCACTGTTTGTGGACATATTTTGGAACATAATTCCTGTGAATGGCAAAGTTCTACTGTAATATATAAGTATATAAGCAATGTCATATTTTGCAGACTACAGAACTCCTTTATATCAAATCATCTCAGGCAGCAGCATGTCTAATGCATCCCTCATCCTAACTTAGTACAATATGCAAAGCCCATTTATGGAGGGGGTGATTCTCAGGCCCCAGCTGTGATAGAGAGCCTCAGAATTTACTTATATATTCAAACAATCTAGGGATACAAAATTGTTTTCAGCTCCCAGTCCCAAGAGTGCTGACATGAAAGAAATGTTGTGCCACATTTTATTCACCTTCTTAAGAAAGAAAGTTTTCTCAGAGAAAAAGCTTTGTGCATTGGGAATGAGTATAATATAAAAGGTCTTGCAACAACAGGCAAATACAGTAGAATAAATAAAAACTTTTATTAAAATAATATTTGGAAAAATATAAGTGAAAACATATATGGGTTAGAATTGACCATGACTCAAGCCCATGTGGCTACAGAATATGGCTGTTCTTTTATTCTATAGCTTGTAAATTCCTTGGATTTTATGTGGCTATCTGGAGTATAATAAGAATATTTATTTATGTATGTAAATAAAATTATAAAACATACATACATATAAAGGAAGTTTTGAAGCAATGTGCTCCTTTATCACTTCAACATTATTGTATTTTTCTGTACATTAATAACTTTTTTTTATTTATTCCTCTCTATTCATCGGTTGCTCCAAGAAATTTTATATTACAGAATCAAAATTTCTTGAAAAAAACTTCATCAGAAAAATATAAATAAATTTTTTATTTATACTCCAGGACAACAACATAAGATTGGAGGAATTCAATATAGAGAGGATACTGGGACTGTTAAAATACACAGTATTTTAACAGTGTCAACTCAAACCTATTACAAATGTACCGTCATGTTTGACTACTTTGTTATGGCTGCCTTTTATCATATGAAGAATAAGATGATTGCATCTTATTAAATGTAATTGAAAACATTATTCAAGGTAAAAAACCTATGAAGCAAACTTTGTATCAATTTTATTTATTTTTATAATTTTTACTTGATAAATTTGTTCTCTTATGTTCATCTTCCCTGGGACTAATGTGGGTGGAAGATCTACAGTATCTAACTCACAACTGTTCAAGGGGCCCCTGTTGAGACCTTAATATTACATTTTTTTAAATAGTTAAATTCATTTTTAATAATCACCAAAAAAATTCTACAAACTTAAAATAACATTAATGCATTTTTTTATTTTATTAATTTTTTTATCTTATTCATTAATTATAAGTTAGAATTGACTTGTTGTTTTTCAACCCTCACATCTACATGTGGACACACATAAACACATATACACACACACACAAGGGAAGGGGCACTGTGTATTTCCACCAGAGTCCTCATTAGCTCTTGACACTCCTGATCTCCCAATTTTGCTTCCAATCCTTTTAAACAACTGGTGTCTGTTCAAAGGTGGTTTGTACATTGACTATACATCAGTAAAATTATTCTATTTAAAAGGACAAGTTAGTTAATGTATGCAGCACATTACATTTCAGGTGTGTTATCAAACAGTAATAATTCATGATTTTTAACAAATCAACAACTTTTATGTGCAAACTTTGAACATTTCATTTCTGTGCATTCTCCATACTGTCCACTCATTCTTCTAATCAGGGCACTGCAACAATCATAATATATAGTGCTTCAGCTACAATACATGGTACTGTATATAGATAGCCTATGTTTATATGGTATATAGATATGTATGAAAATAATAATAATCAAAATGAAAGAAATATCCCTCTTATATTTTAATTAAGTTTGGGATAGCTTGACAAATAATTCTAAAAGATCCAAATATAAAATTTCATAAAATCTATCTACTGGGAGTTGAATTATTACATGAAGATGGAAATGGTGAATCAAAAGGTACATTATGCATATGCACTAACAAACCTAGGAGAAAAAAAACAGTACGCTAGTTTTATTTACTTATTTTTATAACAAAAACGTTCCAAGGTCTGTCCAAAAGAATGGTAAGTCAGTACTGTGTCAAGTGCCTGGATGTAAACATGAAAATGTTGCCCTCCACTGCAAATATATATGTTCAGGTTTTTTTTGTCCTCCCCCACAAACATGAAAAGGCATGTGTTTGTTTTGCCTCCTCTGAGAGTTCAAACTAAAGCACTGTTTAAATCACTCACATAGTTCCTTTAAACTATTATTTAACATGGTTCCCTTTTTAGCATTAGCATTAGTAAAGGCATATGATGCAAGAAAGCAAGCTTATACAGCATCAGCCAAAAAAAAAAAAAACCTTCCCATTTCACCCATCTGGTCACTCCAAATGTTTGTCTATTTCAGTCTTCAATTTATTTAAGCTATCAACTTCCACAACACCAGATGGAAGTCTGTTCCAGCAATCAACCACCCACTGGCTAAAGGCAAATTTCCACACATCTATTCTACAACAGTCTTTCCTCAATTTGAATTTATGACCCCTCAGGTGATTAATCTGGGCAAGAGGAAGAATCCCATCAGCACTGAGCTTGCTCAAACCAACCATTCAAGATACACCTCAATCGGACCAGTGTATTTTATAATATAAAGTAAAAACACTAAAAAAGCCCATGTTTAAACTATTTGTCACATTTTTTTTTTTTTTTTTGGTAGTTGTTGGCGCATCGGCTTCTGTGGCCATAATGCACCTCCCAAGGTTTTTGCAGTACTTTGATCCAAGCCCGAGGCGGGATTCGAACCCGCGACCTTTGGGTTACCAGGCAGGCACTTTACCCACCCGGCTAGCCCGGTCGGCTATTTGTCACATACTCCCGTTGAAATTATCTTAGAAATTTTTGATTTCATCACAATAATTACGCTTTAAAGCATTAGGGTTCACTCTTTCTCGTTCTGAAAGTGATGTTATCTATCCTTTATTTTATATTTCAACCTGTTCACTAATATTATCTAATGCTAATCAATCTTTATCCAATAGATGGATGTCATGGAGCTCCACCTGCTATTGCACACTCTGATTATTTGAGGAATAAAGAAAGTGACAGTACCATGCAGGTTAGAAATAAAAGGAGGACTCCACCAGTATGTTTCTGTAGAGGAGCAAAAGGTAAAAAGCTGTACTGATTTTTTTTTACTTGATAATGTCATTTAATAAGAA
This sequence comes from Mastigoproctus giganteus, assembly GCF_048544385.1. Lineage (NCBI taxonomy): Eukaryota > Metazoa > Arthropoda > Arachnida > Uropygi > Thelyphonidae > Mastigoproctus > Mastigoproctus giganteus. The sequence continues at coordinate 214,810,894 of NC_143575.1, forward strand.
ATATAAATGATTATTTAAACTAATTTATGCTCATAATCAGACCTAATCAGATAATACTTACCTGTAAAGAGAACCAAAGGTAGGATCGTTTTTAAGGTAATTAGTATTTGATTTGTTTAAAAAGAATGTTTAATATTGTGATTATCTTATGCAATTCGTAATTCTATACCTAAAAATGCAAATGAACACATTTGTTTAGGTATCCCATTGTGTGTGTGTACCATGCAATTTTTACTATGTACATATTGCATTGTGTGTGTGTACCATGCAATATGTACACAGTAAAAATGCTTTCATACATTCATAAACTCTACAGAAAGAGTAACAAGGAAAAAAAAAAAAAACAGTTGTTTCAGTGTGGTCGTTCATTTATTAATTCAATGTAATTCATTACTGATACTATTTTCTATGTTGTAATGGTCAACAAAAGTATATTACAATTCCTAAGCAGCACAAGTAAAACACAAAGCAGTGCAGCAGCATATGTTGTCTTTGCTATTTTCTTGCACTACAGAGGAAATTGTTTCATAACAAGTATATTGAGTTTGTAACGTAGTTTTATTTAACCACTATATTTTTATTACTGTTAAATTAGTGCTCTTATCACAGTAATAAAAATTATAAAACAATTTAGGAAATAGCAGAAATATTTAAAATGAGAGCAAAGAAGTAGAAGTGCAGATCTACAATCCTTGGTTGTCATAAAGAGGTTAAAGGACAAGTGAAAAAAAGAAGACCGGGGATGCCAATAGTCGTTACGAGGGACTTTCGTTGAATAAAATGTCATCAGTTGGCAAATGGGAGAGAAGTGAGCACGTGTTGTATTTAAAGTTTATCTATACTCTCGTGATGCTCTTTTTGACACGTGGGAACTTTAGCCGTGAGAGGTTGAAGGGAAGTTTAGCGTTAATAATATTGAGATCGGAATAGTGTCGGTACCATTCAATGGTGAGGGCTTCATACTGAAGAATTCTGTAGCTCGATCTAAGTTTAATAATGGTGATGGCAGAGTCAACAAGGGGGGTGTGGTTGTGGGTTTGAGCGTGGATTGTTAACTCAGTGCAGGATTGACCTGTCTTGAAACTGTTGAAGTGGTAGTATGCGCGAGTATTGGAAGTTGTGGAGGAACCGAATTTGGTGGTAGTGCTGCCGATGTAACAGGTGTCACAGTTTGGTTGGCATTTTATGATATATTATATTATTGAGATAAATCCTGCACTGAGTTAACAATCCACGCTAAAACCCACAACCACACCCCCCTTGTTGACTCTGCCATCACCATTATTAAACTTAAATTGAGCTACAGAATTCTTCAGTATGAAGCCCTCACCATTGAATGGTACCGACACTATTCCGATCTCAATATTATTAACGCTAAACTTCCCTTCAACCTCTCACCGGCTAAAGTTCCCAAGGGTCAAAAAGAGCATCACAAGAGTATAGATAAACTTTAAATACAACATGTGCTCACTTCTCTCCCATTTGCCAACTGATGATGTTTCATTCAACGAAAGTCCCTCGTAATGACTATTGGCATCACCGGTCTTCTTTTTTTTACTTGTGTCCTTTAACCTCTTTACGACAACCAAGGATTGGAGATCTGCACTTCTACTTCCTTGCGCTCATTTTAAAATCTGTTTAAAATATTTTCACCACATTCTCCGCCGTAGTTCTTTTTAATGCACCTTCCAACCTAAATTTAGCCACCATCTACCAATAAATTTATTGCAGATTTCTACAAGGTGAGTACCATTTTTTAAGCACTTGCTATTTATTTTTAGTCAGATTTATCACGGTATTATAAGATTACTATAATTTCATTATTGTTACTTTTATTATTATTATTAGCCATATGGAACAAGGAAGCCTGAGGCTTATGCTGCACCAGCCAAAAAAAAATGTTCTTAATTACCCTGAGAGAGAGAGAGAAGTAGAAGGGAATCACCAAGAAAGAGAAGAATGATGATATCCAGCTCAGAACCCTGTGTGTGCCAAGCTCATACTAGCCAGATGTGAGATCATAATTCTGTACAGACCTTTATTTGGTGAGAGCAACCATTTTTGGGGGGGATGATGCTCATCTGCCCACAATATTATCAGGAAAGAAGAGTATCATTTCACTTTGAATGGGTGCATCACAAATTCAGCTGATATTGAGAATTTTTGCATTAAAGAATCATTGGTGAGTAGTGATCATGATGTATTAATGTGAGAAAATATCTAAACTGTAGTCAAGACTAAAAGGGCAGAATTTTACTTGTTTGATAAATCTACCAAGTATAAATGTTAAATGTTCAAAGGAATAATTTTAGACACTGCTCATTAATATCTTAAAGGGTTATTGTTCCGGGTCTAGACTAAACTAATGACCACTTAACTGATGAACTTAATAACAAGAAAGTTGTATGAGATGAATACAAATTATCAAGAGACACTAAACCTTATGACAAATATTAATTAATATTAATTAAGATGGATGAGAACACCTTAGAAAGAGGGTCAATAACAATAGTTTTTGCATACATAAAAGCTAGAAGAAAGAGCCTGAACTGTAGTAGACTACTAGAAGAATAACTTTAATAACGTGGCTGATGAGTCTAAACTGACAGCTGATGAGATAAATAATTCTTTTTGAATGAAAATTTATATGTGAGCATCCTTCACAGTACTATTGGCCCAGATAACAGATATTAGGTACAAGAAAACTATGTTATCACAGAAAATGAAGTGTAAAAGAAATTATCGTGCTTTAAATGTGAAAGAGGCATGAGGAGATGATGAAATTTATTCAGTGATATTAATGGAAGCACAGAGAGAGAGAGAGAGAGATTGATTGCTAATTCTTATCTGTTATATTTAACCAGTATGTTAATGCATAAGTGCCTTTTCAATTTGTGAATTGTTCCAAGGGAAAATGGGCAATTACAAAGGCAAGTTTAATTTCTCTAGTAGGAAAAATTAATGCATTCATGATTAAAGCTGTATTACAGGAGCATCTGGATATGAATAAAATTATATAAAAACACAGCATATAATTATGTTTGGTAAAGGAAAAACGTGTCTAACTAATCTGATAGGTTATAATGAAGTTATTGCAAAATAAATGGATGCAAAGAATGATTTGGACAGAATATATTTGGACTTTAGTAAGGCATTGACAAACTCTCACATGAATGCCTTTTGTATAACAAAAGAAAAAAAACCTTCAATCCATTGGAAAACTTTGTCTGGATTGAAGTGTTTAAATGGTGAAAGACAAAGTGATTATAAATACAGTCGATTCCGGTTAACTGGGACAGATCACTTTGGCCCAATTAAGCAGCTGCCCCAATTAAGCGAAATTTTAATGAGCTGAAAAGCACATTCTAATGGAGGCAAAAAGGTATGAATAAAATAAAGGGAATGTGGTATTTAAAGAAAGCACACTGTATTTAAGTTATATTGGCGCACACATTTATTTAAAAATAACTAAAGCTAAAAGCAAACGAAATGTATGTATGTACATATAATGTACATATGTAAAATGAAGATATAGTACAGAATAATGTCCGTGTCAAGCAAAGGTTACACATTACTTAAGGGTTCTTACTTTGAAAAAAAATTATGAAGTGTACCCTGACATGTTCTCTTTATGGACTGCAATTGAACAAAGTCGGCGCAGGTATCTAATGCTGATAAAGGACTGCCTTCATTGCCTTCCTGCATGAAATAACATCTCAATTCAGCGATACATTTCCTGGCATCCTGGTTAGTCACTCGCTTTAGGTATATCATCGTCATCATTTTCTTGGTCTTTTGGTGTCTCTGAGTGTTTTTCCGCAATTTGTTCAATAATCGTTTCCTCATAATCTTCATTTTCATCGTGGCATTGAAGGTTATCATCAATCGTTAAAAATTCTTCACAATTTTTGACCTGTTGCAGTTCCAAAGCCATTTCATTTTCTGTACAGCTTATCACGTCTGAATCACAATTAGTCGTGAAACCACATTTAGCAAAACAATTCCGAATTGTTTTGCTGCTTATTCCTCGCCAGCTATCGGCGATAAATTGTACAGCTTTTAACATTGAAACTTTTGCACTAATCTCTATTGATTTCGAAGATGTCAGCAGATTTTCCTCAATTGCTTCAAGGATGTGATTAACCACCTTTCCGTGATAATAGGTCTTCAAATTTTTTATAATTCCCACGTCCATAGGCTGTATCAGGGATGTGGTGTTAGGGGTTAAAAATTCCAGTTCAATATTTTTAAAACCAGCTACATTAGAGTGTGCAGTGCAGTTGTCCAATATCAACAGAATTTTTCTGGACTTCCATTGCAGTTCCGTGTCCCAGTTCATTAGCCATTGTGTAAAAATATATGTGGTCATCCATGCCTTCTTATTGGCATAATACGAAACTGGCAAACTGCCTATTGTAAGCCCCTTGAAACAACGAGGTTTGGCACTTTTACCAATAACCAAAAGTTTGAGTTTATCATTTCCTGACATGTTTGAGCAGCACAACACTGTTACACGATCCATTTCTTTCTTTGAACCGGACAGTGTTATGTGTTGATAGCTGAGGGAACCATCCGGCGTAGCACGATAATACAGACCTGTTTCATCAGCATTGTAAATGTCATCCCACTAAATTTTTTAAGCAACTCTGGCAGTTTTTCAGATTTCCATTGCTCAGCACTGTCCTTCTCGCCATGTGCTTTTTTGTATCTAATGTCATGTCTACACTTCCATCAAGACAACCAACCATCCATCGCTTTGAAATTTACGTGACCTAGCTTTTTGGCCAACTCTTCTGACTTGGTTTTTAGAATAGGGCCGCTTACACGCACTCCTCATTTAGATACAGTGGAAAACCATTGATTCAAAGCAACTTCAACGTCTGGATCTTTGCCTTCCCTCTTTCACTTATGAGATGTTTTCTTTAAATCCAAGCGCAATGTCCACTCCTCTGCTGTAGCAGTCGTGAAATTGTAGATTTTGGCACCTTTATTATCTCCACTACCTGACGATGACTGATGTTAGGGGGCGCCTCCGTAGCCAGGTGGGAAGGAGCAGCAGCACGTAGCACACGCTTCTTGATTAGACCGGGGTTCGAGCCCGTCACCACCAAATACGGAGGATGCGGAAAGGTCGGAGAATGACCACCGCATATCCCGGAGCAATATGGCCTTAGTTGCTAATGCTCCTAAAAACCAAATAACTAATAAATAACTGATGTTAGGAGGTTGACTTTATCTTGTCAAGAATAGCGATTTTTTCTGAAAGCGACAAATCTTTACGTGGCATCTTGACAGGGGTCTTCAATGTATTGAAAAAAAGGGGAGGGGGAAACCAAAATCAGTGCACTGTTTGGTACAGTTTTTAATCTATTCTAACCCACAAGATGTATACATATGTACCTAGTGTGATCGCAAACAACTGCAAGCAAAATTTCTTCAGAATCCGATTACCATGACACAGAACAAACGTAAAACAACCACTGTACAGCACGACTTCGCAATAACTGATTCGGCTGCTGCCCGCATGATCTCTTTGTTACGGAACCATCTAAATTAGTTTATTGTTCAATCAAGACCTTCATTGCCCCAATTAAGCAGCGAGTTGGCCCAAATAAGCGGAACAAATTCAAGCTAAATATTTGTTTTGTTTCTGTTCTTCATAATTTGCCCCAAATAAGCAGCTTCCCCGATTAACCAGTGCCCCAATTAACCAAAATGCACTGTTGTTGTTGCTCTGAGTGAACTGAGGTCACAAGTGGAGTTCCACAGGATTCAGTGTTGGGTCCCTCATTTCTGACTTTGATGAAGGTACAACAGGTAATCTGAAGTTTTGTTGATATTGGTAAATAGTAGTAACCAAGATATGCTACTTCAACAAGAAGCTGCCTTAGCCAAGTGGTTAGGCATGAGGGTACATAAGTAGACGTTCTTTGAGAAACTGGGGTTCAAGCCAGTGGCTGCTAAATACAGTGCTGTTTCTGGTATTCCTTTGACCATATGGCACTTTGGAGTATAAACAGAAAATTTATTTTGGCTCCAGCCATAGCCAAGTGGTCATGTAGAAGGGTGCATATAAGTACACGTGCTTTGAATGACTACGATTCAAACCCATGACTGCTAAATATGGTGCTGTTTCTTGTATTCTCTCTATCTTGTGAACTCCTATGATCATGTGGTTGTCCTAGAGTATAAACAGAAAATTTATTTATTTATTTTATGTACATTAATTATTTAATTGGTCTGATAAATGGCAATTAATATATAATATCACAAAATGTTTTGTGCATTTGATTAATGGTAATCCCATGTTATCTTATTATTTGGGAAGTAATAAGATACACTTGGAAAGTAAAAAACTTAAAGTAATTGACAGTAAAAAAATGACTAAGGAATAACTCCAGAATTTGAAACTAAGTTCTCTGAAAAGTGCTGACAGACTGATAATCTAGCATTGGTGGTGTTCAGTAATTTTAAGGTGCTTATAAGCTGCTTCCCAATCATGATACATTCAGCAAGAGTAAGCATAAGAAATACAGTACTAAAAACTGAGTTTTTTGTGGTATGAAGAGAGGCAAACAAAGATGGTCCTTCAGAAGGAGGATTGTGAGACAAAGTTTCAGAATGACTAATTTAGAAGACATACTCTCTTGATATTATTTTATCTAATACCTAGAATAAAAAGAGCCCATTCAAGCATCTCATGAAGAAGCGGGCAGAATTTGTTATTTTGTCTGTGGGTGTGACATATGTGATGGGAAAGCAAATATGAGATTGAGCATGTGCTACAAACCAAATGAGTATGAATATTTATGCAGACAAATGGAATGGGCAAAGCAGCTATGAATGTATTGTCACGGGGAACTTTAATTTTCAAGAGATATACTAGGATATGAGATTTGATATTTCTAATTGATATTTCTGGATCAATCAGATGACTATGTTTTATATCAACACATTAGAGGTACTACATGGGGAAGCATTATTCTTGACCTCATTCATATGATATTAACTAACTTTTGAGTCAGTAATATCATACGCAGCATATTTTGCCTGATATTCTTATTGGCTTACCTATGACATCTTTCTGTTAAATCTTAAAACTATGTTCTTGAAATAACCTTTAAAAGAAAAGATCATAAGATGTACTTAATCTAATCAAGCAGACAGAAACATCCTTTAATTGCACAGGCCACCAATGGGCTACTTTCCTGTCAGGGAAAGTAGCCTAGCAGTTATTGTTAACCCAGTCAAGTTAAATTGACGTCCATTCCCCATCAGCAATTTTGTCATGCCTACACAAAATGTTTCGTGTTACATCTTTCAGTTTCCTTTGTTCATTTCAAGATTTGTATATTATGGTCTAGTCCACAACTATCATAATAAGAGTGGGGAGGAAAAAGTCACTGAATATACATCAATTTAACTTTACTGGGTTAACAATAACTGCTAGGCTACTTTCCCTGACAGGAAAGTAGCCCAACAGTTACTGCTAATCTTATCTTTCCCAGTTCTAAAATTTTGGTAATTTCATAGTTCATATCATTATAGTTATATACAAGAATTAATGAAAACTAGTAGCAACACTGCTGTTAGTGTAGAATGGTTGTAAACCAATGAATCATGCATAATGCTGCTTGGTGGCCATGTACTGGATTTTCATTTTTATCCCTTTAAGGCACGTGTGGACAAGCCAGGGAAGTCTATATCTCAAAATCACCCTAAAACATGTTTCTGAAATTTCAATAATGTTCCCAATGAATGCTTTTTAAGGTTAATTAATGTCAAAATACAAAGTACAGGTTGCACACGATCATAATGTGAAGTACAGTACTATTGGCAATTTAGGGTTGCCAGGTCCTACATTTTTCCTGTAAGCTTTACGTTTTTTTGGTTGATTTTACTGTTTACATTTTTAATTTGCCCGTAAGTAGGTTTCTTCCTTTTTCTTTTTTTTTTTTTTTTTTCTTTTTATGATGAAAATCATGTTTTAAATATCCTGGTAAATATAGTTAAAAGTTGGTGGCTAACACAACCATCATCAGATGACAGATGATGCTGCAACTATTCAAAAACTGTTGGTAACAATGTTTTTTCAACAGTTGCCTACCATAAGGAAGGCGAAAGAAGGAAGAAGTCGCAGAACATATTGTTCTTTCACTTTCATTGTCCATTGTGTGGGAGAAGGATGCAATGTAGTTTATCACATGTTGAAACGTGAAGTTGTTAATAACTTATAGTAAGGAATATTGAACTTTATAGAAATTTAATGTACATTGTGCGCTATTATTGGTATTTTTAAATATAAAAACACTTGTGCACATTATTTCTTCTTAATAGTTCTTTCCTTCTCAAATTGAGAGCAAGATCCTAGGAGAGACGTGGGCTTTGGATTATTTGTTGATGAGGTAAGATTAACAAATTATTATATACTGTTAATTTAATTCTCTCCACATTTGAAGCTGACATTGTTAAGCTGACAAACAATATTTGATATTTGTGCAACTTTTACTATTAATTTTTTTTTATTTTTATTATTATTTTCAGATTGCCATTGAATAATTTTTGATAGAATGAGTAAAGAATCACAGTCCACTAGTCCTCCCAACACTCCTCCCAAGAAAAAGAAGAAATTGCAGTATAAGCAAGTCTACTTAAAGAAGTGGGAAGAAACTTTTGCATGGGTGGCTCCAGCTTCTTCAGAGGATCATACCTACTGCAATTTTTCTATCAGTCATGGTGGTCAATTTGATGTTAAGCAGAATGCACAATACAAAGGGCATCAGCAAAAAGAAAAGGGAAATGTGGGTGTAAACAAGTTATAAAACTATTTTGTTAGTTTTAAAAAACCAAAATATGACAGTGTGACAGCATGTGAACTAGGGTTAATACACCACAATGTGAAACATAATCATAGTTATAATAGTTTAGACTGTGGTAACAAACTGGTATCATCATTATTCCACGATTCTGATATTGCAACAAAATTGTGTTGTGGAAGAACAAAATCAGAACTGTTAGTTAAAAATGTTCTAGCTCCTAAAAGTGTAGAAGACTTTGTGGACATTCTTAATGATCCAACTAAATGCAGTCAGTTCTTTTGTGTTGCTATAGATGCTTCAAACAAGGGCAGCAGCAGGCTTTTTCCCATATGCATTAGACATTTTGATCCATCCTACTAAAAGTATAGAAAATAAATTGTTAGGTGTTGTTGAAAGGGCTGATGAAACAGCTATTTCTATATCTGAAATGTTGTTAGAAAAGCTTGAGGCATTTAAGCTTAACCCAAAATATATTTCTGCGCACAGTGCTGATGATGCAAATGTAAATTTTGGAAAATATCACTCTGTTTTTTGGTTGTTAAGGGCAAGTAATGCCAACATTGTTAAAGCTAATTGTGCTAACCATATATTGCATAATGCCATGAAATATGCTTGTGACAGTTTTGAAGTAGATACAGAAAACATTGTACTGAAAACTTACAATTTTTTTTCTGTATCAGCTAAAATAAGGAAAAACTTAGAATCATTTTTTTGACTTTGTGGAGCTGGACTGGTCTGAATTGGTATGCCATGTACCAACGAGATGGTTGTCCTTAACACCAACTGTCAAAAGATTACTTCAAAACTCGCTTGCTATTAAGAGCTATTTCCAAAGTATTGATGATTGCCCCAAATTTTTATCCAAATTATTTCAAAGTGAGGATACAGATTCAGAAATAAAATTGCAAGTGGTTTTTAACTTTTTTGTCAATGTTGGAGAATTGCTAGATGTTACTACTAAAATTCTTGAAAAAAGTGACTTGAGTATTATGGATTCATACAAATCAATGACAATGATCAGAAATAAATAGACCAAAGAATCCAGAATTGATACTTCGGAAATTCCACAAAGCAAATTTTGAAAAAGTTCAAAATTGCAATGCCCAATGCAAACAGAAAAAGATTGTTGATGAATATTGTGATTTTCATTCAAATCTATTGAAATATCTAGAAAAAACTATAACTTCAGTGAGAAAAATAAGTGTTCTAAGTTAAACTTTTCTCTGGACACAAGAAATTAAGTATCGAGATTTTGAAACAGCAATTGATATTTTTCAATTCCAAGAATGTGTAAATCTGGATGAGTTGTATGAAGAGTTTTGTGACAATAGGTTTAAGTTGCTGGAAAGTGTTAAGTGTACAGGAAGTGATGTGCACAAGTGGCTTGATTTTTTTTCCAAAGTTCCTAAAGAAAATGTAGCCAATATAAGTAGAATAGCAGGATATTTATTAAGTATTCCTGGCTCAAATGCTGTAGTAGAAAGGGTGTTTTTGTTAATGAAATTGAAGTGGACAGATGTCAGAAACAGAAGTCACCGAGAATTAATCAAGGCAGAGTTTCAGATTGCAATGAATTTCTCTTTTACATGTAAAGAGTTCCTTCAGTATGTAAAACAAGATAAACAATTGTTAAAAAGGGCAAAATTTCAAAATAAGTACAATTAAAATATCAGACAATTTGAATTTTCTTGTATTTTTTAAAACTAATTTTATCGAACAAAAATCTTCCTTTTTTTTTTTAGGAAAAAAAGCCTAGTTGGCATAGTCGTCTGCAGGAAGCATGCAGTGATGATGATGCGTTGCTATCCCAAACCAAAACCATTGCTATCCCAATGGTTTGGGATAGCCTGGTCTGAATAATGTCCTGGTCCTGGCAAAAAAACATTTTGCCAGGACCAGGGCATTATGCAGAGTAATCAACATGCAAGGTAAACATCATCCTGGATGAGCATGTTCAACTCCTTAAGTCACTGCTGGAAGTGGCGATGCAATGGACAGTGTGCCACTTGGTTGTGTAGGTTGGGATCAGCCAATTCACAGTTTGTCACATCATTAAAGACATCGCAGGTACACCATTGCTAAGCATCATCTTGAATGGAATCACAATGAAGTAAATGCAATACTGCAGCATATCATGGTCCATGATGAAACCTGGGCACAGATTTACAAGTCCAAACCGATATAGCAGTCAAATGGATGGTGCCATCCAGGTTTTCCACATCAAAAGTTTCTTTTTTTTTTTTATGGTGGTGAACCATATAGTCACAGCTATGCTGATCATCACTTTCAATATTGATAGTATCATCCTACACCATGCAGTGTCCCAGAAGGATAAACTTTCAGTGAGGGGCATTTCTGGAATTCATCATCTATGTCCAGTGGTACAGCTAAAACATCCACTTTCACTAATGCTGCACCACTTGTGATGCATAACAATGCATGCTGTTACTAGGCAAGACCAGTTCAAGAGCATTTGGCATGGTGACAATGGGGAACTATAGAACATCCAAATCTTTCTGAGGCAAGTGGTTTCAGTCTGGAGGAAATGTATGTGCAGCAGGGCAGTCTCTTGCAGCTATTAACAGGAATTGATATGTTGATGGCACCTGTTGCCTCCCATAGATTTGGGACGAGGTTGATTCACATGGCAGACAAATATAATGAACATAATGAATTTCATTTAAACAAAATTTGTCTTACTATATCATATATATTGCCCTACTTTTCATTTCTCGCTCATATAGTATTAGCAGAGGCATATGATGCAAGAAAGCAAGCTTATATATAGCATCAGCCAAAAAAAAACCTTTCCCATTTCACCCATCCATTCACTCCAAAAGTTGTCTAGTTCAGCCTTGAATTTATTTAAGCTGTCAACTTCCACAACGACAGGTGGAAGCTTGTTCCAGCAATCAACCACCCACTAGCTAAAGGCAAATTTCCATATATCTATTCTATAACTGTGCAGAATCTGAGCAAGAGAAAGAATCCCATCAGCACTGAGCTTGCTCAAACCATTCAAGGCCTTATACACCTCAATCAGATCACCTTGCAAGTGCCTAGTCTTCAGATGCTGCAATTTGCAGAACTTAAGCCTATCTTGGTAACAGCAACCCTTTGTTCCACTTGCTAATATCATTGCCCTTCGGTGTAATATATATATAATAGCTCAATATCTTTCCTTAAAATGAGGCCTCCAGACCTGTATGCAGTATTCAAGGTGTAGCCTGACCACTGCCTTATACAAGGTGATAATCACCCCTTATCCCTGCTAACAAAATTCCTATATATCATTCACAAGACCCCATGAGCTACTCTTGCAGCCTATTTGCACAGCTCAGAAAACTTCATATCTGTCTGCACAATTATCCCCAGGTCTTTTTTTTTCATTCTCCACTATCCTGAGTGTAGTACTGCATAGTTGGTATGTTACTCTGGGGTTATTGCTTCCCATATGCAGTACTTTGCATTTGTCAATGTTAAACTTCAGTTTCCACCTCTCAGCCAATCTACATCTATATACAGGGATAAAAAAGTTAATGCGTATTAATGTAATTAGCCACACTGCCATTTGTTTCTCTGAAAACATAATATGTGGGGTATCTGTTAATCTAACTTGTCAATATCCAATGCTACCAATGAGAATCGTGCATTTGCTGTTCGACTGATACTATGCGCAATCTACAGAGTCTATTGTGATAGGAATCAATCAAATTCTCGAAATGCAAAATAACAAAATTTAGCCTACTGGGTCAAAGTTTTAATAGATGAAACTGAATTTGAATTAAATCATCACTGCTTTGCCAAAATTGCTTTAAATATTTTATTACACAAGGGAAATAATTTTTGCAATATAAATATTGTCAGAATCACATTAAACAAAATTACATCCTTACAACCATTATTTTGAAATTAATTGTAATGTGGCACCATACACTGATATAAAATTGAACTTCTTAATTTAAATACTCTTATTGTTAAATAAAACTTTAAAAAATTCCTTATGTTTTCACAAAACTGCAACATATCATTTAAAGTTTGGGACAGATTATAAAATTCTGTAAAATATGATGTCACTCTGATTTGAATTTAATGTTTATTATTAAGTTACTTATATCTTGGCTTTCCATTCCCTTTTTATATAGGGTCACTTGGACTTAACGGAATTCCAGGCCAAAAAGGTCAAAAGGGAACTCCAGTAAGTCATAAATTTGTTTCTAATTAACCTGTACAATTTTTATAATAACTTGAACATAGCCATTTCTAGATTTACTTCATGAGCCTTATGTTTATCAATAGATATCAGAACATTTGTAAACTGTTCAAACAGATATCAAAATTCCCTTAGCAACTTTGATATCTATTTTAATATGTATGATTTTTTTAATAACAGTAATGAGTTTGTTCCTTTTTCTAAATAATTTGAATTTACACTTATTTTCTGAATTTTTTTTTTTATATAGGTAATGTCCATTGAAGATGTAAACAGGATGGTATTAATGATAGGAAGCGAAATCTGTCCTAAGTACTGCCCAAAGCATTAAATTTTATCTAGTGTTTTGTTTAGCTTCCAGCAGAATTCATTATGCATGATTTAAGTAATTCACACTTATTTTGTACATTGCAACTAAGATACAAACTGGCAAAAATTTTCAAAATCAAATTACTATTTTATAATTCATAAAAAAAAAAATAAATATCATTAACCTTGGTATTTTCTTTAAAGACCATGATATATATTATCTAACAAAATTGCAAAATACTATACAATGCTTTGGAACATACATGAACACCTAATTACAAATAAATATAGTGGGAGCTCACTGTATGATGACTATCCCAAAAAAAAATACATGGAGCTCTGACCTGTACTTAAGGGTGAAGTTATCTGGTTGAAGTTCTTTTCAACACTCATTCTGATAATGTAATTACCTTTCTAATTAATAATGCATCTACAATTTAAATAGCATGAAAATTGGTCCAATATATCAATGTATTATATCTATTGCAAAGATATGAAGGGGCTATGGTCCTGGGGTAAAACACAAGGTCACTGTTACAAAGATTTGGAGATTAAATGTATGTGCATACTGCCACAAAAAACACTCAGCTCACTGTTATTAACTGAGTGCTGTTCAGTTTAGCTGCTGTAACAATGAAGTTGTAAACACCCCTGGCCAGAAACTGAGTATGAAAAATAAGCTATTTTCAGAAATAGATAATTGTACTATTCAACCAGAATAATTTAGATAATAGAATCGTGCTAAGGTTTATATTAATATACATGCATTGTAAAAATTTTAAATTTCAAGACAATGAAAGTCTCACACACTCACATCTGCACATGATGTATTTGATTTGTTTCATTTATTTTCATAGCAATTCCTTATGTAAAGGCCCTAAAATTCAAGTAAGAATGTTTAATAGTTACATTGAAATTTTATAACAAAATTTGATTGTTTTAATGAAAGTATAGAGAGTAATTTCTTGAACATAGATGGAATGAAAGCATATTATATAAGTACATATAAATTTCTCTGAATGCATAGCATAATCTTTGCACAATAGCAGAGCTGTCTGTTAGTACAGTAATACTTTTAATATTTGTCTTAAATCCAGAGTTGTCTCACTGAGAGAGGTTTATAAAATTGCCAAGTTAGTAGAGGAGAATAAAACTTACTTTTTCACATATGAACGTGTTATATATTCCAAAGGTATTCTCGAAACACCTCTTGAATTTAACACCATTTTAAATCCCTTGTGAACATTTACAAAGCAATTAACATTCACAAAGGATTACAAAATGGTGTTGATCACTTTTTAATACCTCATGATCTTATAAGAGATTACAAAGTTATACAACAGATAACATTCACAAAAAAATATATAAATAAATAAACTTTTTGGATTGTTAGGCAGGCATACTTTCATTATACAGAGCATTATAACTCAATACATTCGATAAACTTCAACCAATAAAAAAAAAATTGTACATTGACTAAATAATTATCATATTCTGGACTATTTAGAAAAATAAATACTAATTACCATGAAACAAATGTAGTAAATTAATACTACAATTACGGTTATACTTGGTAAGGCATAATTCTGCTACCTAAGTACCAAAATAACCAAATATTGCAAATAAAATAAAAACAAAATAAGAAAGTTTCTCATCCTTAACAATGTAAATGCAAGACTTGCTGTCCAAAGGAGACATGCCCTCACATCCACCAAAATATTATGCCATTTTCATAATATAATTGGAATTAAATAAAGACAAGGAATTCAAGAGCACTACTTCTTCAAGGGGACATCAGTGTCTGTGAACTCTGAAAAGGTTGGTTGGTGTAGATTTTTATTGGCACAAGGGCAACTTAGGCCAAAATGTGCCTATTCCTCTCTGAAAAGGATAATATTTTAGTTATTGACCACTATCTAGCTAAATGTCAATGAATGTCCCTATATGATCCAAACACAAAAAAATTAATAATAAAACACTAAACTCAAAATTGTAAAGTATACAATGGCCGCTGCCCGCTACAGGTTGAAGAGGTAGGACAATCTCAGGTAGGGCAATCACACCTTGGAAAGCATGACCCTCATTGTATTATTAATTTTTTACATCATAAATAGTGTATCTTTTTCTAAATAGTCCTGGATATTAATCACATTTGTCTTTATTATCCTATATAATAATTTGCTCATGTCACTCGCTCTCTCTGGAATGCAGTTAGAACTTGAATAACTCAAAGACTAAACAAGCTTTTGACCCGATTCCTTTTGCAATGGGTTTTATTTAGTAAAATTAATAATAATAATAAAAGAAAAAAAAATTTGCAGAAAAATTTTCCAAAAATTTTTCTGACCAATTTTCAAAATTTCCTTAATTTTTTAACAGTTCCATTATGAAACTGTTGAGCAATGGTTTTGTTATAGTCTTGGGGGAAATATTCACCACAGATACACTAGAATAATTGTAATTTTGTCTGTGCAATATTTGTAATTTTTTTTAAAGGATGATATAGTCATACATGAATAATAAAATAATATAACATAGTCAAACATAATAATATAATAATAATATAGCTGGCGCTGGTGGCACCAGCTGTATGCTAGCTAAATTAGTGCACTATTAAAATTAATTAATAAAGGTTTTCGGGAGTGTTGCTAAAAAAGAAGTTATATTTTAGATAAAATAAGTGTTGGTGAGCGATAGGTTAAGATTTGGGATCTAAAGGTTGTTTTATTTTTCGGACTGTGAATTTTTTTATAATGGCTATCATTATTATGTTTGGACATAGGAAAACATAGGAAATTTCAAGGTCATTAAATTTTTAAGGAACTATAATCAGTCACTGGGAATTCTTAGTAGAATAGTTGTGCTACCTGATAGCTTTGATGTAGAAGTTTTCAGGATACCAAATTGTATTTAAAAATACTCGTGTTGCTGAGTTATACATTATTGGTATTTTCAAGGTCACAGTAATTCTACCGAGTCAGCCATTTGGATGTTTCCAGGAGATAAAAGAACTACAGCAGTGCCACCTGCTTGTTCAGTGGTGACTAGAAATTCGGCATAAATTGCGTAAAATTATTAAATTGTGACATCACGAGGAAGCTTCATCACTGAATAAGAGCTACTCCATTTATATGGCTGTGGCACGTTTAGTAGATCGGCAGCTTAAATCCCAAGCCCGGATAAATGGTGAGGGTTGACGTCAGGAAGGGCATCCGGTCGTAAAAACTATGCCAAAACCAATAGATGTGTTCCGGTTAAGAAGTTAATCCAACTAGAGGAGAAGAAGAGGATGTAAAGTGTGAATTGGGAACATTGAATGCTGACCCCATATAACGTGGGAAAAGGCGAAGACTAAGAAGAGGAGTCAAACATAATAATATAATATAAAATAACATCTATAAAAAAAATCTACAATGTACCACACACAGTAAAGCATTTCTCTTAATTTTACTGCAGCTCTATTTTTTTAAAATTATAACAGATAAGGACTGGTTGATAATTAACAGGAATGACACCACTGGTTGAAATTCATAAACAGTCCTTATAAACTTATAAAGTTTAAAAAATAAAGTGCACATTATTCTTTTATTTTTGAAGCAAACTCTAAACATTCGAAATATTTTGTAAATTTTGATTGGCAAGAATTGATGTCTTAAATTTTGCTATCTGCAAACTTGAATTTTTGAACTACAGTTTCATTTCCAAAATTTCGATTCAGAGAAACTGAAAATATTCAAGTTCAAAAACATCTTGCAACTTCTGGTTTAATTATAAAAGAAAATAACATGGGACTGAGTTTTTCTCACTTCTTTTTTTAAAAGAAGTGTGGTACTACACTGACAGTGGTAGAGAGTGAAAAGGACCTGGGGGTAATTGTGCAGGCAGATATGAAGTTTTCTGAGCAGTGCAGACAGTCTGCAAGAGTAACTCATTGTGTCTTGTCAACGATATACAGGAATTTTTCTAGTAGGGATAAGGAGGTGATTATCCCCTTGTATAAGACAATAGTCAGGTTACACCTTGAGTACTGTATACAGGTCTGGAGGCCTCATTTTAAGAAGGATGTAGAGCTGTTGGAACGAGTACAGAGAAGGGCAACGAGATTAGTGAATAGAACAAAGGGTTGCTCTTACGAAGAAAGGCTTAAGTTTTGCAAATTACAGTATCTGGAGACTAGGCACCTGTGAGGTGATCTGAATGAGGTGTAAAAAGCCTTGAATGGTTTGAGCATGCTCAATGCTGATGAGATTCTTTCTCTTGCTCAGAATAATCGCCTGAGAGGGCATAAATTCAAATTGAGGAAAGACTGTTGTAGGATAGATGTGCAGAAGTTTGCTTTTAGCCAGTGTGTGGTTGATTGCTGGAACAAACTTCCATCTGTCATTGTAGAAGTTGATAGCTTAAATAGATTTAAGGCAGAATTAGACAAACATTTGGAGCTAGTGGATGGGTGAAATAAGGGTTTTTTTTTTTTGGCTGATGCTATATAAGCTTGCTTTCTTGCATCATGTGCCTTTGCTAATGCTAACCTGCAACAAGCTACAATACCTCTTTTCATGTTCACAAATGTAGAAGTGCATTGATTGTCTCCGTTAATCAAAAAAATAATAATAAATAAATAAATAAACAAACAAAAAAATGTTACATTCGAGTAAAAACCATGTGAATTTTAGCATTTCTTTAATATAGTTTTGACTTTTGATCAGCAACATCAATAGTGTTAGAATTTCAAAGTATGAACATTGTATCACTTTCTTTCATGTTCTGATACCACTGTGAGTAAATAATTAAGAGTTCACAAACAGTATATAAAATTAAGCTGGTACTTTTATATAACTGTATAATTTAAAGGCCATAACACTACATAAAAGCACTAAAATAAAATAATATAAAACTAATTACAAACTCCAAATGAACAGTTGATAATTAACTGAATGTGTGTTGATGTATGTGTTGTAATTGTGTTCTAATTGGAATACACATTAAATATTCCACATAACACAGTTACCACAGTAGCAACACAACTTTCATCATAATTCTACTACTGTACCACTAAAAGTGCCTCTACATCTAGATGGCTATCAACAGACATCCCATCTGAGAACTGTAGATTTAAAGACATATGACACACTTTAGTAAAGATATTCCCCACAAAGGACATGGAGAACATCTTTACCAAGGTCTGTCTTATTGTTTTGGGACCAACTAACTATTAAAAATTTTTAATTAAAAATAAAAATGTTAAAATAATGAACAAACAACTGCATTTGCACTTTTTTTTTAAAAAGGTATGTTGAATGGCGTATAAAGCACCAAGCATACAGTTGTGTAATTTTTTTACTATAGCTAACTTTTTAACTACAGTAAAAAATGTTAATTATAATTGTATCCCTTTAAGCAGATGTCACCCCCAAAGTGTGCAGCTTTAATCTATTTTTAGCCTTTAACCTGAAAAAAATGAATAGTGAACAAAATATACCAATATTTGATATGCCTGTTCTAGGGTAAAGTTTAAAGGAAAGTTTAAAGTAATTGCATCTTTTTTTTTTTTTTTTTTTTTTTTTAATGATTCACACTGTGAATGTTTTAAAAATAGTCTCCAATGTATTATTTCTCTACTGTTATTACATTCTTCAGCATCCAAGTATATACAAAAAACATTTAAGTTAATTTATTTTGGAATTTAATTGGCAGGTCACCCAATGATTATAGATTTACAGTCACCTGCAGAACATGAATAATTAAGGATAAATAGGAAAGAAATTATGCATGCTGTGGAAGTTTAATTACCAGTAATTTAGTTTAGTTAGCTTTAATATATAATATAGAGCTGCAGAGTTAATTCACTGTGCATAAAATCTTTATTGAAATAAAATATGGTACAGGGATAAAAATCGCATAAAATAAAGAAAATCAGCCATGGAAACCTTTAGAGTACTGGCCATACTCTTTAATCAACCAAAAAATTTAAGGGTGGAGGCAGTGATATACAAAAGCAATGTCTCAGGGACACATGACAGGAGAACCATGCATGTTAGCAGAAAGTATAAAAAAAAGCAAAACACACGAAAAAATAAAACTACAGCAATTTATTATTTATATGGACTTAAATGTGTCACACTAGTGTGCACTGATATAAATGAAATGCTTTTATATTAGTGCATACATCTAATTCAGCATTTGAAGTATGGCAGAATGTGAAAATAATGATTCTCTTAACTTTATTTAGCAGATCATTTCAGTCTAACTAAATCATTAACAACATTTAATGAAAAACCTAAAATAGTTTAAGACAGCTGGACTATATCATCTCTCAGCAGAACTAAAATAACAAAACAAAGCAAAGACTGATATGTCATAAAACTACCCCCATGCAAAAAAAAAGAGAACTGCATACCCTGCTTTGTGCACACCACTAAAAAACAAAATATTAAGAAAGTAAACGAACAAACAACACATTTATATCTCCAATAACTAATATAAATCTCCTATCAACAGAAAAAAATTAATTTTTCATACAATTTTAAGATTTTATTAGGAATTCATGTTTTAAAATACAATAACAGTATGTTAATGGACATTTATTACAAGATATTTACAGTAAACATAATAATTCCATAATAAAATAACATACAAAGTTAATATAATCATGACTCTACAATTTCATAGTATTAAACAGTTCCTAAAATAAGATATATTATAAAATTAGCTAAGTTTCACTATTTTTATTTTTCAAAATGCATGAGAAATAATTTTAAATCACACATTCAATTTCATAGTATTAAACATAAAATACCATAAATTTTAAAAATTAGCTACAGTTGCACTGTTTTTATTTATAAAAATGCATGAGTAATAATTTAAAATCATACATTAAGTCTTTCTAATATGTTACATTTCTTTTTAAGTATTTAGAGTATATTGCCACTATATGTACGATATCCATTACAAGAAGATGCCATTTTTGATCTTGTTATGAAATTTAACCAGCCAACAAGCCACCATCGCCCCCCCAATTTAGCCACACCAAAAGCAGAATGCTTATTAGGAAAAGAAGCAGACAAAGCAGGAGATAAAATTTAGTGTTTAGTTTGTCTGTTAAATTTAAAGTAGGCCTTTTTACGTAATTTATGTTGTATCTGTTTTTCTCCTTTTCTACCTAACTTACATCATTAATCTGGTTTTCCATTCCATAAATATATATACCAAAATTCAATTTTCAGGAAAATATTTTATTAAAGGTACAATGACTACATACACTGGTGTGCAAAACTTAAGGACCAACACTATTTCTAAAGATTACAACCACAAAATCAAACGAAACAGCCAGTGGCAATTTGCATAACTGTGGCCGTTCAGTAGAAAGCTGGTGCACATGCAAAAATTTGAATCGCGATGAGAGGGCTCACATAAACAGATAAAAGCAGCAGTTCATGTGCAAATTACCGAATGGTGAGCACGACTGTTACAGATGTTCGATTGGTTTCATATAGTGCTACAGACAACGAAATGGCCAGTAGACAACATCTGGATGACTTTACCCGGGGTCGAATAATTGGGAAGCTCGAAGTGCGAGGAGTGTGGCTGCAGAGTTCGGTATTGCCCATAGCATCATCTCACATGCATTGTCGGCCTTCAGAACAACAGGTACAGCTGTTCAAAGGACCAGTGGTGGTCGTACACAAAAAACAATGCCCAGTGATGATCGCTATATACTCCTACAGGCCAAGAAGGACCGACACCAGACAGTGGGATCCATTGCAAACTAGCTGCAGAGGATGCAGGATATCGTGGTTTACCGTGGCCAGGCGACTCCACAAAGGTGGACTGTTTGCCTGATGGCCAGTATGCTGTGCCCCTTTAACACCTGCCCATTAGAGACACCGTTTACAGTGGTGCATCGACTCTACTCGAATCGAATCTACTCTCATCAGTAAAGAGTACCTTAGCACAATGCGCTAAGGTACTCTTTACTGATGAGAGTAGATTCAGTCTCAGCAGCAATTCTGGACATCAGCTGATTTGGCGAGAAGTTGACACATGGTATCATCCCGCAAACATCACTGAAAGGGATCAATGTGGCGGTCGAGGTGTTCTCGTCTGGGGAGGCATTATCTAGGATGGACGTACACAACTCCAGATACTGGAAGGCGGTACTGTAACCAGTGGATGCTACTGTACGGGGGGTAATCCTTCCCATTGTGCGTCTGTTCCGAGGTGCCACTGGCCCCGAGTTCGTGTTTATGGATGATAATGCCACACCCCATTGCACTGCAGCTGTTGATATGCTTTTGGAAAGTGAGGACATTGTTCGTATGGATTGGCCTGCCTGTTCTGCCGATCTAAATCCCATTGAACACATATGCGATGTTCTGGGGGGGGGATGCCTAGCAGCATGTCCACACCCACCAGAAAATGCTCACCAGCTGAAGATGGCACTGACAGAGAAATGGACAATGTTACCACAAGAACTTATCAATAACATTGTTCTAAGTTTAGACAAACGGTGCAAAGCCTGCAATAATATTAATATTAGAGGTGGCCATATCTCCTACTGAGGACTACCTCTTCCCTTTGTTCTATCTTTGGCAGTGATGCATCCGTATCATGGTAGCCAGTGATATGTTGCCATTTTTGAATAAAGTCCCTCTAAACAGCTTTGTTTCCGTTGTTGTTTTCTTCATCATTTCTGTACCTCACGAGGTTCCTTTGGTATGCTTTTTCCATATCCAAGCCATATCCATATCCTATGAGAAGCTACAGGTGAAAACTTGACTGGTCCTTAAGTTTTGCACACCAGTGTATTATAGGTACAATGGACTAAATTACAGAGTACTGTCAGTATACCAGTACTACCTTTATTCATCATGATAGTGGGGATGAATGAAGGATGTTTTCTACTTTGACCAAATACAAAATAATAAATTCCTTCATTCACATAACATCCATTAGGTGCCAAATAAATAATTAACACCTTTGCTACTAGCTTAACCTATTACCTTGACCTTTACAAACTAAATTCAAAAATTACGGAATTGAGGACAGCAGAGACATCAGTCAGCTGCTGGTGAAGATTACTTTAAAAATATATCCAAATCAGTATAAAATGGTACATAAAGTCAGGTGGTTTTTTCATCCAAGTGTATTAAAATCTCCATGATGCATATGTGTGTCAACACATAGTTCACATGTTAACCTCTCATAAGCTGATGTAAATCAAAAATAAACAAAATATTGCACCATTATTTAAAGAAAACTGATGGGGAAAGGTACATGGGATGATACATCCCACTCCCAAATTTAGAATAAAGGAAAGTAGTGGTGTTTGTCAAATGACAAGTGGGTCATAGATATAAACAAATTTTTATATCTTATATCAATATCAGGACCATAAAATCTGAATAATGCCAAAAAACTAGGCACAATCTATATGATTTTCAGATAATTACAAAATTTATTCAGAGGAATTATGAAGAAGGGCGAGCTGTGGGCCAAAGCACAAGATATAATTTAAGCAAAATGATGGAACTGTTCCATTCCTTTTTACAGGCATACCTCACTTTAAGGCACTTCGCTAATATGGAGATTTTCAATTATATTCATGTTTATTATTTTCGGCATTTGCCTTACTCTTAAGGGGGTTTTCAGCAGTAACACGCACATCAGCTGACTCCAAGCTGAACTGAGCAAGTCAACTGCCACCATTTTGTTACCTGCGCTCAGTCTGTTTACGGCATTTGTGCACTTCGTGTCTCAGTGTCATATTCTGGCAATTTTCAAAATTTTTCAAACTTTTTACTTGTGTTATTGTTATTATTGTAATTATTAATTACAGTACAATGGCCACTAAGTGTAGTGTTAATGAAAAGAAGAGTTGCAAGCCTCTTACTTTAAATCAAAAGCTAGAAATGATTAAGTTTAGTGAAAGGCATGTTGAACGCCAAGATAGGCCATAAGTTAGGTTTGCCACGCCAAACAGTTAGCACACAGTAGTGAACTCAAAGGAGAAGTTCAAATTAAAAGGGCTACTCCAGTGAGCACGAAAGCGATAAGAAAGTGAGACAGCCTTATTACCGATATGGAGAAAGTTTTAGTGGTCTGGATAGAAGATCAAACTAGCCACAACATTCCTTTAAGCTAAAGCCTAATCCAGAGAAAGGCCCTAACTCTCTTCAATTCTATGAAGGCTGAGAGTGATGAGGCAGCTGCAGAAAAGAGGTTTGAAGATAGCAGAGGAAGGTTCATGAGGTTTAAGGAAAGAAGCCATCTCCAGAACATAAAAATTCAAGGTGAAGCAGCTACTGTTGATGTAGAAGCTGCAGAAAGCTATCCAGATGAGCTAGCTAAGGTAATTGATGAAGGTGGCTACACTAAGCAGCAGATTTTCAACATGGAAGAAATGGCTCTATATTCCTGGAAGAAGATGCCATCTAGGACTTTCATAGCTAGAGAGGAGAAGTCAATGCCTGGCTTCAAAGCTGAAAAGAATAGGCTGACTACTCTCTTGTTAGGAACCAATGCAGCTGGTGACTGCAAGTTGAAACCAAAGCTCATCTATCATTCTGATAATCCTAGGGCCCTCAAGAATTATGCTAAAGCTAGCCCACCTATGTATCATAAATTGAACAACGAAGCCTGGATGACAGCAGATTTATTGGATGATTGTTTTCTGCAGCAGCATGTTCAAGAGGCAACCAGAGAGGGTAATACTCTTGATCTGGTTATCAGCAGTGATCATTCATGTATTAAGAATTTGCAGATAAAGGAACCACTAGGTGGCAGTGATCACAGCGTACTGATGTGGTATTTACTTAAAGATATAATTACCATCAGGGGTAAAGAAAAGGGTTTTTGCTTCCGTAAAGGTGAGTACAGTGGTCTCAGACAGTTTTTAAATTCTGTACAGTGAGATCAACTGACAATGTTACCAACAGTAAATTCTAAGTGGGAAGCATTCAAGGAATTAATAGTGGATGCTACTAAAAGTTTCATATCTATTAAGAAATATTGTTCAAGGTTTAGGCCTAAATGGTTATCAAATGAACTAATGAGACTCGTGACAGAGAAGAAAAATGCATGGGATGCATATAAATTATCAAGTGACTCAGAAGCCTATGGCAGATATAAGCTAGTCTGTAATCAGGTCACAAAGGAGGTTAGGCAGGCGAAGGCAGATTACGAGAAATCATTGGCAAAAGATGCTAAGAAAAACAGCAAGGATTTCTTTACTTATATAAACTCTAAAAGGAAGGGGATTAATCTGATTGGTCCACTTGATATCAATGGTTCGACTGTTGATGATCCTGCTCAGATAGCAAACAAACTGAATGAGTATTTTGAGGAGTTATTAAGGTTTGAAAATGGCAGAAGGTTATCAAATTGTAGCAGAGTGCTTAATGATTTTGTAATAACCGAGAGCAAAGTGGAGGAGAAATTGTTGAAGTTAAACATAGGAAAGGCACCTGGGGTGGATAGGATCTATCCAGTTATATTAAAGGAGGCAGCAAAGCAACTAAGCAAACCCTTAGCCATAATTATGAGAGCATCCTTGGACTCAGGGGAGGTCCCCACAGACTGGAGATGTGCAAATGTATCCCCAATTCCAAAGGGGGATTGAAGGGTGACACGAGTAATTACAGACCAGTTAGTTTAACTTCTGTTCCGGGTAAAATAATGGAGTCACTGGTTAAAGATGCATTGCAGGATCATCTAGACAAGACTGAAGCAATAATTCAGACACAGCATGGGTTTGTTAAGGGAAAGTCTTGTCTGACAAATTTGATAGGATATTATGATGTGGGTTCGACTATTATGATGTAGGTTATTACGACTATATTATGATGTGGGTTATTACGATGTGGGTACAAAGGAACTGGATGCAAAAAATAATTTTGATATCATATATTTGGATTTCAGGAAAGCTTTTGACACTGTTGCACATGGAAGACTATTGCACAAATTGGAGCAGAATGGTATTAAGGGTAAGTTACTACAATGGATAAAAGGATGGTTGAGTGGGAGAAGACAGAGGGTGGTAATTAATGGGTGCTGCTCTTTGTGGACTAATGTTATTAGTGGAGTCCCACAGGGTTCGGTGTTGGGTCCTCTGTTGTTTTCTATATTTATCAATGATATTGATGAAGGTATATCAGGCTTAGTGTCGAAGTTTGCAGATGATACAAAGGTTGGCAGGGTTGTTAATGACAGTAATGGCAGTGTGCTACTGCAACAGGATCTAGATAATTTGGGCAGATGGGCTAAGAAGTGGCAACTGAAGTTTAACCTTGACAAATGCAAAGTACTGCATATGGGTAGAAGTAACCCTAGAGAAACGTACCAACTGTGTGGTACTACACTTAAGGTGGTAGAAAATGAAAAAGACCTGGGAGTAATTGTGCAGTCAGATATGAAGTTTTCTGAGCAATGCAGACAGGCTGCCAGGGCAGGTCATGGGGTTTTGTCAATGATATATAGGAATTTTGCTAGCAGGGAAAAGGAGGTGATTGTCCCTCTGTATAAGGCAATGGTCAGGCCACGCCTTGAGTACTGCGTACAGGTCTGGAGGCCTCATTTTAGGAATGATGTAGATTTGCTTGAATGTGTACAGAGATGGGCAATAAGATTGGTGAGAGGGATGAAGGGATCCTCTTACCAAGAGAGGCTTAAGTTCTGCAAATTGCAGCAGCTGGAGACTAGGCACCTGTGCAGTGATCTGATTGAGGTGTATAAGGCCTTGAATGGATTGAGCACGCTGAATTCTGATGGGATCCTTCCATTTGTTCAGATTACGAACCTAAGGGGGCATAAATTCAAATTAAGAAAAGACAGATGTAGAATAGATGTGCGGAAATTTACCTTTAGCCAGCGGGTGGTTAATTGCTGGAACAAACTTCCATCTGTCGTTGTGGAAGTTGATAGGTTAAACAAATTTAAGGAGGAACTGGACAGGCATTTGGAGGGAATGGTGTGATTTTTTTTTTTTTTTTTTTTTTTGGCTAATGCTGCATAAGTTCATACACTTGCTTTCTTGCATCACATGCCACTACTACTACTAGATCTGTTTGCTACGTGGTTTACTGAATATTTTAAGCCCACTGTCGAGGCCTACTGCTTAGAAAAAAAAAATTCCTTTCAAGATATTACTGTTTAGTGACAATGCACCTGGTCACCCAAGAGCTCCAATGGAGATGTACGAGGAGATTAATGTTGTTTTCCTGCCTGCTAACACAACATCTATTCTGCAGCCCGTGGATCAAGGAGAAATTGCTGCTTTCAAGTCCTATTATTTAAGACGGACATTTGTTAAGACTATAGCTGCCTTAGATAGTGATACTTCTGATGGGCCTAGGCAAAATAAATTGAAAGCCTTCTGGAAAGGATTTACCATTCTAGATATCATTAAGAACATTCGTGATTCATGGAAAGATGTCAAAATATCAACATTAAAAGGAGTTTGGAAGAAGTTAATTCCCACCCACATGGATGACTTTGAAGGGTTTGAGACTTCAGTGGAGGAAGTGACTGCAAATGTGGTGGAAATGGCAAGAGAACTGGAACTAGAAGTGGAGCCTGAAGATTTGGCTGAATTGCTGGCACCTCATGATCAGCCTTTAATGGATGAGGACTTGCTTTTGGTAGATGAGCAATGAAGGTTACTTCTTCAGATGGAATCTACTTCTGATGAAGATCCAGTGAGCATTGCTGAAATGACAATGAAGGATTTAGAACACTACGTTGGCTTACTTGATACAGTAGCAGAAGGTTTTGAGAGGACTGACGCCAATTTTGAAAGGAGTTCTACAGTGGGTGAAATGCTATCAAATAGTATAGCATGCTACAGAGAAATCCTTTGCAAAAGGAAGCATCAGTCAATGAGGCAAACTTCATTGTTGTCTTATTTTAAGAAAGTGCCACAGCCACCCCAACCTTCAAAACAGCAAGTAGCCCTACCATTCAACAGTCTTCAACAGCAAGGCAAGACTCTTTACCAGAAAAGAGAATAAGAATCGTTGAAGGTGATAAAGCTCCACTATCTCCTTCAGCCCTTCTACCATAATTACTTCTAAAATGTTAATTCATCAGTCACCATAAGCAAAAGACGAAAATATTTTAAGGTTAGCAATACAGTACTGTAGTATTTTTCTTTATTTATTATTTTTACTTTTGCCTCACTTTTAGGCCTATCACTATTGCGCACTTAATAAATGATAGTGTAAATATGTTTTTAAGCTTTTATGTGCACTGGCAAGTGAAAAAAAAAAAAAAGGCTGCAATTTGCTTTAAGGCGATATTCGCTTTACGGCGGTGATCTGGAAAACCTAATCCGCCATATTAGCAAGGTATGCATGTACTATGAAAAAAAAAAAAAATGTTAATTCGTCAGTCACCATAAGCAAAAGACGAAAATATTTTAAGGTTAGCAATACAGTACTGTAGTATTTTTCTTTATTTATTATTTTTACTTTTGCATCATTTTTAGGCCTATCACTATTGCACACTTAATAAATGATAGTGTAAATATGTTTTTAAGGTATGTCTTTAATATTAAAAAATAAAGTCTTTACATGGGATTTTAGCCCTCGTTATCTCATAAGTAGCCAACTTATGATAAGTAAAATAAGTTATTTAAAAGAATCGATACTGCCACCTCAGCTGGGAGAAGGTAGGCATTATTAGTGTAACCCTGGAAAAACAGTTGATAAAAGAAGCACCATAATGAGAAATACTAAGTGGTGCTTTAAATTCCCTCTTATAAAATACAAATGTAAGATGAGCTAGCCAAAGTGATTGAAATGAATTTATCTAGCTTACATGAAACAAACTAAACATAGAGCACCTCGCTGATAATAAAATGTTGGCTGCTTATGAAAGAATTAAAACCATGTGTAGCCGAGTGGTCATGAGCGGGAGTGCAGTAGCACACGCTCTTTGAGTAGACCGGGGTTCAAGCCCCTGACTGCTGAATACGGTCAATCTGCCAACCCACACTGGACCAGCATGGCAGATTATGGTCCATTTCCCTCAGCATGAATTGTTGAGGAGGCTTCCATCCTGCAGTGGGTTGATAATGGCTGCACTTTACTTTACTTTTATAAGGGCTTCATTATTTTCTACAGGCACAGAATATTAAAAAGTAATGAAACAGTTCCATTATTCATATAAAATATTTAAGAAAAATTTTCCTTATAAATATATAAATTTATGTTAGTCAACACAAAGATGTTTTCTCTGCACATAATAGTAACAAATATCGCTGGTATTTATAATTAAATACCTACCTAAAATTAACTGTTAACCAAAAAGTTTACAAACCAATTACTTTAAAAGTAAGCAATTTAAAGACAATCACAGAAAAATGAATCACCCAAACACGATAAAAAAAAAAAATTTAAAGCCATCTGTGGATTACAGGTTTGAACATCCACAAGTCTGGATGCCCCTCATGGGGAATATCTTTACCAAAGTCAGTCTTACTCCATTGAAATGGTGGAAGTGGATCATAAGTTGGTCCTCCAATAGCAACAAACTGCAACTTTTGAAAGAGGCTATAAGTAGTTAGCTAAAAATCAAAAGAGAAAAGAAATCTTAAGAGATAAGCATATTACTATTTATTTTATTTTTTTGCTGGTGCAGCAGAAGCTTGGGACTTCCTTGCATCAACTATATTGCTAACACTAATAACTTATCACTCTTATAATAATAATGGAAGATAATAAAATTAAATTCCACTTTATTGCAATTACATTTCAATTGTAGTCCATTTCTAAATTTTTTAATGTATCATTTATTCTTTCTAACTAAATCTCAAGTAGATTGCCTTAATTATTCATTGTATGACTCCTTCCATTTTAAAAGTGCTATTACGGCAATATATTTGCTCGGATATACCAGGCATTATAAAATAAGTTTCCCTATTCAGGAGACCCTAGTGTCAAAACGGTTAAAGTTAGCGCTGTGAAAATCGGTGGGTATGTCATTTAGGATATGGGGAAGCAATTTGTAGAAGAAAAAAAAATTTCTTCGAAGTTCTGATATTGAAATCTAATCCTAAGTTAAGTATTCCATCTCATGTTTACAGTGCCAATTTCTCCCCCGGTGGTGGAAATTTGAACTAATTTTTTTTTTCTTCTACAAATTGCTTCCCCATACCATAAATGACATACCCACCAATTTTCACAGAGCTATCTCTAACTGTTTTGACACTAGGTTCTCCTAAATAGGGAAACTTATTTTATAACCACCTGGTATATCATATCAGATGCCCAACTAATTGCTCTTTAAACTTAGTGAACTCAAAATATCTGTACTCCAATTCTGTAATTCGCTATCCCTTCCACCTACATATTCTACAGCTCACTTTATTTACTTGTTCCAGCATACCTTCACAAACAGCAAAGTGATTTCCCTTAATAATTTTAATATTCCTAACTTCAGCTAATTCCTTTTTCTAACTGATCTATCTTGCTGAGATAGTAGCAGTAGTAATTGAGGCATGTGATGGAAGAAAGCAAGCTTATGTAGCATCAGCCAAAAAAAAAAAAAAAAAAAAAACATTTCACACATCCATTCCCTCTAAAAATTTGTCCAGTTCCTCCTTGAATTTATTTAAGCTATCAACTTCCATGACAAATGGAAGTTTGTTCCAGCAATCAACTACCCACTGGCATGTTATCATCAGATGTCAAGGCATCTGATGATAACATGTTCTAACCATTTCCCTATCATTCTTTAATATCTTCCTTACCACCCTTCTCCAATTATAGCCTCCGTAGCCAGGTGGGAAGGAGCAGCAGTGCGTAGCACACGCTTCTTGATTAGACCGGGGTTCGAGCCCGTCACCACCAAATACGGATGATGCGGAAAGGTCAGGGAATGACCACCGCATATCCCGGAGCAATATGGCCTAAGCTGCTAATGCTCCTAAAAAAAAAAATAAACCAAAAAAAAAAAATCTCCAATTATACAATAAATGTTGCTTCTCCTCTGAATGATTCTTTCTTCTCCAATGGAGTTCTTTTCTCGTGGTCATTCTCAACTTCACATTGTTTGACATTAAATGATATGCTCTCTACAATTTCTATTCCTATTTTCCTTGGTCAGAAATATAGTTTAAGTCTCCTGATCTAAACCTGCTTTGATCACATCACCACAATCTTTGTCATAGAGATGTCACTTTGTTTTCTCTCATTCCACTTTGAATTTTTATACTTCATTTAACCCTTAAGTTCTGATTTACTTTTTGGCCTATATTAGCTCAGACCAAGTAGCCATTATGGGTAATACTGTTTATGCACAGTGCATGCTCAAGCAAAAACATCTGAAATTTAAAACTGGCCTGTAATACAAGCATGTAATTGTATTACTTGTATTACTTGCATGTAATACAAGTTTTAAAAAACTGAAAACTTGTATTACATGCAAATGGCAATTAAGCTTTCTAGTCCCTTGTTATAGCCATTGGTCTCAACTTCTATTCATCCTTACTGCTATCCTTTTTTGATAACTAGATACTGTTGTTTTATCTAAGGATAAAGCTAACCTACTAACTTACTCTGGCTCTTTCAATGATGACCTTGGCAAATCTCCTCATGCCATATTTAACAATACATCCCATTTAATGCATCCTTTTGTTTAACACAAATCTTCATTCCCCTGTTAGGAATGAAGTTCAATTCTTGAATGAAAGCTTTGTCATGCTACTGTTATTATTAAAAGAAACAACATGCACAGTAATACTTATATATGCTTTAAAACATAAGTTCAAATTTTTATATTCAGATAAATACAAGATCAGTTTATTTTTGAATAAGAATTTTCATTGTGGTACTAAAAACACTGTGAGCTATAAAGTAGCTATAAAGAACTAAATCACCATTACTAGTTTCTTCTTGCTTCTCAGTTTCATAAATAAGTGTATAATACAGGGTGTTTCAAGTAAAACCGGCCCCAGTCACTGGCAAAATAATTAGAGAAATCTAGACAGGAATAAAATGAGATAAACACAAAAACTCGGTCACAAGTAACTTTATTTATTCTCTCCAAATGTACACACAAACTGAAATGATTTGGCTAAAATTCATTCTTTGAACAACTTTGCGCGGAAGTTGTTCAAAGATGAATATAACACCAGTATGAGGTGGGCCAGTTTTAAGTGGAACACCCTGTACTTTCCCTTTAGAAACTAAAAGCTGCAATTTTCATACAATTTCATTAATAATTTCAATAATTTAATTTATTAATTATTAAAATTATTAATAATTAATAATGAAATTAATAATATTATTTTATGAAGCAAATAAGACTAAATACAGGGAGGTTTTTTGAGGCCTGTCCAAAGAGATAACTATACACTGTGGTATATCACTTATTGGTATTTTCATTCAGCCATCTCCAGTGATAAGAGGCAGCAGAAAGGTACTGTGAGATCATGCAATTCCATCTTGCTAATCTTGTTGCAATCACTTTGAAGTATCAAGCATGGATAATTGCAATAGAGCAGCTAGTATCTATATACAACTGTTATGTGCCATATAATTCTGTTAATAAGCATATGCAGGACTTCAGAAAGACATTTCCTGGTATCTGCATTCCATAAAAGAATATGATTCATAAATTAATAACTAAACTGAGAACCAAAGGCATAATATTGGACAGTAAACCAAAGTGAAACTGCTGTGTATTAACAGAAGTAAACTTTAATGAAGGTAAGGAGGCATAAATTATATTAATAAATAATTATAATAAAATATTAATAAATAATAGATGCCTGAATTAGTAAATAATAATAAATAATGAAAGTAATGGGCACTACTTTTGCTTAAAGTAAACTGACTGAAGAAGTACACTAAGTGATGCCTACTTTGTTTAAAGTAGGCATCACTTAGTGTATTTCTTTAGTCAGAGCTACTGCTGTAACTGCATGACGAAAAATGCTAACAATCAATATGCTGCTAGCTTGTAGCTGTCTCTTTGCATAATCCTCAAAATCAAACAATCAAATTTTAATAAATTCCACATTAATACACTGTGATCACTGCTTGACAAGATTCTTTTATTTGAATATTCTTAATATCTGATGGACCCTTATTGATAATCAGAATGATAATATTTCTTTCCCTTGTGGCTTGTCTAACAAGCTGATATAGAAAGTATTCGCCCAGCAAACCCAGAAATGTCCTGCTACTAGGAATGATCAACCCACAATCTGGAAAATTAAAGTCCCCATAATGAGATATTCTGATTTTCTAGCCTACTCTGTCTGTGATATTCACTGTATTCATCACAGCCATCTGGCCTGAAACACTCCCACTCTCACTTTTGTTTCTGCAATGTTTATATCATTAGACTGACTCAATATACTTGTAGTTATCGACTGGATATGTTTATCTTGAATCTATGTGCTTGGCAATTAAAGGCATTATCCCTGTTCCCCTTGTCATTTATATCCTTCTGTGCACATTATATTTACCATAATATAATTTTTTATCCAGTATATCAGAATGGTACCATATTTTCACAAGTATTATATCCTCATTTGTTGACTTATCTAATACATCTACTTCATTTAATTTATTAACTATACTTATAGCATTAGTATACATAAGGGTCTGTTCTGTCCCAGAGCCATGCTGAGGGTGAGGGAGAGGCGAACGAGGCTCTTGCCTCAGGTTAAAAGCTGAAAGGGGTGCCAAAGGAAAGATTAAATAATTGCCAATGTTTTCAATTTTATATTTTGATTATTCCAATTCATTTATCATCTTGCTTTTGCAAGATGAAAATCTCTGTCACACAACTGTATAGATATCGAGATCTGCACGCCAACACTATCTGGGGCGCCACCATGGTTGTCGCCCCACTGGTTGTCATTTTTATAACCTCAATTTTAATTTTTTATTTAAACATGTACCAGAAATGTATTTTAAATAAATCATATTTTTTTTATTTTATTTTTTTATAATATTTTAGGGGTAGGTGCAATTTTTCATTCTTGCCTCAGATACTAAAATGGCTCGGCATGGCCCTGGTCCGTCCTTTTATGTTTATTGGCATTCTAACATAGTCCAAGTAGCTGCTCATAAGAATGATTTCTCAATAAATTTTCCAGTTTGACACTGGGTTAGTTTTAGTGCTCTCCATACAACTGTTCAGTAATTCCTTATTACTTTATTACAGAAGTATGGCCAGTTCTAGTTCTCACTGTATTAGCATTATAAGAATCCCAAGTACGTCTTATACTTTCCAGTACCGATTTCCAGGTATATGCCCAATTGGACAAGTTGAAGCAGGTCAAGAATCTAATCTACTCTGCTTTTAACTGAATTGGGGAATACATTAACTGCCATTAATGTATTCTCCAAAGTTAAGAGTTAACTGAAAAACATTGCCCGAATGTCATCAGCAAATATTCTTTCAGATCTTCAATTCATGTGTATCCCAAATCAAAAAAAGCAGTCCCTTCTGTTAATAAGTATAGACAATGCTGAGAAAAATTTACCCCTTGAATCCTGCACAATCTCCCCAAGGTGGAAATAACTAATAGAGCTTAACTACAAACTCCCTCCTGTCATGCCTGCTTAAAATTCCATACATTTACATTAAACAGCCCTAACTTGTGTTTTTTTTTTTTTCAACATCATCTTACAACTTCAAACAAAAACCTCAGATTGTCTATTTTTAAGTCATTAGCACTTATGTGTATAACAATATTGCATTTTATTCTCTTTAAAGATGATAACTGTTCTATATCCTACAAGGTTATACGTTGGTTCTATTTTATCTATTCTTATTACACAACATGTTCCCTGTTTCTCTGGCAATTGAGTCACTAAGAATAAGACACATTCTGGGTATTAAGGAAGGAAACAGTAAAGGCAGAAGGTGTTGGTGTTTCTTTCCTTCCTTTCTTCCTGCAGCCAAAAGCACAAGAAAGCCTCCAGCATTCAGTTTGACACGAGTGCCTAATGGGTCCTCTGATTCAATTCCTTCCATAGCATTAACTTTTTCCTTCAGACAATCAACCTCTTCCACAAAATGTTGAGTTTATGCTTAATTTTCTCATTTTCCCTGCACCTAGGACTCAAAAAGAAATCATCTGTGCTACTACTGTGACCTCTAAGAGGCAACTTCAAATGCATGTGAGAGATGGTACAAAAAACCACAACTATGATTCACACTAGAATCATCTGCAGCAACTCCCCAGTTAGTTAGGCCATCTTGAGTCATAGTGTTCTCACCAGATCTAGTCTTCACCATAATTATGACTAAATTTCTAAGCTATTTATAAAACCAAGTGTAACTTCTGAAATATTTGCTGGGATTAAAAACTAAATCCAACTCTATAATCACCATTATGAAAACTATAAGATGAAATAAAATTTTGAATACAAATAAAATGAAAAAAAAAAAAAAAAAACCCACAATTTTCAAGTACTCATCCAGAGCTGAAAAATAAGTGCGGCCAATTAAGATTAAATTCTCTCTTTCTGATAAAGTGAACTGATTATAAAATTTAGTTTATATCAAAAAACAAATTTTTTTTAAACTAAATTACACTGAAAAGTGAAAAAGGACAGTATTTCATACTTTAAGGGTCTCCACAGATATTATACTGAGATGAATTGAAGCATAAGTGACAAAAAAATTTAACAAATGATGGATCACTAGATGAAATATATAAATCTGGAAGAAAAGAAATTTACCTTCATATCAGTGCCTCCATGTGGACGATGACCAAGAGAAGGAATTGGATATGTTCCATTAGCAGGATTCAGATCACATCGAGCAGAAATAGCATTTTCAGCACTATATGGAGGAGTGCAGTTACAGCGAGAAAGAGGGTCATTTTGATAGTCATTATACCTGTAATGTATATTTGTATAATGTTTGATGACACATATTTCATAATTTCTTTTGTGCATTTTGAAAAAAGTAAAATTTTGATGCACAAAAATATTTAAACGTGAATACCTTACATGTATGACATTAATATGATATTTAAAATGTCTTATCATATCTAATAAGCCAATCATATATCCAATCATTTTTAATAATGATGATGAGAACAAGAGATAATCAAATGAAAGTAAATCAACATCTTGTAAGAATAAATGTTATTGTGCAGAATTCTGAACATACAATTTTATTTTATTTTATTTATTTTTTTTTTTTTATGAAACCCCCAAACACGAGAGGTATAGATTCTATAATACTTAGTACGGTGCATGGGTTGAAGGCTGAGAAGATGAAAGAAGATATTTGTTGACATTAGACTTGACCCTCTGTAGATTGTAATTTTCAGGAAATACATATGAAGAAAGATTATTCCAGAAAACGAAAGTTGAATGAATAAACGAAGAAGAAGAAAAGTTGGTTCTGTGAGTTTGAAATTGGACAGTAAAAGGATGTTGACTGGTTGTGGCACATAATCTCACTGCTTTGGAAGAGTGGAGCAGAATTATAGAAGAACAGTGCCCATGGATATATCTATAGAAAAGGCTTGTAGCAGAAACAGAATGTCTATGAGACAGAGTGGAGAATCTCTGTTAGAGATGAGTCATTAATTAACCTAACTGCTCTCCTTTCGATGGAACCTAGAAGCCTGAGAAAGGTTTTGGGGGCACCGTCCCAGTTGTGGGAAAAATATTCCATGGTAGGGTGGATTTGCGATTTGTAGAGAGTGAGCAGCTGTTTGGAAGAAAAGCAGCACCGACAGTGAAAGAGAAAATCCAGTTTTTTAAATGCAGAGGAAGCAATATTGGTAACATGCTTATGCCAAGAGAGATTAGAAGTTACGGTAATCTGCAAAATAGAGATATATGATCTTGCCTAGAAATCAGAGTGTCATCAAAGATAAGCATAGGAGCAGAAGAATCCTTTTTGCGAGATATAAAACAGGACTGAGTTTTAGAAGGATTGAAATCAACTAAGTTATCTTTGCCTCAGTGGAGAATTACCTGGAGTTCAGCATTTAAGGAACTGGTAGTGGATATTCAAGAAATTGAAGCTGTTTGAGCAGGGCAAGGGAAGAAGGTCATTAATATACAAGAGGAAAAGAGTGGGAGAAAGAACTCAACCTTGGGGAACACTAGCATTAGTGGAAAAGTTAGAAGACAGAGCACCATCTACCATCACCCACAATGAGCAGTCAGAGAGAAAACTGGATACCCGATTACAAAAAATAGTTGGCAAACCATGAGATGGAAGCTTATTTAGAAGATCTTTATGCCTAACACAATCAAAAGCCTTTGAAATGTCAAGAACAACTGCTTGAGTTTCACTAAACTTTTCCATTGAATTAGTCCACAGATGGGTAACATAAGCCAGAATATCACCAGTGAAGTGACACCGATGGAATCTATTCTAGCGATTGTTGATCAGACGGAAGGTTTCTAGATAGTTTTAAGAGTTCGCAGTTAATTTAATTTCTCCATTACTTTAGAAAGAGTAGAAGTAATTGCAAATGGGATAACTGTATGGAAGGGATTTTTCACCCTTTTTAGGAACTGACTGGATATTCAAGCAGAAAGAAAAAACACCTTTTGAATAAGAAAGAGAAAAAAGGCAATGCAGAACAGTAGTAAGTTCAGGGGCACAGGTTTTGGAAACAAGTGGAGAAATACCATCAGGACCTAGAGCTTTCTTAGCATCAAGATTTGTCAAATTGCTTCTGACATCCTTTTGTCGGAAGATTACAGGAGGCATTGAATGAATGGAGCATACTGGAAATGGTGGGAGGTAGTTTAACAAGATCATTAATACACAAGTTGGAAGAAAAATAGAATGCTAGCAGGTCAGCTTTATCCTTGGCTGAAGTGGCAATAGAATCATCTGGTTTTGGCAGAGGTGGGAACAGAGATGGCAAAAGTTGCAACCAATAGCTTTGGCCAGAGACCAGAATGCTTGGCTACCATTTGGACAAGAAGAGAGTTTTCTACTCTTAGTCTGTTCGAAATCTAGAAATACATGGCACATTATATCCTCAAATATTAAAACTTAATTCCATAGTGACAGTTTAGTGTATATCACAGATAAATTTATCCATTATTAATCAAGTATATACCAGCAAAAGAGTAGCGTGATACAATTTGATTCCTATACTAACAGCAGAAGGAGCCAAATAACATGAGTTTTACTGAAGAATGCAAGCAATATATGCAGAGTACTATTTGTCCATGACTACGGTGATGAATCAAATGATTCAATGAAGAGTATTCCACCATGGAAGATTTAGCTTTACTGTAAAACAGATTTAACTAAATTGTAACTAAGTAGCCAGGCCAACAGCATAATGTTATTATACTGAATGAGAAACATCTTA
This sequence comes from Mastigoproctus giganteus, assembly GCF_048544385.1. NCBI lineage: Eukaryota > Metazoa > Arthropoda > Arachnida > Uropygi > Thelyphonidae > Mastigoproctus > Mastigoproctus giganteus. The sequence continues at coordinate 214,848,551 of NC_143575.1, forward strand.
ATGAAATGGCACAAAGCAGCCATCAGGGAGACTCACCATCATCTCATACAAAATAAATATAGTGCAATTTCAATATAATGTGGGTGTCAGGCAACAACTTTAATAACATAATTTAATAACAACTTTAATAATAATGTTGAAACGTTATAGCCAAAAAAATTTTACCACTTTTTTAACATAAATACACTTTACATAGTAAATAAATACTTTATTTGCTAATGTTTTATGAGTACACAGACTAAAAGACAAAGAATTAAAGGTTATATCATTCTCTTTACATTCTACCAATACACAATGCTGTTATAGACTTACATTTTATGCATCCATTTTGAAATAGTCATGTAATTTAGTTTGCTGGAACTGATGACAGTGTTTCATCAGTACATAATTTTTGATAGTGGTCAGATGCAATAAATGAAGATGTTCACTGCACTGTTATGCTGACATTCTAACCATGCCACCACCTCATTAATAATATTTTCAAGCACTTTAATTTCTGGTGGTTTTTTCTTAACAGAAGTCATCCACATTATCTTCTGAGTCCTTCAAATAGGCCTCTGGGGTTGGGCATATTCATAATATAAATTTTAGTAGTTTACACCAACCTTGCATTGAAAAAATAAAACAAAAAACAAAAAAATTAATAATTTAATAAAATTAAACTGGTATTACTAATTTACAATAAATTACTATTTACAATAAGTATATAAAAAGTATATAAAAAGAAAGAGTACCATAAAATACAATAAAATATACAGAAATTAAAAGCGTTAAAATCTGAAGCTTTCGAAGGCTCTGCCTTCTTTCTCAACAGTACACTTTATTTTTGCAGTGCAATCTTAAATACCTGCAGATTCATGGCACATGTCACGTGATTCAATAACACATGCATTGTTCTCGTGCGTAAAGGAACCGGAAGTGGCTCGGGAGCGCGCCAAGTGAAATCGTTCATCCCCTCCAAGGATCACTGTCTCAAAGAGGGGATGAATCCGCATACCCATATCTCTATTAATGTTGCTCTCAATGGAACTAATCCGCAAGCTCTCGAGCCACTTGCTGTCCCAAAACCTATGCGCCCGGTCAATGATAGTAGCTTCGTCCGGGGAGATTTGATGTTACTTCTCCCAATAATGCTCCGCCACGGCTGATTTTGCATAATCTGCATTCCTTATTGTCTTCGTGTGCTCCCCCAGCCGATCCTTTAGATGCCGTTTTGTTTCCCCCACGTAACATTCCCCACAATCCAGGCACTTAATGCTATAAACGACCCCACTTACACTTTATTTTGGAATGGGATCTTTCACTTGTGACAACACTGTGTGCAACTTACGTCCTGACAATTGCACACAGCGTGTCTGATGATCCCATAATACACGGGCTATTCGCTCAGTTAGACCCGGATAATAGGGAATGTATGCGGTGGCTATTGGCGTAAATGTCTCACTTCTCTGTTCTCCTTTGATGTACTTATTTATGATCCTCTGGGGGTAGCCACACCTCAGGAGATCCGCCGTGACATGCTCAAACTCTTTCTTTCTATCCTCGGAGGTGCTACAATATGATTTAGCCCTATCTATTAGTGTTCTAATCACACTGTTCTTGTGATGGTTGGCCTGAGCTGAATTATAGTCTAACCCCGGGGGCTCACATCTGGTGAGTATGGGCTTGGCACACCCAGGGTCCTGAGCTGGATATCATCATTCTTCTCTTTCTTGGTGATTCCCTTCTACTTTTGACACTCTCTCTCTCTCTCTCTCTCTCTCTCTCTCTCTCAAGGTAACTCGGGAACTTTTTTTTTTTCCTGGTGCAGCATAAGCCTTAGGCTTCCTTGCATCATATTAATAATAATAATAATAATAATAATACTGACCTTTACACATAGGTTTCCTGTAGAACCTATGTCTAAAGGTCAGTATTGTGGGGAATGTTATGTTTTGTGGGGGAAACAAAACGGCGTCTAAAGGATCGTCTGGGGGGAGCACACGAAGGCGATAAGGAATGCAGATTATGCAAAATCAGCCGTGATGGAGCATTATTGGGAGAAGCAACATCAAATCTCCCTGGACGAAGCTACTATCATCGACCGGGCGCATAGGTTTTGAGACCGCAAGTGGCTCGAGAGCTTGCGGATTAGTTCCATTGGGAGCAACATTAATAGAGATAGGGGTATGCAGATTCATCCCCTCTTTGAGACAGTGATTCTTGGAGGGGATGAACGATTTCATTTGACGTGCTCCCGGGCCATTTCCAGTTCCGTTATGTATGAGAACAATGTGCGTGTTATTGAATCACGTGACATGTGCCGTGAACCTGTAGGTATTTAAGATTGCACTGCAAAAATAAAGCGTACTGTTGAGAAAGAAGGCAGAGCCTTCAAAAGCTTCAGATTTTAGCACTTTTAATTTCTGTATATTTTATTGTATTTTATGGTACTCTTTCTTTTTATATACTTATTGTAAATAGTAATTTATTGTAAATTAGTAATACCAGTTTAATTTTATTAAATTATTAATTTTTTTGTTTTTTGTTTTATTTTTTCAACGCGAGGTTGGTGTAAACTACTAAAATTTATATTATCTTCTGAGTCACTCCCTATGTCACTAGCCTTCTGTTTTTGATTATCTTCCCACTGTTCACAGAGGCTGAGATTTCTTTCTCAATCAGGTAATGTACAATTGGAACTTCTGCATCCATCTTAATCTAAGCGGCCAGTCATTTGTTCCAAAACTACTACCAAGTATGTTACAAACAGCCTTTGCTTCTTGTTCTAAAAATGCTACTAATTCAAGATTATTATTAGTGATTTCATCTTTTCCAATAAATTTTTTCCAGCACTTTTTAATTGCTGTTGAGACACTATTAATCCAATATTGTATGCAACGTCTTTCAGTGTTAATGTTTTCAAAAATTCTAGAACATGAATTTTTGCATTCACAACACCAGCAAGTAGCTCACCATGATAGTAGGCTTTGAAGGCTCGAATAATGCCTTGATCCATGGGCTGAATTAGTGCAGTTGTGCTCCTTGGCAGAAATGCAACTCTGATCATGACATCTTTTGATTTCAGGACATCAGCCAAAGGATGAGTTGGGCAGCGATCCAACAGTAACAGAGCCTTTTTTCAAGTTTTTTTAAAAGCACTGGCATCTCAAAGATGGTACAAACTCACTTTCAAACCATGAAGAAAAAGTATCACTTGTCATCCAAGCATTGGAGCTATTTTTATAAATCACAGGTGGTGATTTCATGAAGACATGCTTAAAACACTGGGGACTTTGACTTTTACTGATGTACAATGGCCTTAGCTTGTGATTTCTAGTCTTGTTTGTGCACTGTAACATAGTAATTTTCTCTTTGTTAGTTTCCATGCATGCTTTGTTGGGTGCCTTTTTAACATACAGTGACTTTTTGGGGAGAAGTTTATAGTACAGTGCTGTTTCATCACAGTTGTACAACTGTTCATCTGTGAATTCATTATCATGAATCACATTATACAGAAATTCGGGAAATGCTTCTGTAATTTCACGAAATGTAGATCTGCCAACAAGACTAACCTGTGATATCACATGATGGGCCTTCTCCGAATCACCCTTCAGAAGTTTTAAATGTGTCATCATCTCCACCAAATAGCTTATGAAATTTAAGTGCCTGTACTTTCAAAATTGCCCCACTTATTGGTACTCCTTCATTATGCTTCTGTAGAAACCACTTATATAAGCATTGGTCCACATCACTGTTTTCACAAAGTTTAGTTTCCTTTCTTTGGAGGCCTACTTCATCTTCTACAAAGTCTACAAATGAACACAATTTTTCTTCCTCTTTCATCCAACCGTATATCGTTCCTTCTGGAATTTCACACTCGCAAAATATACTGCATTTTGTTTTGTTGCTCTTAACTCTTTCAATAATCTTTAACTTTTCATTTGGTGGCCATTACTTCAGTCCTACTGATTTACTAATTTTGCCATGTATTTATTTCTGATACCTTAGAATTTACAGTGTTTTGAGAAATCTAAATCAAAACCAAGCTCAGTCTATCACAGTGCCAAAGTGAAGTCACATGATTTCTCAGTTCATGTATATATTTATCTAGTTTAGCTCTTAGCAGTTTTTGCTATCCTAAGTTAAATTCTAGTCAAAGAAAGGATATCATGTGCTGCTGTTTACAAAAATATACTTTGTAACTAATGTAATGCACTTGATATACAGTAGTCATATTCCCCTCCAGAAGTAGCTGTTCGTAATTAGCATTCCACTGATATACTCTTTTATTGCATCTGGCTGAAGGGAGAAACTGGGTATCTACAGTAATTAGTCTCTGACAAGTCCTGTTGTTTACAAAAATACTCTGTAACCAAATACTGAATATACAATCGATTTTTAGTTAATTTTCCCTCTTGGAAATATGGTAGTAGGATGTAGATTACAATATAATTTAGGGCTAAATCCTTGGGTTATGTAAAGAGTTTAACTAATGTACAAGTTAGTGCAATTGCAACATTTCAGTACATAAACTACTTAGGTAGTTATAAATTGGCAAGATTAAGTATATCTCATATTGTGAATACCTTCACAACTAGTTGCCATGATATTTCACTACCTCGAATAAGTAACACTTCACCATAGGAAAGTGGTTTTCAACCGGGGTGCCGCAACATTTCAGGGGTGCCATGTAATTTGGGTTTAAGTTACTAAACTTATTCTTATTTTTTTAAAATTATACACCTTTTTAATTATAAAAAGGTGTACAGCATCTTTTTAATTTTGTTGTGATCTATAATTGATGTTTACTTAGTACCTCTATATAAAGAATAAAATTATTATATACTGTATACATATAATTTGTATTATGAAATGTAATTTTTATAATTATATTATTATAATAACTATCATATACAGAGTGTCTCAAAAATATTGGTACAAACGTTTAGGGGAGGTAGGTAACATCTAAAGGAATGTGAATCGCATAGGAACCCATAACCGGAAACGTCACGGGAAAGTAGTAGCGGAGGCACAAGGAGCAGAAATGACACAAGACAGTAATTAGTGGCAAACATTTATTTGACATAATATTAACAATGGAGTACGAGATGGATGCATTTCATGATGTTACAACAGATGCTCGAAGGTTCCACCACGAGACGCGATGCATGTGTGACACCGACGCAGCATGGATTGGCGGACACAGTCGAACACACCTGGAGTTTCTTTGACAGTAGCAGCAGCGCAGATGAGTCTCACCACGAGATCCATTTCCGTCTCCACAGGCAATTCATACACGATAGATTTGAGGGCCCCCACAGAAGGAAATCAAGGCTCGATAAATCAGGTGAGCGTGGGGGCCAGGCAATGGGTCCATCCCGGTCAATCCATCGATGGCCAAAACGCCTGTTCAAATGGTCACGAACAAACCTTCCATAATGGGCAGGCGCCCCGACATGTTGAAACCAAATGTTGCGTCTCACATTTGCTGGAACATCGTCAAGTAACCCTGGTAGAACTTATTCAAGAAAGATCCGATATTTAGCGGAGTTCATGCGGGATGGTAACAGGTACGGGCCGACTAAGCAGTCACCGACCATACCTGCCCATACATTTATTGCAAAGCAATGTTGTGCTGCATGGGGGCACACACCATGTGGGTTGTCGTGAGCACACACATGAGCATTGTGCTGATTGAATAAGCCTTCCCGAGTGAAATAAGCCTCATCCACGAACAAAACATAGGCTGGAAAATTCAAGTCTTGAACACTTTCTTGGAGAAACCACTGCGCAAAAGCCACACGTGCAGGATGATCATGGGGGAGCAGTAACTGAACCCTTTGGAGATGAAAGGGGTGTAAGGAATCGTCGTGCCAGACATGCTGTACACTGCAACGAGACACTCCTTAGGCAGAGGCAATGGCACGTGTGCTGGTAGTAGGATTATTCTGGACGGCATTCAACACACTTTCTTCCATGGTGGGAGTTCGCGTCGAACGTGGTCTGCCCGTACTACTCCTGTTACCTCTAAATGACCCATAATCGCACAAATTTTGATGCACACGCACAAATAAACGGTGGTCCGGTACATGTCTGTCTGGGAAGCGTTCTCCATAAATTCGTTGAGTGGTTCGTCCATTGCCCTCTGCTAATCCATACACTAGGTGCATGTCTGCCAGCTCACAGTTCATATATCGATGCATGCTCTTCGTGCAGCGACTACTGCTTGAATGAGTAAACCAGAAATTTTCCCTCTCGTGAACTGATGAACAGCGCCGTGTACTGACTTAAGGTGACATTTCTGGTTATGGGTTCCTATGCGATTCACATTCCTTTAGATGTTACTTACCTCCCCTAAATGTTTGTACCAATAGTTTTGAGACACCCTGTATATATATATATATATATATATATATATATATATATATATAAGCAGAGAGAGAATCGGATCTAACAGGCAGAAAATTGAGTAGGGGTGCCGCAAAATAAAATAAATTACTTAGGGAAGCCATTATTAAAAAAAAGGTTGAAAACCACTGCCATAGGAGAAGACTATTGTTACTTATTCTCAGCGGATGCCATCACCCATATGGCACCGTTTCGGAGCTTATTGGCTCCTCATCAATGGATGGGCAGGTACCCTGGTGTTGCAATGATGAAAACCCAGTTGCGAAGTATAAATCCACAATATGAGAGATGCCTAAATTACTGCACACCATCAGGCATCTCTTATATTGTGGATTTATACTTCGCAACTGGATTTTCATCATTGCAACACCATGGTACCTGCCCACCCACTGATGAGAAGCCAATAAACTCCGAAACGGTGCCGTATGGGTGAGGGTATCCACTGAGAATAAGCAATAATAGTCTTCTCTTATGGTGAAGTGTTACTTATTTGAGGTAGTGCAATATCATGGGAACTAGTTGTGAAGGTATTCACAATATGAGATATACTTAATGATGCCAATTTATAACTACTTAAGTAGTTTGCTATGTACTGAAATGGTGCAATTGCACTATCTTATACATTAGTAGGATGTAGAGTAAATATAAGTATATACAGTATTCACTTTTTTTTCAAGTTTTCAATATAAAATTGCTAGTTCTTTGAGCACACTACTTTTTTTCATAATTCGTTTTAGAGTATATGATCAGACCTGGAGTATATCCAAAACCGCAGTATGAAGAGGTGCATTATATCGAGGTTGCTCTGTATTAATATAAACCTTTAATTTTTAAAAAATATATATTTTCTACCATTCTCTCATGTTAAAAAATTCCATAAATTCTACTCGTCTTTGTAAAATTTTCATCTTGACTGACTTTGTCATAGCATCAAATATTCAGAGTAGTGACATCTTGTATATGTTATTCAGGTATGTGAAGACAAAGATGCATGGGCCACTTTTCCAAGAGTTCTTGAAAAGTCCCTGACCTAAAACAATTTTTCAAGTGCATTTGTTGGTAGAAGATAATTGATGCTTGCATACTGATAAGTTAGCTGATACTCTGCAAATTAACTGTGGATCACCATACAGTATTCTTCATATATATTTGCATTATCAGTTACTTTACTCTGTTTCAAGTGGATTCCAAAATGCCTGTCTGAAAGACAAAAATTGAAATGTTGGTGTTCGTCATTAACACATTTATTTCACTACAGCACTAAAGGTGACATTTTTTGCATCATATGATCACTGTCTATGTATCATGGTGTCACAGCATGATTTATGATCAACTAGAATCATCAATGAAAGCAATTTGAGTCTCCATCATCAAGAAAATCAAGGCTTCTTGGGTTGATCTTCTTTGGCAATAGACTAAAAATAGAGTTTAAAAAGGCTTGCTACTATTGTCCTATTACCAACAAGGGGACTACACCTTGTTGAATTTGTGAAATGTAAAAAAAAGAGTCAAAGCAAAGCATTACTATCAGATGCTAACCTATTTGTATAAAGCCATCAAAAAACAAGCATGGAAGTTTCTGATGGGAGCCCAATTCTTCTTCACAATAATTTCAGACTATATGTGGTGCTAATGACAACAGACTTTTAAATTCAGATGAGAAGTGTTTGAACACCCACTACAATGTTCAGATCCTCCACCACACCCAAATGTTTAAAGAACTGAAATTAAAGATAAAAAATTTAACTACATACAGAGTGAATAGTTTAGCAATGTAACAAAATAAATACAAATGCCCATTTATATTAATTTGCTCTATATTTGCAGCTCAAAAATTTTGATTCCCAATTTCTTTTCTTTATGTATTTATTTGCTACAAAATTTTTCTACCATATAGATTAATTAGCTCAAAGAGAAAATACAGGGTATGAGAAGTATGAAATTTATCTTATGTAGAGTGGCAACTAAAACAATAGTTCCATTTTTCTGTGTTCCTCTGTGAGATTAACAGAATGCTGTTAAAGGCCAGGTGTGTGTGTAAGATGCATGTTTGTGGACATTTGTGTGGGTTCCGTTGGTTTGTTGTACCTGGCCACTTAGCTACCATGAAGTACAAGTGCATACTGTCCATCCAAAAACAGATGGGCAAAAAAAAAAAAAAATAATAATAATAATAATAAACAAAATGGAAAAAAATATATAAAAAGATAAATAAAGATAGAAAAATAAAAAAATTATAATTAATAATAATAAAAATAGTAATATAAATGAAAAAAAAAAAAAATATATATATATATATTTCACACCAATAGGGCCCAACCTAGTAGTGCTAGCATAATCCTAGCCATGAGGAACAGCAAAGTCCCACCTAAAGTGCCAGCATATGTCAAAAAAAAAAAAAAAATCCCTTACCATTAGAGTAAAACCTGGAGAAGCAAGCAAAGTTATCAGCAAAGCAATAGGAAGTTACCCCTCATCCCATTCTAAACTTTGTTCTGCCACTCAGAACAGAGTTTAGAAGGTTAGTCACTCCACAGGAATGAGGTAAAAGAAATTTGGGAGATAGCAAGCGCAAGCTGATTCACAAGATTTGTAAATTGGTTGTGGTTACTATAAGGATACTAAGATGAAGGGTCTTTCTTCTAGAGAAGGCTTTGGTAGCAAAATCCTCCAGAAATTGAAATATTTCCTTGGTTTCTACAAGTTTTTCCTCATTCCCAAGAGAAAACAGAGTATAGAAAACATCATAAAAAGCAGAATGATATTCATTGGTATGCGCACAGTAAGGATGTATGAAAGCTAAAAATTACTGAAAGAACACTACTTTAATTAATTTTTTTTTAATCAAGAAACAGACAAGATTATATCTAAACCTCAAATATTTGATAACTTGAATACAATAGATCATTGTATGAGAAGATAAATAGTTGTGTCCATCTAGTGGAATTGCAAAGGCATACTTGCCAAGATGAAGAAAATCTGAATTCATAAAAATTTTTGACTATGAAAATAAAATCCAATTTCCTATTAAAATAAAACTGAATTTCTGGAACCCTTCATTCTGGAACTTTTCTTCCAAATTAAGAATAATAATTGTTGTTATTATTATTAATAATAATTAATGTAGATCATATACAATGCTACAGGTAAATTATGGATATCATTATAAGATGCAATAAGCTATACTTAATTTTTAATTTGCTTTATTTGTATATATCCTAAATTACTTTATTATATTTTAGTTATTTTATTTCGTCTTTGCTCAATTACATAATAATTGAACAAAATGGAAAGTAGTTTAAAAGTACTGAAAATGCAGCCACAATATCTGCTGCAGTTTCAACCCTGATTGTAATGTGAGGCAAGATGCTGCTAGTCAAAATACTGGGATAGTGCTAGTTTAATGTAGCCTAAATTAAAAATTTATTATTACTCAAGATTAAAGATCATTATGTCATACCTCATCAAATGTATCATGCTGGAAATATCATGCACTTTTTTTTCATCTCTCTTAAAAATTAGTGCTCTAGGAGTCTTATCATATGTAAACCAATCTCCATGAGCCTTCACCATTTCCTGGCCTCCACTTCTGTTGAATATATCCGGAAAATACCTAAAACGTTGAAAGCATTATACACTCAGATTTGATATTTTTATCCTTTTTGTTAAGAATCATAATTAAAGGCATTTAATAAGCCAGAGTGCTTTTGTTATATTAAGAGCTATATACACTACAAGTTTTGAAGATTCAAAGATACATACTATAAGCTTTGAGGATTCAAACATACATACTATAAGCTTTGAAGATTCATAAAATAACTATCATGCAGATATAATTATCAGTTTAGCTTATCATAATTATTTATATTTTATTACTGTAGCAAAATACTCACGCAACGTTATAAGATGGCCAATATTTCTGTTTTCTTAGAACGTCAGTTACATCAGAACTGTGAATATAACCACTATGGAGAAAAACAATTTATTTATAAAGCATAAAACTTCACATAAAATGTAATTCGTCCCTTTCACAGAGTATATAATGTAAAATAATGAAATATTTATAGCTATAATCATATATGGGTTCATATAAATGAACCCATATATGATTTATTATATGAACCCATAAATAAAATGGATTCATATAATAAATTTAAATTATTAATGTCAAAGATATCTTTTTTAAATTTGGAGGCCACAATAAATATAAAAAAATTCCACTAAACATATTCCTTTGACATTAATGATTTAATAACTTATCTGCTCATGCCAATGCTTGTATTGTTGCCACTGAAGTGAGAGGGATTGTTCCAATTCCTAAGAGGCTTCCCATGGATTGCATGTCTTATATAACAGTGTTAAAATACATCTCATTACTGTTTTGCAAATGTATAGAAATTTTTACCTCTACATTTAAAAATTTAAACTAATGATGGCAATTTCAATTGCAGCATTTATTTATTATTATTATTTTTTTTTTTGCTTAAATGTAAAATTTTCACTTTATTATAAGTTGTAAGAGTGAACTGTTAAAGGAAAACTGCAAAGGAATACAAAGAATTTTAAGTGAAGTGCTATGTTTTATGGCAGCATGTACTTACCATACCACAATATAGTATTTTTACCACTACATGGAAAATCTAAACTAAAGATGGCAATTTCCATCACAGCATTTATTTATTTTTTTATTAAATGCAAATTTTTCATTTTATTATAAGTTGTATGAGGGAACTGTTAAAGGAAAACTGCAAAGGAATAAAAATAATTTTAAGTGAAGTGCTATGTTTCATGGTAGCATGTAATTGCCATACCACAATATAGTAACTGGAGTCAATTCCAGTTCAGGAACAACTGTCCCCAAATGGGCATGGTAATTGAAATTAAAGCAGGGATAAAAAAAAAACCCTGCTTATGCAGCAGATTTTCCATCTCTACTGTTCTGACTAACTTCCATATTGGAACTTTTCCACCTTATTTTATAGTCTTAGAATGCATCTTTACCTCTTGTTTCCGGAAATTAATTATTCAAAATAACATTTTGATAATTATAGCTAGGGTCTAACTCCTGCTGGAACAAAGGAATATAAACAGAGAAAAACTATATAAAGTAAAAAGCTTCTATTTGTATCCATCCTGATAGCCAGAAAAATAAAATTCATTTTTATATTTTCATTCAGTAGGACAAACAAATTTATTTTATATTTACAATCATTGGGCAAACAAAAATAAAATCTTTTTAGTTCATGTAAGGCTAGCTCGAATGCCAACAACATGGTAAGTTAAATATTTTAATTTTTAACTTAACAAGCTAAATCCTTTAATGAGTTTATAGGTTTCAAAGGACTTTTATTTTGTAGTTTCTTAATCATTACTATTTGTAATTTTCTGATATTCCAATTTAAATTCGAACTTTTCCCATTCCTAGGTACTAATTTCCTTGAATTTTTTCTTTGTGCACCAACTGATAAAAGTTTTAGTATTATTATTAGCCATAAAGTGCAAGGAAGCCATAGGCTTTGCTGGGCCAGCCAAAAAAAAAAAAAAAAAATAATAATAATAAATAAATAAATAAACAATTTAAAAAATAAGTAAAAATTAAATAAAAATAAAAAAGTAAAACATACAACAAAATAAAAAAGTAAAACATACAACAAAATAAAAAAAAAAGAAAAACTATCAATTTGTTTCTCTCCTCACTTACGGTAATTATCCAGCTGACCCTTAAAACTTTCTCAAGCTTTCAGCCTCAACTAGTTGTTGTTGTTGTTTAAGGGTTTTAAGACACAAGGGCATCAATGGCCAAGATGTGTCTTTCCAAGTTTTTAATGTAAATCAAACATTTTTTTTTTTTTTTTTTTTTTTTTTTTAGATTTGTTTATCAAATCTGATTTGCCGAATAAAATTAAATAATTCACCTATATTAGCAGAGTTGTCTAAGATCTGTTGAAGAGTAACTTGATTCTGGTTATTGCATAAACTCTGAAAACAAAGCAATCTGGAATTTCTGAATCGAGGGCATACCAAAAGAATGTGTTTTACTGTAAGTTGAACTTGGCATTGAAAACAGAGTGGGGGATTTTTGTTTGCCAATAGATGAAAATGAGTAAGATGAGTATGGCCAATTCTCAATCTGGCAAGTATTACTTCTTCTCTGCGACTCTCTCTGATGCTTGAGTTCCATATTTCTGGATTAGGTTTTATTTCATGTAGTTTATTGTTGACTTCATTTTTCCATATTTGGGCCCATTCATTTTCACTTTCTCTAATAACGATTTGACTAAAATCAGTGTGTGGGACTAGCTTTGTTCTGTTTGGCAGTTCTGATGCTGACTTAGCTGCAATGTCTGCTTTTTCATTGCCTTCTATTCCGCAGTGTCCTGGGATCCAGCAAAGAGTTATTTCACAGTGTTTCTTTTGACAAAGGTTGATTAAAAACTCAATTTCTTGTAGAAGAGGGTGACGAGAATGTCGTTTACCCTGTATGGCTGAAATAGCACTTAGTGAGTCCGAGTATATTAAAACAGAGAGGGATGACTGTTGACATATTTCACTTAATGCAAGCTGTATAGCATACAGTTCTGCAGATAGTATGCTGCACTCAACTGGAAGGGATTTTGAAATTACATGCGAAGGGAACACGGTTGCTGCACCTACATGTGATTGGGTTTTAGATCCATCTGTATAGATTATTAGTTTTCCAGTGTGTTGCGAAGTATGGTTGGCATGCAACTGTCGGATATTACATAGTGGAATGGTATTTTTTGGCCACTGAGCGAAGTAAAGATCAATGTTTATATGATGTCTATTCCATGGAGGTAAAGGCATATTTGCACTTTCCGCAATTTTATTGAGATCGAGTTTCCACTTTTTTATTAGTTCTTGAAGACGAATTCCAGCAGGTCTGGGTTCATTAGGTTTGGATTCATATAGTGTTGACCATAAAGGTTGGTTGAGATATACCCAACAGGGGTGAGTTGGAAAGCTTCTTATTTTGGCAGCGTATTGGCAAAGTAGGCGTTGTCTTCTAAGATAAAGCGGAGGGTCGTGTGCTTCTATATACAAGCTTTGAACTGGCGAGGTTCTGAAGGCGCCTAGTGCTGATCGAAGGGCACTGTGTTGAATGGTGTTCACGGACCGTAAGATGCTGTTTTTTGCTGATGCATATACTATGGCTCCATAGTCTAATCGTGACCGGATTAGAGAACGATATAAATTCAGCAATGACTGTCTGTCAGCACCCCAAGATGTTGAGGATACTGCACGAAGGATGTTTAGTTTCTGGAGGCACGTAGTTCGTAGATAGGTCACATGTTTACGGAAATTTAATTTGGTGTCTAAATTCAGACCCAATAATCTTATGCAGTCTGTCATCGGTATTTCTCTGCCTTTCAGTTTTAATACAGGTTCCGGATGAAGCGATCGCAGTTTACAGAAGTGTATTGCTGCTGTTTTCCCCTCGGTTAATTGATAGCCGTTGCTTTCTGTCCAAGTTTCAATTTTGTTTATTGCTATCTGTAGTTGTCTTTCAATGGTAGCCATATTCGATGATTGACAGGAAATAGCAAGATCATCTGCATACATATAAACTTCTACCGTGGCTGGGATGTCTCTTATAATGCTACTGGTACGTAATGCAAAGAGTGTGGCACTTAAAATCGATCCCTGAGGGACTCCTTCTTCCTGTGTGTGAATTTTGGACAGCTCATTCTGGAATCTTACTTGAAAGGTCCTGAGGTGAAGAAAATTCTGAATGAATCTAGGCAGGTTACCTCTCAGTCCAAGTTTGTATAAGTCTTGGAGGATTCCATATCTCCAGGTTGTATCGAATGCTTTGGTAATATCGAACGTTATCATTACCATGTGCTGTTTCTTAAGAAAAGCATTTCGAATATGAGCTTCAACCTTGATGTGGACATCAGTTGTACACCTGTTACGGCGGAAACCAAATTGATGGCATGATATAGCATTTTGATCTTCAACAATCCAGACAAGTCTCTTATGAACCATCTTTTCTATTATCTTTCCTAAACAGCTTGTCAAAGATATAGGACGATAACTATTGGGGGAGGAAGCATCTTTCCCAGGTTTCGTTATGGCTATTACAACTGACTGATGCCATGTATCAGGATAAACATTCTCCTCAAAGATTCTGTTGTAAAATTTCAGTAGTGAAGATTTCGAGTTTGAGTTGAGGTGTCGAATCATTATGTAGAAAATGCCATCTGGTCCAGCAGAACTATTTCTAGAATTCTGGAGAGCTTCATTAAGTTCATTCATTGTGAACGGAAGGTTATAAGAATGAGATTGTTTTGTAACAAAGTTAATTTTATATTTTTCCATGGACATTTTTTTGCGTCTAAATGAGTCTTCATAAGATTGAGATGATGAAGTGACTGCAAATGTTTCTGCTAAAGCCTCTGCAATATCAGTTGGAGAGGAAATATCTGTTCCTTTCCAGGACAGGATTGGGGCTTTGGTCTGTTGATACTTTCCACTGAGGATACGGATCTTTCTCCAAATTATTCTGGGGTCAGTGTTTCTGGAGATGGTAGAACTGAATCGAATCCACGCATCCTGTTTAGCTTTCCTACGAATTCGGCGTGCTTCAGCTTTCAGCCGTTTATAATTTATAAGATTCTCCATTGTAGCATTTCGGCGAAAAATGTTCCAAGCTTTGTTTTGTTTCCTTTTGGCAAGAAAGCAGTCCCTTGTCCACCAACTATTATACCTTTGTTTTGTAATGTTAACTTTAGGTATTGCACTGCCAGCAGCTCCAAGTAATTCTTCTACTATGTGTCTATTGGCGTTATTAATTGATGCAGTAAGAATCAATTGGTTATCAAACTGCACTGTTTTCGAAAACTTCTCCCAGTTAGCTCGGTGAAAATTCCACGTAATTCTTTGGTTAGATGTATAGTTTGTATCCGTCTGTATTTTGCAAATTATAGGAAAGTGATCACTATTGTGAAGGTCAGTTAATACTTTCCAATCAACACTAGGATACAAGGACGAGGAACATATAGACAGATCTAGAGCAGAGCTAGAACCTGTAGGCAAGTGGATATAAGTATGCACACCGGTATTCAGTAGTGTTAAGTGATGGTTATCAAGTAGAGTTTCGATCATCCTCCCTCTACGATCCATGTTCGGGGAACCCCACAAAGGATGATGAGCATTTAGATCACCTAGAAAGCATATAGGTTGGGGTAGTTGATTAAGTAAATTATCAAGTTCTGCAGTGGAACATGGTACGTTTGGTGGAATATAAATGGAGGCAAGAGTGAGATTAATCCCAAGGACAATACGAACGGCTACTGCTTCTATATTAGTGGAAAGCTGAACGTGTTTCGATGGTACATTAGCACGAACTAATATTGCTACTCCTCCTCTTGCTGGAGAATCAGAACATCTGTCACGTCTATATAGTGTATACCGTGAGAAGTGTGGGCTATAATTTGATGATAAATAAGTTTCCTGTAGACAAATACATGCAGGATCATGCTGGTGCATTAGGTATTTTAGTTCATCAAGATTGCTTCTTAGTCCTCTACAATTCCATTGGATAATTTTCTGCATTACTTGGGTTTAGGTTAGATGGATTGGTCTGATCGTTTGTTTTTCCCTCGATCCTGTTTATATTTCTCTCGTTTTGAAAAGACTGGACGAGTAATATCCATCTCATCATCAGCATGAAGCATGAGAACAGCATCATCATTGTCTAATTTCTCATCGATTTCCATGGTTCGTTCAGTTGGTTTATTTTGTGTACGTTGAACATCTTTCTCCTTTAATAATGTGCCTGTGTTTGGAACGTCTTGTTGTGGCTTGGATGGCTTTGTATTAGTAGAATTTGATGGACTCTTTGTCTTTGTTGCTGTTAGTGTCTCACCATCCGCAAGGATGGATCTAGCCCATTGAATAAGAGATAATTTAGGAGGAATAGTAATATAAGTCTGTGTAGCAAATTCTTTAGTGTTTTTGACTGCATTGGAATATGTTTTGGCAGGCATCACATTTAATATCTGTTTACGTGCCTCTTGGTAAGATACATTTTTCTCTACCTTGTACTTCATTATTTTCTTTCCCGTTTTCCATAATTCGCAAGTTCTAGAATATGCGGGGTGAGTACCCTGGCAATTGGGACACTTTGGCGTTGCTGCTGTACATTCAGTTTGGGAATGGTCTGATGAGCCACACAGGGGACAGATGGTCTTACCTTGGCATGCTGTTTGAGAATGACCATACTTCTGGCATTTAAAGCATCTAAGTGGATTTGGTATATAGGGTCGGATCTTACAGGAAAGGTAGCCAGCTTTTACTGATTCTGGGAGATTCGGACTGCTGAAGGTAAGGATAACATTTCTTGTGGGTGTAAGGACACCATCTTGTTTGGTCATAATTCTCTTAGCACCGACAACACGTTGTGCTTTCAGTTCTTCGGCGATTTCTTCCTCAGAAACATTAAGGAGGTCCCATTCCGAGATGACTCCCTTTGAGGTGTTTAAACTTCTGTGCGGGGTTACCGAAATGGGAAGGCCTCCGAAGGTCGTTTGCTTCAGGAGTTGTCTAGAATGACTGGGATGGGAAGTCTCTATAAGAAGATCTCCTGAGCGAAGGCGTTTGACAATTTTGGGAGTACCTGCTACGGCCTCTATGCTTTTCTGCACAAGAAATGGCGATAAGCTACTAAGAGGTTTCGTTGATAAAGAGTGTATAATTAGAAAAGCAGGTATGTCATGTGAAGAATCATCTTTTTTGATTCTTTTTGCTTGAGATGACTCAAGTTCATGCGAGCACGTAGGCTCTACAGTTGGTGATATTAATGGATCCATATTTGCTCCTTTTCGCCCTGAGTATTAGATTAATACTCAGACTACCAGCCCCGCCACGTGGAGGCAGGAGCGGTGCCACCAGTGACCAAGCGATAAGAGATTAGTGGTTAGTGTGTTAGAGAAATTGGTTATATATATATAAATATAAAAGAAAGGGTCTTTCCTTCCTTGATATGAAGCTTAGTTCTTTATTTAGAAAAAGCCAAAATTAAATAATTTTATAAATAAAGAGGGTTTTAACAATCTCTACAATCTGTCGCTTAGAGAAAATACGCTTTCAAATCACTTTGGAAATATCGCTATGATCACTCGCTTGGCACTCGGGGCCCCTCAACTAGTAAAAGAGAAAACTACACCAGTAGAGATGGTTACTGAACAGTGACAAGCAAGGTTCAGTAACCAATCTCATAATATTCACAACATTCATAAATTTTGATGTCATGCTCATTTAATTAAAATTTTTAAAATAAACCAGTTATGATTTGTACAACAAGAAATTCATAAATTTCTAAATAAATTCAGAAATCGAGAAATTTTGTTATGGTGCTAGCACTTTGATCAGGTCTCGCTTTATACTTTATGTAATTAAATTTTTAACAGGGTTTGCAGATATCAATAAGGAAAAAGAATCAAAGGCATTGAAATCTAAACTGATGCATTCTAAAGTGATCGTAAATGCTATTGATTTACATTTATTCAGTTGACTTTACATTAACGTTTCCCAGTTTGCTATCAACAAGTTTTGATTTTTTATATTTCTTGATGTGGCTGGAAATTAATACAGCCTTAATCAAATAATCAGTATTTTGAAGCCATTTCAGAGAGCAGAATTTCTATGAATATATTGTATGCTGCCTGCAAGAGCTATGTAATTAGCACAATGTGTTAACTTTTATCTTTCATGAGATGTACATGCTCAGAGAAGTTGATATAAATCTCACTTTGCTACTTTTAAATCAGATTTCATATTATGATCTTTAAGTACATGAAAAGTATACACACCAACTATACAAACAACAATAAATTTTCTTTCATGTGAATCATCACAATTTTTTGTCTTTAGTTTTTGAAGAAATTTTAAATTAATATTTGGTCCATTTCTCAAGGGAAGTTGAATGTCATCAATAAATTTCCACAATACATCTGCTGATATATGACCTAAAAACATATTTTTGAAATAATGTGTATGCACCTAATGTTTATTGATATCTCAGTATCAAATTATTAGATCTATCTGCTCTTCTCAGACCACTTTATTATATTCTTTCACATTTCTGTAAATTTTAAATTAATAGTTTATTAAAATACAGCAGCCCACAGTGTTTAACATAAAAAGCTTTTATTTTACCTAATTAAAATCTACATCAACAGAACAGTCTGGAAACATCAAATTAAAAATCTTGTTTAAATTAACATCTGAATTAAGTATGTTTGCAATGACCCAAGAAGTAGGTGTCTGTCAGCCTCTCAAAATAAGGACAGAGTTGCAAAAGTTCAGGAAACTGTCAGCAAGAGATTGTCATTTGACCCTCATAATGATAGCTGATGAGTTGAATATGAATAAGGAGATGATTCATCAAATTCTGCATAAAGATTTAGGTAAAAAGAAGATCTGTGCAAAATTTCATAGATCTTTTTAAAACCATTTTTGAATGGCCTCATGGATAAGCAGGGATAATGAAAAGTATCATCATATGAACAATTCATCCAGACTTGTCTAGATGATCCTACTTTCCTTGACTGTCTTGTCATTGGAGGTGAGTGTTCAGTATTTCAGTACGACCCAGAGGAAGCATCAGAGCATGCAGTGGACTTCAAAATCATCAAGGCCCAAACAGTTTTGTTTACAGAAGTCCAGGATCAAGACAATGCTGATCATATTTTTCAACAAACAGGTTGTGATTCACAAGAAAAAATTTGTACCTGAAGGTTGTTGTTATTTGGTTTTTAGGAGCATTAGCAACTAAGGCCATATTGCTCCGGGGATATGCGGTGGTCATTCCCTGACCTTTCCGCATCCTCCGTATTTGGTGGTGACGGGCTCTAACCCCAGTCTAATCAAGAAGCATGTGCTACTCACTGCTGCTCCGGCCCACCTGGCTACAGAGCCGCCGTACCTGAAGGGGAGAGAGTCAATGCTGCATTCTACATATAGGTGCATTAAAGACTATTGATGTGCATTTCCCAGGTAGGGCTGCAATTTTGAGAGAATGGCAGCTGGTTCTTGCTGCAGAACAATGCACTGTCCATTCTTCACTTGTTGTGAAGGCATTTCTGATGAAACATGGCATTGTACAGATCAACTATCCACCCTACTCTTCTGATCTAGCACCAGTGGATTTCTTCCTCTTTTCCAAGGTAAAAACTGCCCTCAAAGAAAAGAGATTTCTGGATGTTCAGGACATAAAGAAAAATGTAAACCACTGAACTGAACATCATCTCTTTGGATACCTTTGCTGACTTTTTTCAGAAACTTTTAGAACAGCATAATGAGTGCATTCAATCAGGTGGTGATTACTTTGAATAAAAATAAAACTATTTTTGAGCTCCTTCACTTTGTGTTATTTTTATTGCACCAGCCTGGGAACTTTATTGTCACACTTGGTAGGTAGAACAAAGAATATGAGCAGAAATCTGATCCTTATTAGCTAATAGCTCAAAATTAAGAGGGTGAGCCAAAACCTAAAATGTCATATATCACATAGCCAAACATATATTGATATCCCAGAAGTTTTCAGCTGAACATTATGTACACTAACAGGATTTTTTTTAAAACTTAAAATAGATCACTAATGCTTATAATAATAACAATAATAAAATATGATAAAAGAAAATTATTAGAAGCTGCGACTTACGGTATCTGTTCTAAAACCCAAAGGAGATCATTTTTCAGAGGAAAACCACGTCTGAATTTGTTGTAATCAACCACCATCCACTGATTGTTATAGCTTAACAAGAGATAAGAATATATAAATGCATGAAAGAATTCAATTCTACAATACAACAAATCACAATCTTAAAACTACTACAACATTCTAAACAAGTAATATGTGTACAGTAATACCCCGACTTACGCGAACTCGGAGTTACACGGTTCTTGATTTTTTCGTTTGGCAACACTGCTGCCCACTATGTTCAAGGTCATTTTTCAAATGCTATCGATATACGGTGCGACGGCGGAGAGTGAGAGCGAAAGATGAACAAAATTCAACTTTTCTGCCGCATGAGCTACACATATATACAAGAATTTGCATTCCAACTGTCATAATTTATATGTGTGCATTTGAATTCGTGCTCAACTTTTGTCGGAAATTACATCGTTTTCACGAAGAAAAAAAAACTTTCCAGGCTTTAAGGTTTCCAAAGACCGATTGACAGTGATGGTTGGCTGGAATGCAGCTGGTGACTGCAAGTTAAAACCTCTCTTAATTTATCGCTCCGAAAACCCAAGTGTTTTAAAAAATATATCTAAAATTAGCTTACCAGTGGGTTGGAAGTCAAATCATAAAGCTTGGGTGACAGCTTCCATTTTTGAGGACTGGTTTGGTCACCACTTCATACCCGAAGTCGAACGTTATTGCGAGTCTAAACAGATTCCACTTAAAGTGATGCTTCTTATTGACAATGCACCCGGTCATCCTCCTGCCACCCTAATTAATTTCGACCCACATGTGAAAGTTGTGTTTTTGCCTCCAAACACAACCAGCTTGCTTCAACCAATGGACCAGGGAGTCATTAAAACATTCAAGGCTTACTACACGAGGCGTTCGTTTGCACATCTGAATGAAGCTATGAGACAAAATAGTGAGAGATATCTGTTAAAGACTTTTGGAAACAATTCAATGTTTTAGATGTCGTAAGAATCATTGAAGAATCTTGGGATGAAATTCACAAAAAAACATTGAATGGTGTCTGGAAGAAACTTTGTCCATTTTTTTAAAAAACGAGACAAAAACAACGCCAGAAACTGATCATGTCGCTCATGTGATAGAAGAAGTTGTTAATCTTGCCAGGCAATTCGATTTGGAAGTCAGTGGTTATGATGTCAACGAGCTGTTGGATTCACATAGTCAGGAGCTGACAATGAATGAGCTCATAGAGATGCGTGAGCAAAACGTCACTGAAGTATCTGACACTTCAGACCCAGTTCCACCAGAAAAGCTCATGACAATTGCAAGTTTGACAGAAGGTCTCAGCTCAATTGAAAAGGGCTTAAATTTTAGAAAACAGACTCCAACGAAGAACGCGTTATAGCTACAAATCAAGGAATAAAAAAAATTATTAGCTTGCTACGAAGAAATTCTGCGTGAAAAAAAGAAGGCGCTGTGTCGTCAGATGAATTTGTTAGATTTTATGAAGCCATCGACATCGAAATAACTTTTTCACGTAAGTCATTTATTTTTTTAATACATATTTTGTATTAATATGTATAAAGAACAGCAATTTTATTAAATATTTTTCTTCTAAACTAGGTTTTTGTTAGTCCTTGGTCCCAATTAAACAAAATTTATATGTATTTATATGCAAAGTTGTACCCCGACTTACGCAAATTCGCCTTAAGCGATTTTCGTCGGACCCACCTATTGCGTAACTTCAGGGTATTACTGTATACACTAAGTGATCACTGAATTATGACCACCCCTATGAAAACTGAATGTGACCCGTTGACCATGTGAGGTACAAGAGTGTGCAGTTAGTTGACCTGCGTAGCATAGATAAGGTGTCAGTGGTTCAGTAGGTAGTGAAATTCTGAGCGTGATGGGTAAAAGGAAGGATTTATCGGACTTTGATAATGGACAGATTGTGGGTGCTCGAAGAGGTGGTGCATCGATTTCCCAAACGGCCGAACTGGTGGGTGTTTGAGAGCCGCCACTGTTAAAGTGTCCCAGGACTGGCGTCAAAATGGTGTAACATCGATCCGACAACTAAACTGCAAAAGTCAGCGAAAGGTTGATGTTGAGGTGAGCACCAGGTCCAATGACTCATACAGTCGAACAGGCGCAACACTGTTGAAGAGTTCACTACCCAATACAACATGGGCCAACCCGGAATAATATCTGGCATGACCATGCATCGCACGCTTGCACATATGGGCTATACCAGCAGACGACCCCTACGGCATCCTCTCCTAACCAAGGTTCATCAGCATAAAAAGACTTGCCTGGTGCAAAGAGCATGTAAGTTGAATGTTAGAAGACTGGAAGATGTGCTGGTCGTTGAGTCACATTATTTACTCCACACTGTGGATGGTCATGTACAGATTTGGCGTCAACAACATGAGGCTCAGGTTGCCTCCACTTGAATCCCATTGGAGCTTTTTTTTTTTTTTTTGGTAGTTGTTGGCGCATTGGCATCTGTGGCCATAATGCACCTCCCAAGGTTTTTACAGTACTTTGATGCAAGCCCGAGGCGGGATTCAAACCCGCGACCTTTGGGTTGCCAGGCAGGAACTTTACCCACCCGGCTAGCCCGGTCGGCCTCCATTGGAGCTTGAACCCCTCCCAAAATGAAGGGGGTAACCTAACCTTTTTACTTTAGAATCATGTGGACTAGTGCATGAATTGTTTATTAACAAAATATTATTTTTTTATTACTGTACTTTTATTTTTAAAGACACTTGTGCAGATACACACATCATAACGTCAATCAACACCTATTCACTATATTATTATTATTATTATTATTAGCCATATGGTGCAAGGAAGCCTGAGGCTTATGCTGCACCAGCCAAAGAAAATTTGAGTTACCCTGTGTGTGTGTGTGTGTGTGTGTGTGTGTGTGTGTGTGTGTGTGTGTGTGTGTGTGTGTGTGTGTGTGTGTGTGTGTGTGTGTGTGTGTGTGTGTGTGTGTGTGCGCGCACGTGTGAGAGAGAGAGAGAGAGAGAGAGAGAGAGAGAGAGAGAGAGAGAGAGAGAGAAGTAGAAGGAAATCACCAAGAAAGAGAAGAATGATGATATCCAGCTGAGGACCCTGGGTGTGCCAAGCCCATACTCACCAGATGTGAGCCCCTATATATATATATATAATCTTTCTTTCCTTATATTATTTCCTAACCTAACGTTTAAGGTTAGGTCACTAAATATAAGGAAACTGTTTCTATTATTTCCTAACCTACCATTTAAGGTCAGGTTACGAAATATAACGAAAAATAAAGAAACCTTTTCCTTTTTTTTTGTAGTTGTTGGCGCATCGGCTTCTGTGGCCATAATGCACCTCCCAAGGTTTTTGCAGTACTTTGATCCAAGCCCAAGGCAGGATTCGAACCCGCGACCTTTGGGTTGCCAGGCAGGCACTTTACCCACCCGGCTAGCCCGGACAGCTCCTTTTTTCGTAACCAAACCTAAATCAACAGTATAGTAAAAACGCTTATAAACTTCAAAAATTTGTTTTTAATAATGAGAAAAAAAACATAATGAAGAACATAAAAATGAACAGAACGAAACTTTTATTAATTTAGTTCTCATCAAAAAATCAACCAACGTTTTATTTTCCTTACAAATTTCTTCCATATTTAAAAAGATTCATCATTACTATTACCTGTTTATCGTTCATTACAAAACTATTATGCACCGTTCTTTACTCATAAATACACATTATAATGCCAACCAATGACTACACAGTAGCTTGTCCTCTGTCGCGCCCACCACCAATCATTTCATAGTTTGCCACGCCTACCTGTCAATCAATATATCCTTCTTGATTTCGGCTCCAGACTGATAACACCTACCATCTGTTTACCGAGCGAGCAGTGCTAGAGTCCGATGTCAGGAAACTAATTTTCCGCGTAAGTTATCTGATGTTTCTCGTGTTGGCTTTCTTTACCTTAGCCTGATCACTCAGTGTATATACTATATTATGTGGGAGGAGGGCAGATCCTGAAAATAAGACACCTATATCATGCTTACCACAAGGTATAGCGGTCTTATAATAGGGGTCCAAAAGTTACAGATTCACATATTAAATATAACTAAGTATAGACATGGCCATTCTCAAGGTACTCTCTTTGAGCAGTAATGAACTTTTACCATCAATAATACCTATTCTTGCTGGATGTTATGGAGAGTGTCTATAGTTGCATCAATAATCTCTTGTTCACTATAGAAGAAAGTGCACTGTACATGTTTCATTTCTGGGAAAAGAAAACCTGCATGCTGAGAGCAGTGTTTAGCCAACTCATGTCATATGAAAAATTAACAGAGCGCCAGCACATTGTTGTATAACAACTTCCAGTCTTTCACTGTCCACTGTTTTGGATGCTTTTGCTAAATTGTCACGGTAAGTGCAACACCTTTATGTATCTTTCCTTATTCACAGTTGCACCTTGAAGAATGAATTGTTGGTACATAATCAATGCCACAATGGTATAAAAAAAAAAATAAAAAAAAAAAATAGCATCATTTCCCTTTCAACCTGTCTTACTGAAATTTTTTTGTCATGGCAAGTGACTGTATGAGGCAATTTCCACACAAATGATTCATGCTTTGTTTGTAGGTCATGGAGAAAACCTTAAGTCTCATTACCAGATATTAAGGATTCTCAAAGGAACAGATTATTATCAGATGCTGTTGTGAGATCACCAATAATTCTCATTCACTCATTGCACTGATCATTGATAATTATCCAAGGCACCACATGCTGAGCAACCCAATATGTACTCAAATCATCACTTAAAATTCTATGACGGCTTCTGTTCAAAATGTTACAGCTTCTGCAAGTTTATCAACGTTTACATAGCAATTCTGTTGCACAAGTTTCACAGCTGTTTCAATTTCTTCGCACATATAAGCAGTTAAAGGTCCTCCAAAACAGTCACCTGCTACACTTTCTCTTTCCTCTTTGAATCATTCAATGATTCAAAGAGGAAAGAGAATGATGGCATTTAAACATGGTGGAACAAGACAGAATTCTTTCCATAAACCTGATGCATCGTTTCCAATGTTTCAAAAGTAGATTTCCCTAAGTGTTGGCAAAATTAGATGTTTACATGATGTTCCAAATTTGACATTTTTCATAGTCAGAAATCACATTAAAATAAATGCACTTCAAACACACACAGCAATGAAACATAACAACCTTCTATGTATGTGTAGATTCAGGTTTAAACTTGCAATTGGACAACAGAAAATTGTGCTGTATTTATTGACAACAGCACTGTATGACCAGTCCAGGAAATTCTTGACCATATCTCTTGTATTTTTCTACATAAGTACCACCACTGTTTGAGCACTTGCCCCATCAATGAAAGTATATTGTACTACCTTAGGTACTGTCTGCATGATTGTACAGCAGTGTTGTGTGTTGTCACAGAACAAGGTCAAATTTTTTTTTTTTTTTACAGCAATACTGGTTTCTTTCAGTGAAAAACATCTTTCACTCTATCCAGTTTGAGGTGGCAGTGACTGTTCCTCCTGAAGAAGATGCATCAGATGGATGCTTTGTGCATTTGATGAAATTTTCAGTATTTAAAGCTTTTAATTATTTCATGAACAAATTGTCTTCAGAAGACAGCTTCTGATGAGTCTGATGAATTTCTAGGTATCGATCCACATGGATAAGAGCCACAACATGGAAAATGCTGCCATCTGTTTTAGATGCATGTCCAAACAACTTAAACAATCATCTATACATAAAAGAATTTTAATTCTTTAACAGATTTTGTTTGATTTTTAACAAAATGAAATGGATTTTCATTGTTAGAAGATCTCCAGACAGCAGAAATAGCCAGCAGTTATAACATACCAACTAGATAACATCACAACCAAGGGGGATAGCAAAAGAAAGATACTTAGGGGTAATTGTACAGTCTGACGTGGAGTGTTCTGAGCAGTGCAGATAGGCTACTAGGACAGCTCATAGGGTTCTCTCAATTGTATACAGGAATTCTGCTAGCAGGGACAAGAATGTGATTAGCAGAGATGGGAGAAATCCCAGGGCCGTTTGACATGAACATGTACAAAGCAACAGTTAGGCTGCATCTTGAGTACAGCATATGGTCTGGAAGCCTCATTTTAAGAAGGATTTCATCTCTGCAAATTGCAGCACTTGGAAACCAGGCACCTGCCAGAATGCTTGATTGAGTAAACTAAATGCTGATGGCATCCTTACTGTTTCTTAAACAATACACATGCGGGGACATAAACTTAAATTGAAAAATATGGCTGCAAAATAGAGGAGAGAAAATGTGCCAGAGTGTAATTGATTTTTGGAATAATTAATAATGTATTAATAATATTAATATTGTTATATATTAGAAAGCTTATACAGCATCAGCCAAAAATGTTTTTTTGATGCTTGCTTCCTTGCATTATTTGCTACTATTAGTACTAATAACAAATAGTACCACAAGTGATATTCATAAAAATACCATCATTAGCCACATTACAGGAGCTGTGTGGCACACCAGACTGTATATGTCTCTCCATATACAGAAGGTGAGTGTAAGCTATCATTTGTCATATGTTTGGAGACATGCATTATTATATGACTTTAATATCAATTGGAAGGTACTGCCCAATGCAATTCTAGATGTCAGCCCTCCCACTGCGCCAACTACAAAATTAGATGAAATTGCAGGTATGATCTTGGGGTTGTTTTGAATTAATTAAAACCAAGGTAACTCACACCAAAGGACATTGATATGTTTGTAAACTGTGAACTCCAAGGCTGATTTGTCCATGCAGTTAAAACTCTGGGAATAAATCAAGAACTGCAGCGTGAGACTGATTAACTTAGCTATTCCTGTAAAGGCCTCAACAATTGTCATATTGCTAACAAGATTCAAGTTGAAAATTTTTCAAATAGGTCACACCTGACATAGTTATGTAAGCATCCATATACTGTGAATGTTCAGTACACTGATTCCTTAGCCTGAAAGGGTATCAGGCATCATAGTAGCTAGGATGTTCAGGGTAAGTGCCAAAATAACTAGGATTATAAAGAATGACAGGTTAGTAGCATTACACCAGAGCAGACTGTGTACCACGTGATTACCATTTATTGCAAAAATTTCCAATCTGTGAATTTGTACAAAGGTTCACAAATCTTGGAAGAGATTTATGAATTGTCAAATTTACACTTCAAAAGGGTAACAATGTGGCTTTAAGACCTAAGAATTCTTATCATTACATCATTCTCTTACACTCCCTGGCTTGCACTTTTGGAAACTCAAGATGTTTTCCATAATAACAAATTCCATTACCACATTAATTGACATATATGCATCTACCCAATCAGGGAGATATAACCATTTAAATGTGGTGATTAACACATTTAAATGGCTATGTTTCAAAGGAGCATCCTGTACAAACTTATTTAGAAAAAGTGATTAATATTTTTAAAAAAAATTAAATCAAAGCTTACGTGCCACTGTTGAACTTGCTAAATAAAGATGTCCATGACCTACCATCAGTTGCAAGTCTATTTGCTACTATGGTACGAAGCCATTCTAGAACTGTGTAATTTGGTTTTATATACTTCCAAAGAGAAGAATTGCTGTTACCAATTGTTGTTTCAATTGTAGTCTAAGAAAAGTTTTAAAAAGGTATTCAGTCAGCATTTTTAGACACAAACACAACAAAGCTCACTTAACTAAACTTTAGAAATTTTGTCAATCATTTTACCTTCACCATATTTCATAGAAATATCAAAATAAAAATGAAACCAAAGTGTACAATTTAAAAAATTCTATAACTACAACAATGCTATCATAACAAAATTTCATGATAAAATGGATGCAGCATGCTAACTGATCTTGATTCAACACATTCTATGCCCATTAATACATATATTAGAACAGAAATTGCTTTTTTTTTTATTTCTGTTTTACAGATTAAAGCAGTATTTATCCAAACTTTTTAAATAACACAAAACAAAAATTATTACTTTTGGTTTGTATTATTTAATTCATTTAAAGCATTTTACTTAAATGTAACATGAACAACATTAAACTAAGTTGCACAGAGAAAAACAAAAATTTATACTTTATCTGAAAATAAAGGTGGCATGCACAGAAGAAACCCATTTAATTTACGTGAGTGAAAGTCTAAATTTTGGAAAATGTAAGAGTAAAATTTTAGAGATGTTAATGAGATTGGAGACAACAGTGTCTAAATTAACTGTCTAAAACAGATTACCTTTCCCAATATACAAGGATCTAAAGTTGGAGTCAAATATATGCAGCCTTTCTCTCCTGCAAGGCAATGCAATCAGTGCTGATTCAATATAGCAGCTCTATTTTTTGATATCTTCTCCCAAAGTAGTGCTGTTCACTCCAAGTTCACTCTATAAAACTGATGCATTTGTACTAACCTAAATGTTAGTCATACTACCACGTAGCTTGAGGCTCTTGCCCTTAAATGTATTTTAGTTTATACAAATATTATAAATTCAAAATATCATACTTGTAATAGCAGCAGTTACTTTTTTTAATCATCTTTACTAAACTGGTCAGTCTTGCATACTCTGTGGACTGGTTTTCACCCTCATATAAATAATTACTGGAATAAGTCTCCTCCATGAATGAACTTAGGGATCAAAGGTCAGCTGAATAGGTATCTAAGTCAGGAGGGAGTCAAATAGATATTTTATTTTATTATTTATTATTATTATTTTAAATAAATGAATTTTTTTCTTGGTTAATGCAGCAAAAAGCCTCAGGCTTCCATGCATCATGTGACTAATACAAATACTAATTAAAACAAAATTACCAATAGAGCTTATTTTAAATTTATTTAAAACACACACTGACAAAAGATGCTGTAATGGTACTGTTTTCTAAAAACAAGCTTCTACATTAGTAGTAGTAACAACTTCATAATGTAAATGGTCACACTAGAGTTTGTAAACCACCAGAACCGAAAGCGAAGGTACATTTATAAATATTTATAAATTCTTGTTACAGTGAACCTTGTTTAGGTAAAAATAAAGGGAAATCTAACGTGGCATATATTCGTATAATTTATGCTTGTTACCAGTGCTTTTTTTTGGAATGGTATGCAACGGTACGGTGTACTGGCACCTTTATTAACAGCGACGTGTGACATTTGGATGCAATGCACTTCGAAATTTGTAATATTCCGTAAATTTTTTTCAAATGTTTACCTACTATTCAAATAAACTTAAAATTATTTAACTAAATTTGCATTTTTCACTGTCTGTTGTTAAGATATTTTCTACATAAATCTGTATAACCATTTTTATAATTCTAAATTATTCAGTATGACCTCTGTTTAATGATGTTCTTTTATAGCGAATTATTTTGAATTCCCCTTGGAAGTTACATTTAAAATACTTTCCGTTGAGCAAAGAAAATGTTCATATAGTGAACGGAAAATTAACTCGGTATGCACTGTTCGCATTTCTGGCCTTCAGGCAATTTAGACAATTAGTGCTGCTGTGCAAATTAAGAGAGCTAAAGGGATTACCATTCTACAACTTAGTGGTACCTGGGAAAACCTATCCGACCACCTGTCCCACATATGGAGAAGTCGCGTTGGTCAACAGTCAGCAGATCAAGGGGTATTCTCAATGGGCTCTAGTCCATCTTCTACTGGCGCTTCCGTAGCATGGTGGACAGGAGCAACAGTGCGTGGCACATGCTTCTTGATTAGACCAGGGTTCGAGCCCGTGACCACCAAATACGGAGAATGCGGAAAGGTCAAGGAATGACCACCGCATATCCTCGGAGCAATATGTCCTTAGTTGCTAATGCTCCTAAAAACCAAAATAACACCTTCTACTGCAGTGGTGTCCAAACTTTTCCCGTACAGGGACCATATTAAAAAAAATTCAAAGTTAGATTTCTTTATGCTGTTTTAGTTGACTTTCCGAGCGGGCCGTAGGTTGGACACCGCTGTGAATCAACTGTAAGTGCCCCGTTTGAGAATTAGGAGAGCGTGATTTTCTTTTACCCCAAAAAATAATCATCTGTTCTTTCGCAGAAGTGCATTATCGATATTTTTCCTATTTCTGTTTACATGGTCACAGTGTCTGAATATCTGAATGACACTGACATTTTGGAAAGTTTCAAAAAAAAAAAAAAAAAAAAGAAAGAAAAGAAAAAATTCAAATTTAAGAACTAATGACAATTGTTGCCATTTGGTGAAAATGAAGTTAGAAAATTGTCAATTACAGTTAAATGAAAGAGATACAATTCGTGGATTTCGGGAATACCTAATTGAAAAGATGGTTTCGGAAGAATTGAAGCATTTGATGGACGCTCTGAGCATGATACCAATTTCATTGAGTCAATGTGAACAAGAATTTTCACAAATGAATCTGATCGCCAGCCCAACAAGAGCTTCGTTGATGACAAAAACAGTTTCTTCACTACTGTTTCTTAAAATTGTAGGCCGCCACTAACCCGCTTTGATCCAGCAAATATGTCGATTCGTGGCTGCTTTTGACAACAACCGACACACAAAGAGGAAGAAAAGAAGTCAGCATAGAGTGTCGGATGAGAATTTAATAAAAATTTGAATATTCTACAAAAAAACTTTATTATGGAATTAAGTTTATTAAGTTTATTATGGAATTTATGGAATTAAATATTTTTAGAGTCCGTAGTCTAACGAAGGACTCTTATAATGTCACTCGGTTGTCTGTCTGTCCATCCGTCTGTCACAGCATTGTATCTCTGGAACCACTCAACCTATTGACTCGAAATTTTGCATGGGGTTGTACATCATGTGGGCCAACATAACACCAACATTTGTCTGAGAAATGGAGGGTAAAATGTGGGGGGACAAAAATGTCGACAACCTACAGCTTATTATACACCATTGGAAAGAGCTCAACAAGTAGGTTTAAAACATAATTTTAAAAGAATTTTAAAATTAAAAATGTCGGCGCCAGACAGGCAAATGTGACAAATTTTCATGTCTCCCCCCCCCCTATTTCCATCACTAATGGAGCTAAAAATTTAACAAGTAATATAAAAAAAAAATTTTTAAAGTCAATTCCTACTTAGGTCAACAAAGAAAAATTTTATTTTAGTTACTTTTTATTAAATAATTACAATTAATATAAATATGTATATACATATGACAGACTCACAATATTAAGTGGCAAAATAGAAAGCGAATTTCCTTGCAATTTTCCATTTTCCTTTCTATATATGGTGTTGGACTATTATTTTTATTCACATGTTTCATTTTCCATTTTGTTCCCTCCTTGACTCAGACTAGAACCCAGAATGAAAAAAGAATCTGAAAAAGAAATTTTTTTCCAGCGATCTACACGCTTCGCCACTGACGGTATTTATTCCTAAATTTATATCCTGCTAAACATCTTATATAAGAGAAATTTTTTTCTCCCATATAAAACTAAAATTAATTAATTTAATTTAATTAATGAATTAATATTTGAAAAAAACCTGTATTAACATCAAGTGTCATCCACTACAAGTTTAAAAAAATGTATTTGAACTTGAGTGGATGAATAACAAAAATTTATCAAAAAATTATTGATTTTCGCAAGAATTGAACTCGCATTCTTCACCTTCACGTGAAAAATACTGAAATCCTTGCATTTTACCGATTGAGCTACTGCCTGTTGATTTCAATTTTATTCCTAAATTTATATAAGAGAAATTTTTTTCTCCCATATAAAACTAAAATTAATTAATTAAATTTAATTAATGAATTAATATTTGAAAAAACTGTATTAACATCAAGTGTCATCCACTACAAGTTTAAAAAAATTTATTTGAACTTGAGTGGATGAATAAAAAGTATTTTATTAACGATTGAAAATTTGAACAAGATATATAAATATATATAGGGAGAGTGTAAACTAATAGTAGGAATTGAAAAATTAGATTAGCTATGCGTTATTCAATGCTTATCAAGGGAAAACTATTCCCATTGAAATCTATCATTTACTTTTTGTGTTAAAAAAAAATTATTGCACTTCGATAGCACGCTTCTTTGTACTAAGTAACTCTCCTTTTTGTGACAAAAAGGTTGCTAAATAGTTAGTTAATAAATGGCCTCCATCGATCTGCCAACCAGCGTGGCAGATTATGGTCCATTTCCCTCAACATGAATTGTTGAGGAGGCTTCCATCCTGCAGCGGGTTGACAATGGCTGCAGTTTTTTTTTTTTTAGTTAATAAATTACCTTTATAGGTCATTTATAAATTTTGCGACGAGAAGTATTTTTTAAAAAGTTTCGAAGCTGGAGTTGTCCCGGCAAGGAGGTACTCAGAGAGCCAGTGTTGAGGTGGCGGTGGTAGGTAGGTAGGCACCTGTGTGGAGCCTTGCACGGCCCTCACCTGCCAGTTGCTTCTCCCCCAAGAGTTTGGTCACTTCTCCCACCCTTGTCGTTCACAACAACTGGAAAGACTCAAATAGACAACGTTTTTGTTAGTTCCTCAGTTTTAGTTCAAGCCGGAGTACTAGAAACTTTTTTCGGTTACCATAAAGCTCTCTATTTGAGATATTACACTAATGACCATTAGACTATTACACTAATGTAAATGACCATTACACTAATGACCCTTCATCCTGAGTGCCCGGAACTCAGTAGTTGACCGATTTATTTACTTATTTTACTCACATTTTGCTTATTTTTTATATACTTGAATAATAAATTTATGCTTAATAAACTGTGTTAATATACTAAATTTGTTGTTCTTAATCCAAATTACCATTAAAGTAACAATATCAGGAAAAAAAAAATATATATATATTTAGAGTACTTTTCATAATCTTTTAATTTTCAATTTTTCCTGATAGCAAAGAATGAGTACCGGCACCTATTCTTTTACAAAAAAGCACTGTTTGTTACAGTGAATTCTCATATAGCCTTTTAAAGTCATAGAGATGAAAGACAAGTAATTTGATATACAGTAGCCATTAGACAAAATGGATGGCAGAAACTGTATGAGTTTCTGTCCAACACAACAACATAAATTGCCACTTAGAAAAAAAAATTATTACAGAGACAAAACAGACAACTTTGTTTTAAATACCTCAAATTAACCATACACTGGGCACTAAACATATAACATAAACAGGTTATTTTTATTTCTGGTGGACTTTCCACATCATTCGGTTATTCTTGGAATAAAGGAAAGACATACTTTAAAATTATGCATTTACAATTTTGTACCCAATTTTCACATTATAATATATAGAGGAGTGGGTAATATATATACTCTATATATATTTTTTAATTAATTAAAAAAGATTACAAAAAAGACACAAATAAAAAAATATATATATTAGCATTAGCATACGATGAAAGAAAGCAAGCTTATGCAGCATTAGCCAGAAAAAAAAAAAAAAAAAACGCTCCCATTTCACCCCTCCATTCGTTTCAAAAACCTGTCCAGCCTTAAATTTATTTACGCTATCAACTTCCACAATAAAAGATGGAAGTCTGTTCCAGCATCTGGTCATCTGGATAGTACTTTCGGGTAAGGGAAGCGCATAGGATGATAGGTTTAATTTCTTTTTTTTTTTTTTTATATTTATTAATTATTATTATTTAGTTATTTATTTTATTTATTTATTTATTTTTTGTTTTTATTATTGTTTTGTTCGGATTTTTTTTTTATATATTTTTTTTGGCTGGTGCAGCATAAGCCATAGGCTTTCTTGCACCATGCGGTCGTTACTAATACTAATACTAATCCCAGCTGCCTTTCTTATGTTTATCTTCAACAATTTCTCCTCCACTTTCCTCTCAGTTATTACAAAATCATCTAGCTCACTGCCAGAGTTTAATTCACCTCTGGCATTCCCCTCCCTGAATAACTCCTTGTGTGAATGTAAATGCAAAATACTCATTTAGTTTGTTAGCCACCTGAGCAGGATTATCAACAGTTGAACCATCGATATCCAGTGGACCAATCTGATTCATACCTTTCCTTCTAGAGTTTACATAGGTAAAGAACTCTTTGCTGTTTTTCTTTGCATCCTCTGCCAAAGATTTCTCATAATCTGCCTTTGCCTGCCTAACCTCCTTTGTGACTTGGTTACAGACCAGCTTATATCTATCGTAGGATTCCAAGTCACCCATTAATTTATATGTATCCCATGTATTTTTCTTCTCTGCCACATGTCTCATTAGTTCATATGACATCCATTTAGGCCTAAACCTTGAACAATATTTCTTAATTGTATGTAAAGCCTAGTAGCTTCCAAGATCAATTCTTTGAATGCTTCCCATTTTGAATTTGCTGTTGGTAACATCATCAGTTGGTCCCACCATATAGAATTTAAATACTGTCTCAGACCTCCGTAGTCACCTTTACGAAAGCAAAAACCCTTCCCTTTACCCCTGATGGTAGTTAACTCTGAGTAAATCCCACTTGAGCACACTGTGATCACTGCCACTTAGTGGTTCCTTTATCTGCAGATTCTTAATGCATGAAGAATCACTACTGATAATCAGATCAATATTAGTGCATCACACTGATTTTTTTTACAAGCAGTACATATTTATAAATTACATGCATTGAACAAAAGAAAAATCTGCATTACCTTTACTAATTTTAAATAGAGTAGGTTTTAATCTCAACACACCCTGAGATGGGTATGCAAGCTCCTTCTGTGCCATTCACACTCTTTAATCATCTTTTTAATGCAGCTGAAACTCAACCTACTCTTCAAAAGTGTTTTCTTCTCCAGAAAAAAATCTTTCAAATTCTCCAGTGAAAATTTTAAAAATCTCAATTAATTGTCAAGTGAGCAGGAAAACTTCAGAATCAAATCTGAAACATATAGTAAGGTGGTGTTTTATGATCAAGCTGAAAAAATGGCAAAAAAAGAAATAACCTCTTGCAAAATAGGTATGGTGTAACTTTTTTTTGAAATTGCAACACATATGCAGTGTTTTACTAAAAAAAAAAAAAAAAAAAAAAAAAAAAGTCCTGAAACTTTTTTGGTTTACTGAGCAATGCAAAAAACTGGGTTTTGAGATATTTCCATGTTTCCAACATAGCTAGTTTGCACTGTTACTTTTTTTTTTTTTTTTTGTTTACCATAGTCACTTTTTTTAGGTGTGTACAAAGACAGATTTACATTTCATTGGAGAACTAATGTACCCAAAGGTAACAAATGTGATTTCTATTAACTGCTGTATCACAATCGATTCAGAACAAAAAACTGTATTCATCTTACATTAGGCACAAAATCAAAAAAAAAGCTGAAAATTTCCGAAAACTGGTGTCAAACAGAAAAATAGTTTTGGTCAAAAAAAAAAAAAAAAGTATCTGCTACTCAAAATACTAAAAAAACGTTTTTCTTTTTGAAACCCACATTGTTACAACATCTTTCTTTGATATTTGACCTAACAGAATTTCTAGGAAAATTATCTGTTGGAAGCTGCATTATAATCTTATAAAAATCAGAGCTAAGTTGAATTTATGAGTCTTTCAACCTCTTTCATTTTGGAATATAAAAATACTGCATATTACTTAAAACAAATTGTTTTTCGAAAAACATTATTATACAGCCTTTCTTCGGATTTAATCTGAACTTGTTGCAAAACTTCTAGGAAAATTTTAAACTGACAAACGTTTACCAAACAGAAAACTCCACAGCTCTACTTTACATTATGTGCAAAAGAAAAAACCATGCACTAATCAAAAAACTTCTTCTTTTTTTTTTTTTTTTTTTTTTGCAAATCATGTTGTTATAGCATCTTTCTTTGTTGTGTACTTTATACAGTAGACAAATCTAATAGCAAAAATGTCTATTGGCAGTCATATTATAAGCTTTTGAAAACTGGTGTCGAACTGAAACAAAATGGAATAAATGTGATTTTTTAATAAGAATATGTATTGGCAAATGTATTTTAAACTGACAAACTGGAGCCACACAGAAAACTTTGTGGCACTTTACAATTAAGTGAAAAATAAAAAGTGGGCACTACTCAAAAAACTTACTTTTTGGGGTCCGTAGTCTAACGAAGGACAATTATAATGTTTGTTGTTTGTTATTCAGGAGCATTAGCAGCTAAGGCCATATTGCTCCAGGATATGCGGTGGTCATTCCCTGACCTTCCCACATCTTCCGTATTTGGTGGTGACGGGCTCGAACCCCGGTCTAATCAAGAAGCGTGTGCTACGCACTGCTGCTCCTTCCCACCTGGCTACGGAGGCGCCTCATCATTATAATGTCACTCGGTTGTCTGTCTGTCCGTCTGTCTGTCCTAGCATTGTATCTCTGGAACCATTCAACCTATTGACTTGAAATTTTGCATGGGTTTGTACATCATGTGGGCCAACATAATGCCATATTGATCGTCATTGACAAAAATCTGTCTGAGAAATGGGGGGTAAATGTGGGGGGGACAAAAAATGTTGTCAACAACCTATAGCTTATTATAGACCGTTGGAAAGAGCTCAACAAGTAGGTCTAAAATATAATTTTAAAATATTTTTAAAATTAAAATTAGTGGTGCCAGACAGGAAAATGTAAGTAATTTTCGTGTCCCTCCCCCTCTATTTCCATCACTAATAGAGCTAAAAATTTAAAAATCACATTAGCTATGCTTTATTCAATGCTTATCAAGGGAAAACTATTCCGACTGAAATCCATCATTTACTTTTTGTGTTCAAATTAAAAAAACAATTTTTTATTGGACTTCGATGAGTGCACTTCTTTGTACTAAGTAACTCTCTTTTTGATGACAAAAAGGTTGCTAAATAGTTAGTTAATAATTTTATAAAGGTCATTTATAAATTTGCAACAAGAAGTATTTTTTAACAATTTTCTAAGCTGGAGTTGTCCCGGCAAGGAGGTACTCAGAGAGTCAGTGTTGAGGCGGCGGTGGTGGGGAGGTGCCTGCACAGAGTCTTGCACGGCTCTCACCTGCCAATCGCTTCTCCAGGAAGAAGTCGGAGTCGCTTCTCCCACCCTTGACATTCACAACAACTGGAAAGACAAATAGACAACGTTTTTGTTAGTCCCTCAGTTTTAGGCCAAGCCAGGGTACTAGAAACTTTTTTCAGTTAGCATAAAGCTCTCTATTTGAGATACTACACTAACAACCATTCGTGACTATGGACCCTTCATCCTGAGTGCCCGGCACTCAGTAGTTGACCAATTTATTTTGAAAATCATATTGGTTATAGCATCTTTCTTTGATGTGTACTTGATATGATAGAAAAATTTAATAGAAAAAAAAAAAAAATGTCTATTGGCAGCCATATTATACACAAGCTTTCAAAAACTGGTGCAAAACTGAAACAAAATGGAATAAATGCATTTTTTAAAAAAAAAATAACTGCTGTGATTCTGGATAAGATATTTTATTGGCACAGACTACATCATATCACTGACCATGAAAAAAAACAACAAAAACAATAAGAAATTTATTTTCATAAATACTGTTATTATAAGTTTTTAAAATGGAGATTCTCTGACCATGTGACTAGATGTGAAAGAACACTGGAACAAGTGTAAACATGTTAAATTCATTTACAAAACTTAGATATGTTCCTAAACAAATTGCAACATGATCAAAATTGATAAACCCAGATGATACAAGAAAAAAGAGAAAATAAAACTGAGAAACAAATAATTAGAAATTATTATGTAAATATAAAACATAGTAATTGGAATAAAAATTCAACTTGCTCAATCAATCATACAGATGATAAAATCCACTAACAGTAAAAAATTAAATTACTGCATGCTAATTATTGCACTTAAAATGTTTTTACATTTTGTGTGGTCACATGACAACTTTAAATTGTCAACTCTCACATGAAATGATAAAAATATGTAATCAAAACACAAAGTGATGTGAATACTGCAGAGTGACTGTTGTCTCTAATGGACATTTATTACTGTTTCATGAATTTGTTAAGAGCAGTGGGCATGTATGTGGTGAACTTTTTCCACTCAATAGTGACATATCTCAGTTTTTTTACAGCCAGATTTCTCCAATTCTAATGCAATCATTGCATCAAAAGTACCAACAATATTGGAGGAACAGAAAAAAGGACACCGAATTAATTAATTTTAATAGACACAACATTTTTTTAAGTTTAATTATTTTTTGGTGGAAGTTTACTACCAACACACCCAGTAGAAGGTAAATTAACTATTTCTAAAGAGTTAGGTTTAGCAGGATTCCTAGCTTAGCACAAAATGCAACTGTTTTCTCACTAATTATTGGTTAATCATTAAATTCTAATAATGAAATCAAAGCAATCACTTATCTTGAAAGTTACTGTGGGTTACAGTTGAGTAGGCAATCTGGCTTAGAGGAGGAACAGGTATTATGTGTGTTATCAGACACTCAGTCTAAAACACTAATGAATCCAATATCTTTCTATTACAGAAGATTTAGGAGAAGTCCGGTTGGCCTGCCTCCCTAAAATCCACTCATGCACGCCTTCTCAATGGTAAGCCCTGTTACATCAGTTAGGTAGCAACAAGCGTGTAGGTGGTTCTCTTCAAGACGCCTGGTCAGCGTGAAGAGGAAAAGACCAAACCCTCCAGCACATGGCAGCATGATGAAACAAATGGCCCTCAGTCCCCAGCGGCTTTCACTCCCCCTCTTACAGCAGCTAGAGGAACAGAGTGGAAGCAGAGGGTGCTAAGAATCTCTGGGTACGACCGGGCTGCCATGCATGGAAACTGAACTTGGCCTGTTATAACGTAAGATCGCTCATCGGTGAAAACAGGATATTAGAGCTGGAAAAGGAATTAGAAAAGGTGAATTGGAATATAATCGGTTTGGCTGAAACAAGAAGAAATGAATCACTTATAAGTTTATCAAATGGAAATCTGCTGTACACAATGGAAACAGTGAAAGGAGCAAAGATGGAGTTGGCTTTCTAGTCCATAAACATATAAAAAACAACATTTTGGAATTCAAAAGCACATCACCAAGGGTGTCAAGGCTACTACCAACATCGGGTCATGATGATGAAGAAGTTGAAGAAATGTACACCGAAACTGGGTCTTCTAGATGAGCAGAAAACCCACTACACTATCATTACGAGGGACTTCAATGCTAAGGTTGGAAAGAGACAAAACAGCACAGAAAGGGGAACTATAGGAAATTTTGGAATTGGTGAAAGAAATGAAAGACTTGTGGAATTTGCAGAATCTTGAGGATTCTCAGTAATGAACACTTTTTTCAAGAAAAGGGTGAACAGAAAGTGGACATGGAAGAGTCCAAATGGATTAACAACTAATGAAATCGACTTCATCCTCACTAACAGAAGATATATTGTGAATGATGTTACTGTCCTGAATAATGTAAATGTTGGAAGTGATCACAGAATGGTAAGATGCACACCTGATATAAATGTAAGAAAAGAAAGGAAAAAACTGACTCGAGTAAATAATATGGTCTTTGAGATAAAAGAGGAGAAAAAACAGTATGTACTGGAACTTAACAAGTTTGAGCTTCTGCAGACTGCTCAGGACCAAGATATCGATGAGGAATATTACAACTTTCTGAAAGTGATAAAGCCCAAGAAACCTATAGGTAGAAAGAAATTCAAAGAAGAAAAAATTAGTCAAGAAAAACTTGTCGTGATGAACCAAAGGTGACAAATGAAGAGCAAGATAAACACTGGCAAAGAGAAAATTCAGTATACTGAGTTATGCAAAGCCATTAGAAAGAGACTCAGAGAGGATATAAGAAGATTTAACACAAGAAAAGTAGAACAAGCATTAAAGGAAAACAAAGAACTTAAATCAGCAGTAATACAGAAAAACAAATGATACTGAAACTGAAGAATAGCAATGGTGTACTTATAAATAGCAGAGAAGGCATAATTCAAATAACAGAAGACTACTATAGAGAATTATACAAGGAGCAAAGGAATGATGCCAGCAGTGGGGAAGATGGATCGCAAATTAGTAACACATACAACATACCCGATATTCTTCCTGATGAGGAAGAACATGCGTTGAAGAAAATGAAGAATCAGAAAGCCCCGGGGGAAGATGAAGTTACTGTAGAGTTGTTAAAATTGGGAGGAAGAGACATGACACAAAAACTGGCAAGACTCTTCACAATTATATAAATGTAAATGCATTAGAAATGCATTTACATTTATAATAACAATTATAAATGTAATTTACATTTATTATAATAATAAA
Source organism: Mastigoproctus giganteus (assembly GCF_048544385.1). Lineage (NCBI taxonomy): Eukaryota > Metazoa > Arthropoda > Arachnida > Uropygi > Thelyphonidae > Mastigoproctus > Mastigoproctus giganteus. The sequence goes on from NC_143575.1 coordinate 214,888,846, forward strand.
TTTATAATAATTTACATTAAATGTAAATGCATTTGCATTTACATAAAATGCATTAGAAAAGGTGTGACGACTAAGGAGTGGAACAATGCAATCATAGTTTCGCTGCATAAGAAAGGAGATAAATCAGAAATTGGAAATTATAGACTAATTAGCTTGTTATCCCATATCTACAAATTGTTCACATTAATAACAGATTAGAAAGAATACTTGATGAGAATCAACCGAAGGAGCAAGCTGGCTTTAGGACAGGATTCTCAACTATGGATCACCTTCACATAATATCACAGCTATTGGAGAAAGCAAATGAATATAAAACACCATTATGCCTGGCATTTGTGGATTATGAAAAGGCACTTGACTCCATACAGCATAAGGCAATGTTCCGGGCACTGCAAAGACAAGGCATAGATACCCCATATATTATGATTTTGAAGAAAATATATGAGAACGCTACCTCCTTTATTAGACTAGACAAAGACAGTAGGAAATTTAAAATCGAGAAAGGAGTTCGACAAGGAGACACAATATCTCTGAAGCTGTTTACTGCTACCCTTGAGGAAGCTTTCAGAAGATTAGACTGGTCGCAGAAAGGAGTCAATGTGAATGGAGAATACTTAAACCATTTAAGATTTGCAGATGACATTGTGGTCATAAGTCACGATCCCAAAGAATTAGAGGAAAATCTTAATCAGTTATGCACAGTTAGTAAGGATTTTGGACTAAAGGTGAATATGGCTAAAACAAAAGTAATGACGAACAAGTATGCCACAGAAATGGACATAATGATTGAAGGAGCAGTAATTGAAAAAGTAGAGTTATACTTATCTGGGACAAGTCATTAGCTGTAATAATGATAAATGGCTGGAAGTCAAGAGAAGAATAAATTTTGGATGGATAGCATTCAGGAAATATAGTCGCATACTAAGGAGCAATATCCCAGTTTGTCTGAAACGTAAAATAATGAACCAATGTATACTCTCCACCATGACTTATGGAAGTGAAACTTGGGCACTCACCAAAAGAATGGAAGAGAAGCTGAGAACTACACAGCAAAGAATGGAACGAATTATATTGGGAATCAGACCGTTAGATAAGAGAAACACATGGATTAGGCAGCAAACTCAAGTAAAGGACATTCTTATCAAAACTAAAGAACTAAAATGGTCTTGGGCAGGACACATAGCTCGAAGACATGATGACAGATGGACTAAGAAAATAACAGAATGGTACTCAAGAGGAGCTAGAAGAAAACCTGGAAGACAATGGCGGAGATGGATAGATGAAATTCATGAGTTTGTGGGTAGTAAATGGATGGCCATCGCACAAAACAGAAGGAACTGGAAAGCTGCTGGAGAGGCCTTCATCCTGAAGTGGATTGAAAATGGCTGATAATGATGATGAGGCAATCTGGCTGATGAGTAGCAACAAGTTTTTTCTTTTTTAAATGACACACCCATGCACTAACTAACTAATGAAGACATTTTTTCAGCGTAGACTTTTACTTGCAGACTATTTATTTAGCAAATATATACAAGTATCCCTAATTAATTAGCTTATTTCACCACATACACTCCAGTACAATCAAACTGTTTATTTTATCACAATTAATTTACATCTACATTAATACCCATCATTAATAGTGAAATCTGGTAAACATACCAATCCAGAAGACAGCAGATAGAAATCATCACCAGAGAAAATAAATCCAGGCTGTGAAGAGAAAGTTGCTGTATGTCCTGGAATAACAGAACTACCTAAAATTAAAAAGAAAAACCTTTAACTTATAATATTATTATTTCATTGTAAAAAACTACTAGTAATACTAAGCTATTATGCACTTCATCTACCATACAAAAATATATATATTTCAGCTAAGCTGCATCTTTTGTTTGTTTTTATTGTCACTAACTCTTTTAAGTAATCTTGTTGTTTATTTTCTTCCTAAAGGAGATAATGAAGCATACAGGCTTTAGACCTTATTCTTTATATAATAATATTATTATATATGGTTTACCATAAAAATTATAATAAATTTGATATACAAGTGCTGTACAGATAAGAAATGTAATAATTCTGTACATGTGTAGGAAAAAAGCAAAAATGAATAAGGCCTATGTGTAGTTACAATAGCAAAAAAATGGGGGATGGGATTTGCATTTCCATTTCACAGAGACAGTCCATGATTTCAAGCTACTGGTAATCTACTTTCGTAGAGACCATTACACCCAACTCTTTTGATATTATGAAAAATATCTATAATGAAGTCAGAAGACAGAAAATGTAGCTGCATTTAACTTCTATGACATTGAAAGATATACATATTTATTGGTATGCTACAGACAAATACACCTTCCACTTTTTGCTGCATTCTGAAGAATAGTGAATCCAATCTTGAATATTGGTATTTCCTGGAACTGTGTTCATTTTTAAAAAACTCTGTTTCTAAGGCAGGAAGCAAATGAAAACGTAGCTTTCTGTTCCTCGTATAAATTACCATTTACCATCTCAGGTGGTGGCAACACATCAGTAACTGAACAAACTACTTTAAAAAAAAACAAAAAAAAAACATAACAATGCTATTTTTGTCTGAAACTTCAAATCAATGGAATAACCTTGTGGTTTAACAAAAAAAAAAAAAAAAAAAAAAAAAATTCTATGATTCTCAGTTTAGCTGCTCAAGAACTAAATTTGAAGAAATTATAATAAATATAATATTCTCAATAGAGCTGATGAAGTTATTAAAAGTATTCAGAGAGGTTCATTTGTGACTGTACTTACTGATGATTCAAATCATGGCTACATAAAACTAATGTCTGCTCTAATAAAGTATATCATTTTAAATACTAATGAACTATCCAAATAATAATTGTGTTAAAATTCATATAAAACCAACTGAAATTTAAAAATTGGAAAGCATCAGCTGAAATCCACTCCAAAATTGCTCTGAAGACATCAAAAAATTGAGCTTAGAAAATTTTATTACTTGCACATCAGTTAATACACAAATACCAATTTTGATAGTCTACAACAAAAAAGATTAGTGCTAGTATTGGCAGCATGATGTCATACAACACCAGCCAAAAAAATTTATTCACTTCCTTTGCTGATTCCTGCCAATAATTTGTCAAAACCTTCCTAAAATTTATTTATATCAATTACCCACCTCCACAACACTAGACAAAAAAGTTTGTTCTGACACTTATGAATGCAAATTTCTATACATCTATTTGACAATAATCCTTTTTCAATTTATATTTATGTTCCCTTGTATGTTTATGTCATCTGAAAAATAATAAAGATACCATCAACCATTAACATTTAGTTTACGTAATCTTTTCAAAGCCTTATACATTTCAGTTGGGTCACCATGGAGATTGCAATTTACAGAACCCCAGTCTTGCTTGGTAAAAATATCCTTTTGTGCTCCTCAACTAATTTTGTTGCTCTTCTCTGCATCTTCTTCTGTATCAAAAGATCCATGTCCTCCCTAAAATGAGATTTCCAAACCAGTATGCAGTATTCCAGATGTGGCTTAGCCATTACCTTTATATAATAGGATAATCTGTTCTAATAAAGTATATCATTTTAAATACTAATGAACTATCCAAATAATAATTGTGTTAAAATTCATACAAAACCCTGTGAGCTGTTCCAGCAGTCTGCTTATATTGTTCAGAGAACTTCATGTTGAACTGTACAATTACCCCCAGGTCTTTTTCCTTATCATCCCAAGTTTGGTACCACCTAAACGGTATGTTATTCTAGGATTACTGCTACCCACATGCAGTACCATGCATTTATCAGTGTTAAACCTCAGTTGCTACTTTTCAGCCCATCTACTTAGTTTATCTAGGTTTCCTTGAAGTGGCATACCCTGATTACTGTCATTAACCACTGCCCATCTTTGTATCATCAAAAAATTCTTACCTACTTAGACATCAAACTTGAAGTATTTACATTGATATTATTAATAAATATTAAAAACAGTAACAGCTCAACACTGACCCCTGTGGTACTTCACTCATCAAACTGGTGCATGAAAAGCAGTGGCAATTTATAACCACTTTTGTCTCCTACCACTTAACCATCCTTTTATCCAACTTGCTCGTAATGCCAAAATGCTCCAATTTATACAAAAATCATACATGTGACAATATCATAGTAGTTAATCAATGGTCAGGCATAATCCACCATTAACAAATACATGCTGTGATTGCCTTATGGCATCACTCCTATCAATTCTGGTTGGCATTCGTGGTGAACAGACATATCTTGGTGGTGCTCTTCATAGTAATTACAAAGAATTATAGATTAGAGGCGATTAGTGGAGTAGAGTAGAATTACACAGTTTTGAATATTACTTTGAAATAATTTATTTAGTATATTGTAGTTTATTCTGATATAAGTTTGTTTTTCCTGTAATAGCTTGATTTTTATAATATTATAAATATATTGTTTTGAATGTTACTTTCATTGATTTTTAGTATATTTTACAATGGTTATTACAAGATCTGCCTTGAACACTTCATCAGAGGGTATCATGCCTCATATAGAAATAGCCGATGGCAATTGCTGGGTGAGTCGTGATTTCATCCTTTGCAGAACCTGTGGCATATTCCAAGGCTGACCAAGTGGACAATCATAGCTCACCTGGCAATCATTTTCTTTGTCACTGTTGTACAGAATATACTGATCTTAAGATAAAATTTGGTACATTGTTGGAACAATGAGCCACTGAAAAAATGGGTGCTTGCTCTTGAGAATAATGTAACTGGGAGCTCATCAAGTACTCAAGACTCTAGTAATCCACCAAGTGATGTAGTACTTAAGTACTCAAGACTCTAGTAATCTACCAAGTGATGTAGTACTCAAGACTCTAGTAATCTACCAAGTGACTCCTGATTCAGGCCCCAGAACAGAATAACAAAGTGCAAACTACTCTGGTTCAAAAGGACTTAGTTCTATTAGGAGACTCCATTCTCAGCAAAATGGGAAATATTTTTTGTAATAAGGATAGATGGACTAGAACCAGGTTATGTCTGCCAAGGAGCAACAATTAATGATATCACCAACAGACTCAGATTTTAAGGGGGGTAAAGAGAATATTATTATTCACGTGGGGACTAATAATATTAAGCACACATGACTTGTTAAGACAAATATAGGACCATGCCAAAGAAATTCTGCGAGTTAGGGCACAATGTCTATGTGTCTACAGTTCTGCCAGACACGATAGGAGGGATTATAGGCTAAAAGCCTTGTGGATTAACTCAAGACTTGAACCCCGCAAAGCTTTTGAGGGCAAATTTTTTTTTATCAGCTTGGCCCGCACCTGTGGGTAGAAGGAATCTGTTTTGTAGAGACAGGATACATTTGAACAAAGATGGTGGAAGGGTTTATGCCAGTATTATTGAGGATACCTTAAAGGTTCAGGGACACTGCTAGTTTGGGGCACAGGGTAAATATAGTTACGTGCTTATCTGATAATATTGGTCAAAGTAACGCTTGCCAAAACCTCAAGAGTTCTTGTTTATTACCGCAACAGAACATATTAGCAAGATTTTCTGAGGGCAGAAACGTTTAAAATGAGGATAGATAATGCCAGGGAAGCGAGTTTAAATAACTTTAAGGGGCATGTCAGGGTAGTTAACTGGGGCAAGTCAGGGTAGTCAGACACGTCATCAATAAAATTAGTTCAAACTGCTGGTTAGGACAAGTAATGCTGACATAATAGGGCTTACGGAAATGTGGTTCCACTTGGAGGTAGGGAATGATGAGTTTCAGTACAGTATGTATAATGTACTTAGGAAAGATAGAGCAGATAGAATGGGTGGTGGAGTCATGCTTCTTGTCAAAAGCAGCCTGAATGCAATGAAAACTTTCCCAGATTCAGACATTTCGCATGCTAGTATAGAATCTGAATGGTGTGGGATAGTTGGAAGCAAAAGGTATGAGAGTGGGATAAATCTACAGGCCAGGTGATTGTGAAGATTATGATGAGAGCCTCTACGTGCAAATGAAATGGGCAAGTAGAGTGAATGTTTTATTATGAGTTGCCTTTAATTGATTGGAGCAAATGCGAAGGAAACTCTACATCAGGGACAAAATTTTTAAATCAACTAGATGATTTTCATTTGTACCAACATGTTAGGGAAAGTACTAGGGAAAAGAATATTCCAGATCTCATCTTCTGGTGATGATGACGTCTCTAGAATATTCAACCAGATAACATAGGGTTGACAGTAAAGGAACCAGTAGCAGGAAGTGATCACAAAGTTCTACGGTAGATGTTGAAGAGAGAGGTAGCAGTAGTTAAAGGCAAAGAAATGGGTTATAATATCAGAAAAGAAAATTACGATGCCTTAAGGTGCTACATGGCCTCTATTAACTGGGTAGAAATCGCACAGAGAGTGAATACAATTGAATTATGGTATACTTTTAAAACATTAATCACAGAAGGCTTGAATGAGTATATACCATTAAAAAAATAGTCAATGAGGAGGATTCCAAGTTAGCACTAACATTAATACAGGCATATGAGGCAAGAAAGCAAGTTCATTGGCAAAAAAAAAAAAAAAAAAAACTTCCCATTTCACCCATCCGTTCACTCCAAAAGTCTGTCTAGTTCAGCCTTAAATTTATTTAAGCTGTCAACTTCCACAATGACAGATGGAAGCTTGTTCTAGCAATCAACCACTTGCTGGCTAAAAGCAAATTTCAGCAGTTGCAGAACCTGAGCAAGAGGGAGAATCCCATCAGCTTGCTCAAACCATTCAAGGCCTTATACACCTCAATCACATCACTATGCAGGTGCCTCATCACCAGACTCTGCAATTTGCAGAACTTAAGACTTTCTTGATAACAGCAACCCTTTGTTCCACACACTAATCTCATTGCCCTTCTCTGTACTCGTTCCAGCAGCAATACATCTTTCCTAAAATGAGGCCTCCAGACATGTATGCAGTACTCAGGGTGTGGCCTGACCATTACCTTATACAAGGGGATAATCACTCCTTATTCCTGCTAGCAAAATTACTATATATCATTGACAAGACCCCATGAGCTAATCATGCAGCCTTTTTGCACTGCTCGGAAAACTTCATATCTAACTGCACAATTACTCCCAAGTCTTTTTCATTCTCCACTAGCCTGAGTGTAGTACCACACAGTTCTTTGCATATGTCAATGTTAAACTTCAGTTGCCACCTCTCAGCCCATCTGCTCACCTTTTACAGATCCTCTTGCAGTAGCATTCTGTCCTTACAGTCATTAACAACCCTACAAACCTTCATATTGTCTGCAAACTTGGACATTAAGCCTGATATACCTTTATCAATATCATTGATGAAATAGCAATGGGACCCCTGGGGAACAACACTAATAACATTAGTCCACGAAGAGCAGTGTCCATTGATTATCACTCTCTATCTTTAGAATTAATAAAGGCACATGATGCAAGCTTATATAGCATCAGCCAAAAAAAAACCTAATTTCACCCATCCACGCCAAATGTTTGTTTAGTTCTGCCTTGAATCTATTTAAGCTATCAACTTCTACAGCAACAGATGGAAGTTTGTTCCAGCAATCAACCACACGTTGGCTAAACGCAAACTTCTGCACATTTATCCTACAACTGCCTTACCTCAATTTGAATTTATGCCCTCCAAGGCTATTATTCTGAGCAAGGAGAAGAATTGCATCAGCATTGAGCACGTTCAAACCATTCAAGGCTTTATACACCTCAATCAGATCACCTTGCAGGTACCTAGTCTCCAGACACTGTAATTTGCAAAACTTAAGAGCAACCCTTTGTTCCTTTCACTAATCTTGTTGCCCTTCTCTGTACTCGTTCCAGTACCTCTACCTCCTTCCTAAAATGAGGGCTCCAGACCTGTATACAATATTCAAGGTGTGGTCTAACCATTGCCTTATACAAGGGGATAATCACTTCCTTATCCCTGCTAGAAAAATTCCTGTATATCATTGACAAGACACCATGAGCTACACTTGCAGACCGTCTGCACTGCTCGGAAAAAATCTGCCTGCACAATTACCCCCAGGTCCTTTTCATTCTCCGCCACTGTCAGTGTAGTACCACACAGGTGATACGTTACTCTGGGGTTACTGCTTCCCATATGCAGTACTTTACATTTGTCAATGTTAAACTTCAGTTGCCACCTCTCAGCCCATCTGCTCAACTTTCCTAGACCATGTTGCAGCAGTGTACTGTCATTAGTGTCATTAACAACCCTGCCAACCTTCATACATCTGCAAACTTGGACATTAAGCCTGATATACCATCATCAATATCATTAATAAATACAAAAAACAACAATGTACCCAACACTGAACCCTGAGGGACTCCACTAATAACAATTGTCCACAAAGAGCAGTGTCCATTGATTACCACTCTGTCTTCTCCTACTCAACCATCCCTTTATCCATTGCAGCAATTTGCCTCCAATGCCACACTGCTCCAATTTGTGCAGCAGTATTCCATGTGCAACAGTATCAAAAGCCTTTCTAAGATCCAAATATATGATATCAAAGTTATTCCCTTTAACCAGTGCCTCCATTAATTTTCCTGGAACAGAAGTTAAACTAACAGGTCTACAATTAATTGTGTCACCCTTTGATCCTCCTTTGTGAATTGGGGTCACATTTATACATCTCCAGTCCATGGGTACCTCCTCTGAGTCCAAGGAAGCTCTCATAATTATGGCTAAGGGTTTGCTTACTTCCTTTGCTGCCTCCTTTAATATAACTGGATCAGTCCCATCAATCCCAGGTGCCTTTCTTATGTTTATTTTCAACAATTTCTCCTCCACTTTGCTCTCAGTTATTACAAAATCATCTAGTTCACTGCCAGAGTTTAATTCACCTCTGGCATTCCCCTCCCTGAATAACTCCTCGTGTGTGAATGTAGATGCAAAATACTCTTGTGTACCAGTGGACCAATTTGATTCATCCCTTCCTTCTAGAGTTTACATAAGTAAAGAATTCTTTGCTGTTTTTCTTTGCATCCTTTGCCAAAGATTTCTCGTAATCTGCCTTTGCCTGCATAACCACCGTTGTGACTTGATTAAAGTCTTCTGTCTTCTCCCACTCAACCATCCCTTTATCCAAAGCAGCAACTTGCCCTTAATTCCATACTGCTCCAACTTGTACAGTAGTCTTCCATGTGCAACAGTATCAAAATCTTTCCTAAAATCCAAGTATATGATATCAAAATTATTTTTTGCATCCAGTTCCTTTGTGATCAAATCATAGTTTCCAATCAAACTGGTCAAACAAGACTTCCCCTTAACAAACCCATGTTGTGTCTGAACTGTAACTGCAGTCTTGACTAGATGATCCTGCAATGCTTTTTTAACCAGTGACTCCATTATTTTCCCCAGAGCAGAAGTTAAATTAATATTCCTGTAATTACTCATGTCACCTTTCGATCCCCCTTTCTGAAGTGGAGATACATTTGCATATCTCTTGTCTATGAGGACTTCCCTTAGTCCAAGGTTACCCTCATAACCATGGCTAAGTGCCTGCTTACTTCCTTTGCTGCCTCCTTAATATAACTGGATAGATCCCATCCACTCTAGGTGCCTTCCTTATGTTTAAGTTTAACTTCAACAATTTCTCCTCTACTTTGCTCTCAGTTAATACAAAATTCTTTAGCTCCCTATTACAGTTTGATAAACTTCTGGCATTCTTCTCCCTTAATAACTGCTCATGTGTGAAGTAGATGCAAAATACGCATTCAGTTTGTCAGCTATCTCAGTAGGATCATCAACAATCAAACAATGGATATCAAGTGGACCAATCTGATTCATCCCCTTCCTTCTAGGGCTCACATAAGTAAAGAAGTCTTTACTGTTGTTTTTTTTTTTGTATCCTTTGCAAGAGATTTCTCATAATCTACCTTTGCTTGCCTAACCTCCTTTGTGACTTGTCAGACTATCTTATATCTACCATAGTCATCTGTGTCTCCTGATAATTTATATGCATCCCATGCATTTTTCTTCTCTGCCACGAGTCTCATCAGTTCATCTGACATCCATTTAGGCCTAAACCCTGAACAGTATTTCTTAGTTGGTATGAAAAGCCTAGTAGCTTCCAAGGTTAATTCCTTGAATGCATCCCATTTAGAATTTGCTGTTGGCAACATCATCAGTTGGTCCCACTGTATAGAATTTAAAAACTGTCTGAGACCACTGTAGTGACCTTTATGCAAGCAAAAGCCCTTCCCTTTACCTCTGATGGTCAATACATCTTTGAGTAAATCCCACATCAGTACACTGTAATCACTGCTGCCTAGTGGTTCCTTTATCTGCAGATCCTTAATGCATGAATAATCACTGCTGATAATCAGATCAAGAGTATTACTCCCTCTAGTTGCCTCTTGAACATGCTGCTGCAGAAAACAATCATCCAATAAATTCACAAAAGTCTTACCGGTGTGCGAGTGACCAACACAAAAGTTCCAGTCTATATCTGGGAAGTTAAAATCCCCCATTATAAGACAATCTGACTTACTGCCCCACTATTTCTCTGTACAGTTGTTCATTGTACTCATCAGAGTCATTAGTCCTATAACACACTCCTACTCTCAATTTTGCTTTCCCAGTGCTTATGTCACACCAAACTGACTCAACACTGCACTGTCCATCCATGCCAACTGAATGCACTTCCTTAGATTTTATGTGTTTCTACAATAACAGCATGTCCCCTCCTTCCCTTCTATCCTTCCTGTACACATTGTACTTCCCAAATTCCAATTCTGCATTTCTTATATTTGTGTGACACCACGGCTCTGATATCCCAACAATATCTGCCTTTGATGTCTTGACCAGCACCTCAAATTTATTTACTATACTCCTAGCACTGGTGTACATGCAAGTATAAATGCACCTGTTCTTACTCTTAGTTACCTGAACACAGCCCATGTATTTACTTGTTCCACGATTACTCTCAGCAGTCCTTGAAATCCCTAACACCTCGCTTTCCAGGCTGCTGTTCATTCCAATAGAAGCAGTGCAAGAATCACTTTCACTTCTGCCTAAAGCTACTATTAATCTATTAGTCTGTGAATCCCCCCCCCCAAGCTAGCAGTTTTCCAACCCACCTAACACTGCCTCGATAGCATCAGCAAATATTGCCAATGCTAATAAGTTGGATGAATAATGAAGTTGCTAGATTACCTGAGCAGAAAAAGACAGCATGGAAAAGTTACACAGCGATAAAAAGTACTGAAGCATATAGCAGCTACAAAGTGATCTGAAATAGTGCCACAGAAAAGGTTATGCTGGCAAAAGCAGATTATGAGAAATTGATGGCAAAGAGAGCAAAAAAGTGGGGGAAAGGAATTCTTCATATATATAAATTCAAAGAAGAGAAGGACAAACCAGATTGGACCCTTATGTAATGGACATGGGACATTAGGTACCCAAGCTGATATTGCAGATGAACTCAACAGTTACTTTGCATCGATATTTACAGAAGAAAAACCCTTTATGTCAATGAGAAATTGTGGCAGTGAAGTTTAAAAATATGTGATTAATGATACTGAAATTTCACATTATTATTTAAATGAAAAAACTTTTTATCCTACAGGACAGTAAGGTTCCTGGGGTTGATGGCATATATCCTATAATCTTAAGGGAGGCAGCAAGTGAGTGCATTTAACCATTAAGGCTAATTATGAGAGCATCGCTGCACTCAGGAGTGATTCTGTTGAATTGGAAAAGTGCCAATGTATCTCCAATACATAAGGGTGGTTCTAAGAGTGAAGTGGGAAATTAGCAACTGGTCAGTCTAACTTCAGTAGTAGGGAAAATAATGGAGGCAATGATCAAGGGTGGAATTCAGGATCATTTAGATAGAACTGGTATTCTGAAGGATACTCACATGGTTTTGTAAAGGGAAAATCAAGTTTAACATATCTGGTTGGCTATTTTGACAGTCACTCATGAGCTAGATTTAGGGAATAATTTCAACATTGTTTATTTGGATTTCAGCAAAGCATTTGACTCAGTCCCACATGAGCGGTTACTTTATAAGCTGGAACAGGTTGGAATCACAGATAAAATCCTTAGCTGGATAGCAGGATGGCTTCAGGGCAGGAAGCAGAGGGTTGTGATAAATGGTTATTCCTCAGATTGGGTTGATGTAAGAAATGGAGTTCCCGAAGGATCAGTATCAGGACCACTGTTGTTTTTGATTTTCATAAATGACATCAATGAAGGGAAAGAGGGCATGATGTCTAAATTTGCAGATGACGTAAAGATTAGTAGAGTAGTTGATGATCACCACCAAGCAGAGCTTCTTCAGAGTGACCTAGATAAACTTCAGGGATAGTCAGAAAAATGGCAGCTATGTTTTAATCCAGCAAAGTGTAAGTTATTACACCTGGAGAACAGTAACCCAAAAATAACTTATACACTTAGTGGAGTTGAACTGAAGCTGGTAGTGAAGGAAAGGGACGTGGATGTTATGATATGGCCACACATGAAGTTCTCCAAGCATTGTAGACAGGTTGCAAGGAAGGCCCATGGTGTCCTAGCGATGATTTACCGAACATTTGCTAGTAGAGATAAGGACATCATAATTGCATTATATAAGGCTATTGTTAGACCGCACTTGGTATACTGTGTTCAAGAGTGGAGACCGCACCAAAAAAAGACACCGAGCTTCTTGAAAGGGTCCAGAGACGGGTAACTCGCCTGGTGAGATTGGCAAAAGGGCGTCCATATAAGGAAAGTCTTTGAATATGTGGGTTATAGAGCTTGGAAACTAGGTACCTTAGAGGAGACTTGATTGAGGTTTTTAAGGCTCTAAGAGGCATAAGTAAATTGAATGAGAACAAAATTTTCACAGTTATAAATGATTCTAGATCTAGGGGCCATAATTTCAAGTTATGGGTGGTGGGGGGGAAATAAAATAAAATCTGGCTAAAATAAAACTTATTCCAGCAAGTTTTATTTTAGCCAGTGAGTTATAAATTACTGGAATAAGTTACCTACATGGGCGGTAGAGGCTGACAGTTTGGGGAAATTCAAAGGTCAGCTGGATAGTTACCTATGGGAGGAGGGAAATGCATAGGTTGTTTGCTTCCTTTTCCTTTATTACAGTAGACTTTCAGAATAATGGCACCTTTGAGGATTCAAGATGCTGTTATTTCAATTTTTCCATTATCTAGAAAGTTTTGTTTGAAATATATTTAATACAGAAATAATCAGGCTAATTAAGAAATAGAGAGATTAAAAATGCAATTTTATTAACTACACATAAAAAACAAACATGTTAGCAATCCAATGTTATATTCTGCTATTAATATACTTCTACTTACTTTGTTCTATTTTCTATTATTATATCAAGTTTATCACTAAGCTTAAATGTTATTCTTCTTTTCTTTTCTGAATGAGATTTATTAACATTAGGAGTCATAGTGAGGGGTTTTTAGTTTAAAATAAACGTAAAACAGCATATAATCCATGATATCAGTACAGAATTTGTTATTTGGGGTGCAGTTATTTTGACTGTCTCTGTAATTATTTATTTTTTTAAATTGTCTTTTTTTTTCTTTTTTTTCTGGTGCAGCATAAGCCATAGCTAATACTAATACCATCAAGATGATCTTGCATTTCTTCTTAACTATTTAAGCCATTATTTTCTTCAGAGGCCAAACTTACACATCTGTAGTTACCCACTTAATCCTTTGAACAACTCTTGTGAATAGGAGATACCCTGCACATCCCCAATCTGTAAGGACTTCTCCTGAATCTAAGGATGATGGTCTCATTATTATGGATAAAAGTTTAACTACCTATTTTACAGGTTCTTTTAATATAATTGGATAGATTCCATCAGTCCCACGTGTGGCAGTTTCACTTTTAGGTGTGGCAGTTTTAAAAGATCTTTAACAATCTTTAAAAGATCATCAATAGTTATGCCATTTATATCCAGTAAATCAATATGATTTGGCTCTTTCTTTCTAGTGTTTAACATACCTAAAGACTTACTGGCCACTTTTCTTTATATTCTGAGCCAAAAACTTCTTACAATCTGCCTTAGCTTGCCTAACCTCCTGTGCAACTTGACTACAGACTAGTTTATATTTGGTATTAGTATCAGCCAGATCAACCAATTTCACTCCCTCCTTGTGTAGGTATCTATACAGCTGACCTTTGTAATCTCCCGAAGCTGTCAGCCTCAACCTACCATGGTGGCAGCTTATTCCATTAATCAACAACTCGCTAGCTAAAAGAAAACTTCCTGCAGTCTAGTCTAAACTTCTTCCTCTGTAATTTGCATTTATGGCCCCTAGTTCTGGAATCATTTATTAGGTCTCCTCTAAAGTGCCAAGTTACCAAGCTCTGTAGTCCACATATTTGAAGTTTTTCTCGATATGGGTGCCCTTTTGCAAATCTAACTAGGCATGTTGCCATCTTTGGACCCTTTCATGAAGTTCACTTGAACACAGGATTCCAAATGTAGTCTTATGATTTCCTTAGAAGTGGGATTATAATCTTTCTTTCTCTAAAAGCAAATGTCCAGCATATCATGGATAGGACACCGTGGGCCCTCTTAGCCACCTACTTGCATTGTCTGACCATGTCATAACTCCAAATCCCTTTCTTCCTTTATTGTCTTTTAATTCAACCCCACCATAGGTTATTTTGGGGTTGCTATTCCCCAAATTTAAGACCTAGCATTTTGCTGTCTTGCATTTTACTTACTATAAAGACTGTTATCCCCTGACAATTTATAATTATTCCATGCCTTTTCCTTCTATGCTACTAACTCAACAGTTTATCTGACACCTATTTTGGTCTAAACCATGAACAACATCTGTTGGTAAAAAAATGCTTAGTGGCCACCATGATGACCCCTCTGAACACTTCCCATTTGGCATTTACACTTTTTAGCGACGTTACTTGGTCCTACTGAAAAGAGTTTAAAAAATGCCTGAATGCATTATAATCACCTTTGTGGCAACACAATCCCTTCCCTTTAAATAAATCCCACACCAATACACTGATAACTGCCACCTAAAGGATTGTTAACATAGACTGAATCACTTCTGATAATAAGATCAGGAATACTGCTTTCTCTTGTAGCCTCTTTAACATCTTGGTGTAAAAAAACAGCCATCCAACAGAAAAAAAGTGTAGCTTTTGTGAACTAGTGGACTTGATGCTTTGTCACGTGACTGCCCTTATCCGGGCGAAAGGTGGGTCTACCCATTACTAGGTAGTTATCCCATGATTTCTGTCCACTCGGTGTAAAACAGTATCTATTTTTAAAATCCTAATGACATGTATCACTGATAAACAAACTAACCACAGCAATAAGAAATAAATAAACTGAGCAAGTCTGGGATTGAAAAAACAACTATAATATATTAGGTGACTATGGTATTCTACCAGGCTGAAGCCTACCTAGTGAGATATCTGGCTTACTGGTGAGCTAGCACACCAGTAAGCCAGATTTTAGTGCATTCGCCAATTGGACGTCCTTCTGTGGTCTTCTGCTTAGATTACAGGCAACATTTGTGCCATTAGAGTGGAGTTCTACAGAGTACTTCCCATGGTATGGGTAGATATTTTTATTCTTCTATTCTTTCAAATTTTACTCCATTAATTTCAGTTGTTAATTAATTCCTTTATTTTTCAGATTTATTATTTGAACTCAGGCAACAGTGGTTTTCTGGAAAACAAAAAAAATACTTGCTATAGTTTTTGCAAATACGTTCATGTAGAAATAAATGTTGAAGTTAATCTAAAGTTATTTGTTTATTTCGAGGATAGCCTGTAAAAAATAATGTTAAAAGGTCTCTATTCGTACACCATGGAAAATCTCCATAGTCAGAAGTGTCTGCTCATTTAGCCTGAATTTGCCGTTAAATATACTACTTAAAAGAAAAATAAGTGCCCAGAGGATGGTGGTGGTTGAAATCAAATACACAGGTCATTATCTATGTTGAAAAATGATAAATTGTTAAATACACTCGACAACTGGATTTCAGTAAAGGAGACAAATAGTGACAAACTTGTTTTTAAGTTGGGTCATCGACTGTATACGTCATATTTTGGAAAAGGAAATAATTTATTGTTACTGTACTGTACAATAAAATGCTTCTTCATGACTATATTACTTTTCTCTCGACATACAATACACTTGTAGAATACTATGTAAATAAGCTGTAGTACAGAAATGCAATATTTTTATTTTTTCCTACATTCATAAACGATTATAATATGACTACCCGAAACCTAGAAAACTTCAAGATTTGGAAAGATCAGGTCTCGATAGATGAAGACCATGATGAAGGCCAATTGTATCAGCCCTTAAATATTACTGGTATTATCTTTTTGTCACAAAACTTCAAACAAGATTTTAACTCCCTGCACATAAAATTTTACAAGGCATTTTTTAGCATTTATGTATAATTTTGAAGTTTACTAGTATGCTTGAATAGGATTCCAATTTTCTTATGTAGAAAAATTTAAGCAGCAAATGAAATATCATCAATAATTCCATTATGAATTTAAAAATATGCCATACTACATAAAGAGAAAAAAATATTTTAGATACAATGGACTACAGAAATTCATATAAACATTCTCAAGAATAGGCACAAAAGGCAATTATATAAAACAAATTTGAAGCTAATTCGCTTTATTCCAACTTTTTTAATAAAAATTATCGACCCTGTCAAGAGCCTTGAAATGTCAAAGTAACATTATTTAGAAAATTCTCTATCTAAACATAAAATAAAAGTGGCATGGTAAATAAATTTTAATCCCAGCTTTACGAGTAAGTTATGAAGACACTTCTAAGAAACAAAATGGGTCATGAAGACGTAATCAAGCCCACCTCGGATTCATCTCGTCAGAGCATAACATATGTCTAGCGCCCCTTGCAACTATGTACAGCAGTACAGCCAGGGGCAACTCGTTGGTAGGTACTGCGGAACTGTAGCACCCCAGCTTTTTAAATCTAAATATATGAGGGGGTAGCAAAAAAGTTTGTACCCTTACCTAGAAATAACAGCCCTAGAAAGGTGAAACTTCACAGGAACTTTAATCCTTTTCTATGTACTGTCCATGTACAGTAACACATTTCTCCCGTCTATGGATCAGTTGTTTAATGTATTGATCATAGAAGTCCGCACATTTTGCCTGAAACCACAATTCCACTTCATTGATGATGACTTAAGGAATTAATCGTGGAAGCTACTAAAAGTTTCATACCGATTAAGAAATATTGTTCAAGGTTTAGGCCTAAATGGTTATCAAATGAACTAATGAGACTCGTGACAGAGAAGAAAAATGCATGGGATGCATATAAATTATCAGGTGATGCAGAAGCCTGTGGCAGATATAAGCTAGTCTGTAATCAGGTCACAAAGGAGGTTCGGCAGGCGAAGGCGGATTACGAGAAATCTTTGGCAAAAGATGCTAAGAAAAACAGCAAGGATTTCTTTACTTATATAAACTCTAAAAGGAAGGGGATGAATCTGATTGGTCCACTTGACATCGATGGTTCGACTGTTGATGATCCTGCTCAGATAGCAAACAAACTGAATGAGTATTTTGCATCTACATTCACACGTGAGGAATTATTACAGTTTGAAAATGGAAGAAGGTTATCAAATTGTAGCAGTGTGCTTAATGATTTTGTAATAACTGAGAGCAAAGTGGAGGAGAAATTGCTGAAGTTAAACATAAGAAAGGCACCTGGGGTGGATGGGATCTATCCAGTTATTTTAAAGGAGGCGGCAAAGCAACTAAGCAAACCCTTAGCCATAATTATGAGAGCATCCTTGGACTCAGGGGAGGTTCCCACGGACTGGAGATGTGCAAATGTATCCCCAATTCACAAAGGTGGATCGAAGGGTGACACGAGTAATTACAGACCAGTTAGTTTAACTTCTGTTCCGGGTAAAATAATGGAGTCACTGGTTAAAGATGCATTGCAGGATCATCTAGACAAGACTGCAGCAATAATTCAGACACAGCATGGGTTTGTTAAGGGAAAGTCTCGTCTGACAAATTTGATTGGTTATTATGATGTGGTCACAAAGGAACTGGATGCAAAAAATAATTTTGATATCATATACTTGGATTTCAGGAAAGCTTTTGACACTGTTGCGCATGGAAGACTACTGTACAAATTGGAGCAGAATGGTATTAAGGGTAAGTTGCTACAATGGATAAAAGGATGGTTAAGTGGGAGAAGACAGAGGGTGGTAATCAATGGGTGCTGCTCTTCGTGGACTAATGTTATTAGTGGAGTCCCACAGGGTTCGGTGTTGGGTCCACTGTTGTTTTGTGTATTTATCAATGATATTGATGAAGGTATATCAGGCTTGATGTCGAAGTTTGCAGATGACACAAAGGTTGGCAGGGTTGTTAATGACAGTAATGGCAGTGTGCTACTGCAACAGGATCTAGATAATTTGAGCAGATGGGCTAAGAAATGGCAACTGAAGTTTAACCTTGACAAATGCAAAGTACTGCATATGGGTAGAAGTAACCCAAGAGAAACGTACCAACTATGTGGTACTACACTTAAGGTGGTAGAAAATGAAAAATACCTGGGAGTAATTGTGCAGTCAGATATGAAGTTTTCTGAGCAATGCAGACAGGCTGCTAGGGCAGGTCATGGGGTTTTGTCAATGATATATAGGAATTTTGCTAGCAGGGAAAAGGAGGTGATTGTCCCTCTGTATAAGGCAATGGTCAGGCCACGCCTTGAGTACTGCGTACAGGTCTGGAGGCCTCA
Source organism: Mastigoproctus giganteus (assembly GCF_048544385.1). Taxonomy (NCBI): domain Eukaryota; kingdom Metazoa; phylum Arthropoda; class Arachnida; order Uropygi; family Thelyphonidae; genus Mastigoproctus; species Mastigoproctus giganteus. The sequence continues at coordinate 214,907,629 of NC_143575.1, forward strand.
TTTTAGGAAGGATGTAGATTTGCTTGAGCGTGTACAGAGAAGAGCAACACGATTGGTGAGGGGAATGAAGGGATCCTCTTACCAAGAGAGGCTTAAGTTCTGCAAATTGCAGTGGCTGGAGCCTAGGCACCTGCGCGGTGATCTGATTGAGGTCTATAAGGCCTTGAATGGGTTGAGCATGCTGAATTCTGATGGGATCCTTCCACTTGTTCAGATTACGAACCTACGGGGACATAAGTTCAAATTAAGAAAGGACAGATGTAGAATAGATGTGCGGAAATTTGCCTTTAGCCAGCGGGTGGTTAATTGTTGGAACAAACTTCCATCTGCCGTTGTGGAAGTTGATAGGTTAAATAAATTTAAGGAGGAACTGGACAGGCATTTGGAGGGAATGGTGTGATTTTTTTTTTTTGGCTGATGCTGCATAAGCTCATACACTTGCTTTCTTGCATCACGTGCCACTACTACTACTACTACTACTTCCTGAGAAGAATCAAAGTAGCATCCACACAATGGTTTCTTCATTCCTTGAAACAAGAAGAAGTCTGATGGTGCTAGGTCAGGAGAATAGGGTGGGTGCTGCAGTAGTATAAAGCTGCACTGGGCAACAAAGTTGGTTTTGGCAACAGTCACGTCAGCCAGTGCACTGTCTGACAGAAGATGGACACCTTTGGTTAACATTCCATGCCTTTTTGCCTTCAAAGCATTGCGTAACTTTTTCAAAAGATTTCTGTAGTATTCTCCAGTAAGTGTGGAACTTAGGACAAAACACAGACAACATCACCTTCTTCACAGATGGAGTGGTTTTTGCCTTTTTGGGAAGTTGGGGAGGAGGTGTACTTCCACTGCTTTGACATGTCTTTAGTCTCTGGATCATACTGGCACACCCAGCATTCGTTATTTGTCACCAACCGATCAAAAAAAAGTTCTCAACATCCACATTACACAAATCCAACAGTTGGTGATAACACTGCATTCGACGTTGCTTCAGCAAAGGCATCAGCAATCTTGGAACCCATCGTGTGGAGACCTTAGATATGTGCAGATGGTTATGTAAAATGCTGTGGGCAGACCCATAACTAATTCCCACTGCATTTGCAATGAAATGAATTGTTACACATCTGTCACTCAGCACCATCTGCTCAACCTTTGCAACCATCTTGCTGTCTGTGTTCCTGCACTAGGTCAGCCAAACACAGCTGCAAGTGATGAGGCTTTCCACTACTTTAGGCACTCCTTCAACCTGGTCCAACCAAGAATCCAGGCCACAATTCACAAAAATAGAGGCAAGAATTTGTTTTTAATCATACCACATATAGGCCATTCCTAATAACAGAAACAGGGAGAGATTCACCCTTCCAAAGGCTGACCTTAGTTCCAAACAATACATTCTCCAGAAACTTTACCAGTACTATGGTCTCCTAGCAGCATCAGCATATGCAGCAGCTTACAGAAAACCTACAGAAATTCAAGTCTAATGTAAACAAGTATTTTCTGCCTTCTCAACCTTCAACCTGCATGGTACTAAGTACTATAGGTTCTAAAATATTTTGTGTTTGGGGTGTTCATCAAAAAAAAAAAAAAAAAAGAAAGAAAAGCAGGAATCACTGGCCTCTATAGTAACATTCACCCAATAACTAGCCAGCTCTCCTCTGACCTATAATCTTCACACTCCCGAAGTGTGAATTTTCCAACCACAACCACTGACAAAATTCTCCAGAGAGAGATATCATATAGTAACTAGTGTATATTTCTTTACCATTCAATCCACTTATATTCTTCTACTCTGCAAATATATTTTCAGCCATTAAACATATTTTTATTTCATTCCATATAGAATGACATGTCTACTAATAGTCTATTGTATTTAAATATTAATATATTTTTTAATATTAATTATATTTTTTCACTATCAGCCTAATATAAGTTTTTCAAGAGAGCAAAATTAGCAATAATGATATGATTTAAAAACTTATGCTCATTTTCAGCATTATCTTCATACCTGGATGAGAAGTAGCATGGACATGTATGCTATATTTCTTTAAAATTCTCAACATTGAATTATAAGAATTCCAGGTATCATGAGCTGAGTACAGATCTTCGTTATTAGGCAATACTTTTATTAAAGCTGAACAGGAACCTGCACCTAATACTTTTCGACGTTTTGATTCTGTTTTGTTTAAAGCAGCTTCTAAATCTTCAAGGTCTCCAAATATATTCAAGAACCTATTTCAAAAAGTAATTAATATTTAAACAAAGCTTCCTTGTATTATTAAAACATAATTAGCATAACAATTTTTTCTCAAATTGATATATATTCTAATTCAATGATGTTCACTACAGAAAACTGAAATCTTTCACTACAGAAAACTTTATAAAAAAAAAACATCAGTGGCTCTGCACTTTTTGCAAGTGGCAGCCTCCTCTATAAAAATAATTACAAAGGAGAACAAAGCCTTTTAAATGTTCCTGAAAGCAGTCTACATATTCAATATTGTACATTTTCCTGTTATCAATGGCTTAATTGCAATGTTCCTGATGTAACAATTTGCTGTTTTCTGCTGGAAAATGCCATAATCTTAGAAGAAAGAGCTGCTCCAGTTCAAGAGCAACAATTCAGGCGGTTCACAGTCATTAGATATATTGTTGTATCCCAGTCATTAGATATATTGTTGTATCCCAGTCATTAGATATATTGTTGTATCCATGTCACTGGTTGTTGGGATTTCCAGCAAAATATACCAAAGATAGCATGATTTTCCAGATTACCAAACCTTTTTCCAGTTGTGGATGGTCCACCTAACATAACATTCCTGACAATGTAGATCATTGTTTCCTGTGATAACAAATCAGAGAGGACTATTTTTTTTGTAGGCATCTGCTCAGATGCCTACAAAATGTTTTCCCACATCTATGATGTGCTGGCAACACTGACACACACACACGCACAGTGGTACCCCTTTCAAAGTACATAAAATTATGGTTCTTATTCAAGAATGCATTTTAGTCTCAGTTGTTGAAGCACCAACAAATCCAATAACAGAAACAAACAACAACAACTTGCCCATGACTGCTGTTTGCACTCCAATGACAGGTGTCATAGTAGTAATACAGAGTTTATAATCAACCGACTGCTGCTAAATAAAATATTACAAAATTTGTGAAATTAATAACTTTAAAAAATAAAAATACATAATGGGAGAATAGCTATAGATTAATTTTGTAAAGACCTAGGATGGATATTATGCTGAAAATATTATTGCATGATAGTTCGATGCAGGACAATTCATTGTATGTGAAAATTTGGTGAAAGACAATTGGTGGCTATGACAATTTGGTGTATGACAATTCAGTGTATCACATACAGAGTTCATAAATTAACAAAGTCAATGAAACAAAAGGTTTAGGAAACATGAGAAATTTTGGCAACTTAGAAAGAAGGAATGCAGAAATTTTGAAAAAAAGCATGTGTGTACCCCCTGTACACACAAAAGATGTTTTATGTGAAAACATATTTGACGAAAATCAGAACCGTTTTAAAACTGAACAGCTGGAAACAACTGAAGTTCTAGCTGTTCAATTTCAGGAAGTAGCTCGTGCCAGCTACTTCCTAAATGACGTCTCGCATACTTCCTAAATGTCGTCTTGCATTTTCATTACCAATCAGTTTTACTTCAGTCCGAAATATTTCGCATGAATGATGCAATGTTTTATGCTCACACCCACTACTTACTCTACTGAATCAACATTAGTGATTGAGTTAGTGTCATTGGCATCATTTTGGAAATGGCCCAAATGACATCACTTCCTTCTTGCATTTTCGCTACAAATCGGTTTTACTTCAGTCTGAAATAATGATGTAACATTTTATGCTCGCACCCACTATTTACTCCAGCGAATCAACGTTAGTGACTGCATTAGCGACATTTAGGAAGAGACGTAATTTGTATCATTTCTGTTTCACATTTTCTTGAAACAGAAGATAAGTGGTCTCAAACTCAAATTGCATGCGGGCCGAATGCACAATCTGAAAGCAGTTGACGGGCCGGAATTTTTTTTTAACAAAATGAGAGTGAATATAAGCACCATATTTACAACGAATACATAATTGAAATGTATTCGCGGGTTGTGTAAAATTGCTTCGGGGGCTGGATGCGGCCCGGCAGTTTGAGACCACTGACAAAGATCATTTCCTAATTAGATATCGATCAGTGCGTATCAGCAGGTGTGTATTTTACATAGAAAAGATTTGACTTACTACGTATACCTCTACATTTTATGTAGAAAAGTGTGCGGAGGGCGAGCAAAGTGAGCAGGGGCAAAGCCCCCTAGTAAGCATTATTAATCTTTAGCTCAAAATATCATTTTTAGTAATCCATTTTAAAAATGGTTAGAAAGAAATTAACTAAACATCCATCAACTTTGTTTTTATTGTTTATGATGAGATATTTTAAACTTCTTCCTAAATAGTAAAGCAATTACTTTAATTTTTAATAAAAATCATTACAGAAATGTACTTACAACAATCCAAATACATTTAGCCTTGTATTTGGTCTTTTTGAAATATTCTTAAATCCATCTTCCAATCCACTTAATTGTTCCAAAGTAAGAGCCACCTACCACAAATATTTATTTTTTTTATTTAAATGTTAATGCATATTGGGATTTATTAAAGCCAGCCTCCTATCCTAGTAGATAAAATCTGGTTATGCTTTCAGATTTTATCTTCTAGTTTTCTTTTAATTATGTTTTTGTTATAAAAATAATATCAATTTAATTAACTGTATTATAGCTTAATGTAAGATATTTAATCTCAAAGAAGAATATTTAATTCAAATCCTTAAACTTACATGATGCCAATAAGAAGAAACCTTTCTAAGCTTGGCAATTTGGGAAATCATAAAATCCAAATTAATGGTGAGAAACTTCTTCAGACGTTGACAGTATGCTTTCTCTCCTTTACAGTAACCTCTGGCTTGATTATTCCAACTCTTTTGAATAAGATCAGCAGTTAAGTACCCTTCTACTAAACCTGCAGCATACACTTGAACTGAATCTTGATAACTTTCATTTGTCCACACTTCTAAAAAAGACCACCTTAACAAAAAAAAAAAAAAAAGTCATTTGTTGGTTAGTGAATCTCAACCGTTATCTTATTAACCTAATAAAAAATCCATAAAATAGATTTTTAGTGTAAAAGGTACCATTGGCAATAATAAAGATATTGAAACACACAAAAAAAAAGCCTGTTCTATATATAATATAATGATATATTACTGTTTTTATGCTCTATTTTTATCAATGAGCAATAACTAATTTTTTTCAGTATAAGAATATTATATAATTAAGCAATGAGATTTTATTAAAATAAACTGAAAGAAGCTAAATGCTTCTTTCAGAGGGTAATAAAATAAACTAATCATATAAAAATTAAATTTTATTATTAAAATCTGTTTCTCCCATAGCATTTTCCAACCTAAAAGTGTTCATCCGCAATATATTTTCATCCTAATTTTAATGTTTTTAAAATTGCTTTCCTTGATTAAACATGCTAATGTGGAATAATGGTCTGGATGTATAATGTACTTATTCTATCAAAATTTGCATAAATTTAATATTATATAAAATTTATTGTGACCATCTGATATTTGTCAAAATTTTACAAATTATTAATTATCTGTTTTATGATCTTCATTTTCATGGCATAGGATGATTCTTCTTATTGTTTAATATGATATCTTCAGCATCTATGACATTACCATTACAAAACTTTCAGTAATATTTTAAATTCAAACCAATGGTAGTTTTTAATGGCACTACCAAGCCCCATTTTCCTTAATAATCTTCCAGAGTGAACTGTCAGGATAAATATGGTCTTCATAGGGGCTAATGTAATAGGGCTTCCAACTTCTATAATTCAGAGAAAACTTTGTTCAGATATTCTCTAACAAATAATGCATGATAAGAAATAGTTCCACCATGCCAGAACCAATAATCCTCATTTATACCAAGAGTCACGTGTTTGAGTACAAATCAGAGACTTGATATTAACAAATGATTATAATACTGTAATCAAAGAAAGAGATCCAATAAGGCTTACTTATAATTCAAGGCAAAATCAAGGTATGTTGAATATTCAGGTTCATATTGAGTATTGTGTTCAGGTTCATAATAGTTTGGTTTTATTTTAGAAATAAACACTGCTTAAGTTAAAAATCCAATAAATGATGCATTTTCCACTAAAATATAACTTTATCATGCTTCATTATGGTATCGAATGACCTTAACATAATGCCTGTTGTCTGAAATGTAAAATCACTTACATCAATATCTACTACCTCAAACATTCTGCTACCATCCTTATCAGTGATAGTAGAATGTTTTATATTTCTTTTCATTTTTGTTCTTGGTATTTAAAGTTCTCAGGATTCTTTCTTTTAAATGATTCTTTCTTTTGTACTTGGAAATCCAATCATAAAGCTTCTGAAGCCTATGCTAAACACATTTATGTCTGTATTCTTCTGTAAACAGCTCTAGCAGTTCTAAGGTACTCCCAGTAATACATCCAAAAGTGTGTTATATGAAGAACATGTTGCCAACTTGATATTCCCATCACAATGAGGTGACTATGCTATCGATATGGTTACCATATTCAGTCTTGCCTCCTCAGTATGTAGTGATACTGGACCTTTCCACCAAGTGGTTTTCTTTCTGGAAGTTGACTGCAGACTTCGGTTAGTTTTAACTCAGCATATCCTTCTGATGAAAGTGTGCTGCCAACTGATGGAAGGTAAACTGTTCATCTGTTAGTTTTGATAGAGGGTATTAAGTGCACAAGGCCTCCGTAGCCGAGTAGTCAGGAGCGGGAGTGCAGTAGCACACGCTCTTTGAGTAGACCGGGGTTCAAGCCCCTGACTGCTGAATACGGTCGATCTGCCAACCTGCACTGGACCAGTGTGGCAGATTATGGTCCATTTCCCTCAGCATGAATTGTTGAGGAGGCTTCCATCCCGCAGTGGGTTGATAATGGCTGCACTTTACCTTTTTTATTAAGTGCACAAATTTCTGATAGTAACATCTTGAAATTTTGGAAAATATCTCTTTTCCCTCTCATATGATAATTCTGATTACTTTACTATGTACCACCATCAAAACTTAGTGTTTATTTCCTAAGAGGGAAAAACATACTATAAATATAAAAAAAGATAATGTTAAAATTAATACAAAATTAATGTATTGGTTTTATGACTTAATGCATTTTTATATAAAATTTATATTTTTGATCCCTAAGGATTATCATGAACATTCTTCCAGTTATGAAAGCTAAGGCCACCACCATAAGTCTAAAACACTGACAAAAAAGATATTTAGATCACTCGTGAATCAAATGTGTCAAATTTCAGCTAAGTCAATAATTCTATGGCAAGCCAAAACCTCTGCTTGCACCTACACACACAGTTGGCTGTGAGTAATCCTGGTATCTATGTGCAGAATATAAAATATTATATATGCTTAGTAGATGAGAAGTGACTGTGGTCTGAAGTGTTACATGAACACCTCACAGAAATGACTGAGGTGGTAGATGGTTCTCATCTCCAGTACAGTACCACCACTTTGATTAATAGAAACTTGAAGTGATCAAAACATGTTCAACCTCCAGAACAAAGCTCCAACTACTCCTCATAATGTCTGTCATGCAGTATGTCATATCACATGGTATAAACTTGGCCACCCCCAATACTCACACAGTGTGCATGTTGGGGGAAGGAGTTAAAGCAGTGCTATGTTAAGAAGTTGGGTACATCTTGTCTTGTGAGATATGCAGCTAAAAATTTCATACACTTTCTCCCATTAACTTTACCTCCTTTTACATGAATGCATTATGAAGAGTCAAACTAATAGAACAAAACTTATCTACAGAAAAATTCTATATCTCAGATAAACTACCTATTTCATTTCACAAATATCCCATTACCACTTGCATGAAATCATACAAAAGATGGTGCCAACTTTGCAGTACATTTTAGTATTAGTATTATTAGTGGCAAATTATGGAAGGAAACAAGCTTATATAACATCAGCCAAAAAAAACTACAAACCTCATCTGTACATCCCCCCTCTAATAATTCGTCTAATTCTTCCTTAAATTTATTCAAACTACTCATTTCCATGACACCAGATGAAAGTTTGTTCCAATAATCAATTCACTCTCTGGCTAAAAGCAAATTTTCACACATCTATCCTACAACCATCCTTTTTTCAATTTATGACTCTTTATGTCTGTTGTCCGAGAAAGAGTAAGGGTGTCAACAGAATTTAGATTACTCCATTTAAAGCCCTAAAACTTAAATCAGGTCTTCTCACAGGTACCTAGTTTTCAAGCACAAATACCTAGTTTTCAAGGGAAGTACTGCAAATTGCAGTACTGTACTTCCACACTGCAATTTGCAGAACATGAAGTCTTTCATGTTAAGAGCACCCTTTTGTGTCCTTGGCTAATCTTGTTGCTCTTCTCTGCACCCATTCCAACAGATCCACATACTTCTTAATTTTCTCTATTCAACAGAGAAACTATGAAAAAAAAAAATATATCTTGGTTTTCTGGCAAAAAGAGATCAGAACAAGCCTGAACAATTTCACTGCCAAGAAATCTCCATTGCCTGATGGCATTTCTCTACTTGTTCTTAAAATCTATGATTTAATCCCTGTTTTGTGTCACTCTTTTACAATCTGTTATTCTTCTGATATTTTTCTTCCTGTTCAAAAATTGTTCAAATCTAACCAATTTCTATAAATGGTGACAAAACAATCCCCCCTCCCTTTCCAATTATCACCCTTTTGCACTTACCTCATGTTAACCAAAACCAGTTAACCATCGACTCTTACGTTGCCTTGAAACCTTCCATCTGATTAATGCAGCTAACAAATCTTGACTTTCAAAAATCTAGAGACTAGGCAATTATAAGCAGAAGGAAAACAAGAAATTTTTTTGTCCAAAACAGGCAAAAAAACATGAGTATTTTCTACAAAAAGCAGGAGGAAAACAGGAGATTTTTCAGAAAAAGCTGGAAGTTTCTGCATAGTCTACACTGCACTAGAAATTAAATTTCACTTAAAAAATATACATTGACATTAAAATACTGTCTTAAGGACTGTTTACTAGTACAATATACAGTGTAGACTCTCAATTTTCTGGGATAGAGGGTAAAAAAAAAAAATATGGATAATCAATTTCCCAGTTAATCCAAAAATATAGCAAGTTCCCGACATACGTAAGAGATAAGTTCCAGGGCTTATTACGTAAGTCGAATTTTATGTAACTCGGGAATGACTAATAAAATATTGCTACTATATCCGTAATATGCTGAAATTACAAAAAACACATGAATAAAAATAGTTATATATTTTTCAATTAGTTAGTTATATATTTTTTAAATATTAGTTTTATATATAGAAAAAGTTATATATTTTTAATCAGTTCAATTAAAAACTTTATCTGGGGAGACAGTGGTGAAGCAGTTGGAGTGGCACATAAGAAAAGAAAACATAGAAGGATGAAATTGTACAGTAAAAACTGATATGTATTTTGTAGTAGCCTTGGTTATTATCATTGACTTCATTGGTGCCGATCCCTTCACCACTTCTCACATTCTGTCTTTGTGTCTTTATTATTGTGTTCACTGTTGACACTGACAAATCTGAATCCCACGCGATACTTGTTAATGTTTGGCCATTTTCATACATCCTTATTATTTTAATTTTCTGATCCAAATCTATCGCTTTCCTTTTCTTGGTAGATTTACAAGTACCACTGTCATATTCTCTTAGTCAACACCATGATAACAATCAAAATTAAATTTTCTGTAAAGAACTTCACAGGGTTAAAGCAAAAACTCAATATTATCACCCCATGCGAGCTCATACTTTACTAAAGCACATTTCTGAAGGTCACTACCATAAAACAATAAAAACAATTTGCCCTTTCCGGGTTATTGGGCTTTTCTGTTAGTACAATTCATTATAAACGGGTAGTAAACGCTATCGTATTGCATTTGAGATAATACCAAAAGCTGGAATTTTGTGGGATTTTACATTATGCTGAAATGTGTATCCCTTTCACTGAAATCTTCAGTCATATATAAAAAAACCTAAATAAATTTTAAGAATCTTCTCTTCATTCCTATTTTTAAGCTTGTTACTTCATATCTCTTGTGAAATTTGTGCATGCCATGATCATCGTTATTCATTGCATATTATAATTATTATTTTACTGTTTTCGATTTTATAATCCTAAAAAAAAAAAAAAAAAAAAAAAAAATTTAAGTGAAAAAAATTAATGCAAGTTCGAAGTTACATAAGTCGGGGGCTTACTGTATCCAAAAATGTTTAGCAACTTAAGTAAAAAATATGGTGATAGATAAAAAAAAACTTACCACGAACTACTCGCATGTCCAATACGATTCTTCCTTTTGTTTTTTTGATGTCGATTTTAAATCTAATAGCTTCCCTTTATTTTTTTATGATGGTTTGGTCACCAACATTATAATGATTCATTAAAGATTTAACGGATGCACCATTTTCAAACTTTTGAATGATTTCAAGTTTCTGTTTAACTGAAATCGCAACTCATTTGCGTTTAACCATCATTTTTGTGATTTCTAAACAAAAAAAATTTTTCGTTATCCCTGACATAAATAATGAAATAAAATTTTTCCCTTTGCAGTGCGATGGAACACAACAATCAAAGCAATGCACTAAAGCAAACTAAACATTTGTTCTCTCTCTCTCTCTCTCTCTCTCTCTCTCTCTCTTTTTTTTTTTTTTTTAGTTTCGGTTGTGAAGACAGTGGGGGTTGCAAGATAATAATCTCCCAATGACGACTTTATAACACTGCTTCTTTTCACTTATTTACTACTTGCAAAACATCTGTTTATACCTATTCTAGTTATTACTTGAATTTTGTGATTTCTGGTTGATTTTTTTTTTTATTTCTTTTTTTCTTTGGAGTTTTGAAGTGTCCCTGTTAATCCGCTTTCTGGTTAAACTGATCCTGGTAAATCAAGAGTCGGCTGTACTTTCAAACATAAACTTACCTTAGATTTTTCTGTCTGTAGATTTCTGTTTGAATTGTCTGTTAGACATCAACTAATCATGACTTATTTGAGAAAGATACTTTTGCAGACTTTGCATCTCTGCAGAAATGCTTAAGTCAAAGTTTTCTTTATAACAATGGCACTACTATTGAGACTCGGCTGCCGGGAGCATTTCAAAACTTCACTAGAAAGAGAAGATTTTTTTCAGAAAAAGCAAAAGGTTTTTGTCCCCCCCCACTTGGTTAAATATTCTTTGACACAGCATTGCTGTGATGAATTATTAAAATGTCAAGAATGATTTGGAATAATTTGTTATGGCCACCATACATCAATTCTTTCTTCTTTTATGATCACATCTGGTAGGTTGCTTTAAGCATTTCTTTATTTCTAATGGAACTGAGAAGTACTGAAAACTTTTCCACAAAAAATTTCAAATTCGAAAATGATGCACTGCCAATTGATGAAATCTGTGCACCATGTAGTCACATACTGCTGCAATGAAGTACTTCCTCACTAAACAAAAGAACAGAATCTTTCTCTTTTTTTTAGACTCTTCATGACCTTGGCAGAATAAATGCCTATGACTAAGTCAAAATTATCCTTCTGGTTTAGTCTACTATGGTAATCAACTCCCAAAAATGGAAGTTGAAGATTTAAAAACAGCTGTAAAATAAATTTGCACACAACACTTTTCAACATATCTAGGAGTACACGGATGTGAGGCACACTGGACTGAATGGCAATGTTTTGATTTTTTAACATTGGCATATAATATTTAAAACACACAGATTACTATATTCAAGCCAGAAGAGAGAAAAATGGACACTTTCTGCACAACTGAGGATAACATGCCTAAAATTAATTGTTTTCGCATAAGCTTGCTAGAAGTTCTTTTTCTTGGGGAGTTTGTTAATTTGACTTCTTTCAAAACCAATTTTAAGATCACTGGTGTTCGCTTGTACTTTTCAATTTCATCATTCTAAAAAGTGCTCACATGGTCTCTCTCTCTCTCTCTCTCTCTCTCTCTCTCTCAGGGTAACTCAAAAAAAATTTTTTTGGCTGGTGCAGCGTAAGCCTCAGGCTTCCTTGCACCATATGGCTGATAATAATAATAATAATATTTAACCAGAGACAACTGTATACAAATGCTTTAAAATCTTATTCACTTCAATGGCAAGCACCAGTTGATATTGTTACAAGGGGAATTCAAAAAACAAGTTACACCTGCCACCATCCTTGGTATATTTGTGCAACAGATGTGGCGCCTGCACAGAATGGAGTTCATATCGTGCACCCCCTGGTAGGTGAGTTTCATTGACGTAGCAGTAACAGTTGTGTAGGAGCAAGCGTTCATAATGGCACATCAGTTAGAATGTTACTCCAAGTTCGAGGTACGCGGAACAGTACAATTTTTGTGGGCGAAACGTCTGAATTGTTTTGAGATCCATCGTGAAATAACAGTGGTGTATGGGGAAAATGCAATGCTGTGTCCAGCCATAGTGAAGTGGTGCCAGCAGTTTGAAAGTGATCGCACAGAATTGATGGATACTGATCGAAAAGGAGGGTCATCAACGCTGACCACTCCAGACAACGTGATGCAGGTTGATGAAATGATTCGCAATAATCGAAGACTGACAGTCACAGAAATGGCAAAGGAGTTGGATATTTTGATAGGCAGTGTTTATTCCATCGTTCGTGAACATCTTTACTATCGCAAATTGTGTGCACGATGGGTTCCTCATTCACTGACAGATGAATGCTATTCTGTGGAAGGCCATTATTTCTTATGCCGCATCATCACTGGCGATGAAACATGAGTGCACCATTTCACCCCAGAAATTAAGAGAGTGTCTACGGAATGGAGACACACAACATTGCCTGTGCCGAAGAAATTCAAAGTTGCACCATCAGCAGGAAAGGTCATGGTCACTGTGTTTTTCAACTGTGAAGGAGTTGTTTACACGAAATTTATGGCAAAAGGCACAACAATTAATTCTGCCTCATACTGCCAAACATTATGGTCTTTGCGAACAGTAATGAAAAACAAGAGGCCTGGAAAGTTAAGAAAAAGGTGTTGTTCTCATCATTCAAGACAATAGCATGCCACACAATGCATGCACAACACAACACTTACTCCAAAGTTTTGGATGGGAGGTATGCAACATCCGCCATACAGTCCTGATCTTTCGCCTTGTGACTATCACATCTTTGGCAAACTGAAAGAACATCTAGGGAGACAATGATTTGCAAACGATGAGCAGGTGCAAACAATAGTTCGACGGTGGTTGAATGACCAAGGAGTGGATTTCTATCATCAGGGAATCGAACGTTTAGTCACATGTTCTGAGAAGTGTTTACACCAACTTGGTGACTATGTAGAAAAGTAGTGCAAGGTATGTGTTTTCTACTGCATAATGTTACAAACCTCAATAAATGTCTCATGGGCTACAATGGTCAAGTGCAACTTATTTTTTGAATTATCCTCGTAATTAAAAAAATTTGCACTTCCTTTTTGCACTTTTTTATATAGCAGTAAACGCCCACCAAATATTCATTCACTTTTAGAAGATGGCATGCAGCTCCCTCTTCAGCACACAAATTAACAAGACAAAAGGCCAGCCTATTACCACCAAAACACTCAATCTCCTCTTTTAATATCTTTTGCTACTCCAGTTTTTAGGCCTACACATTATCAACCTGATAGTTTTTGAAGGAATCCTAAATGCTTTCAGGTTGTTCAGAACATGCTCAGTATTGTACCATGTACGATCGCCTTCAAAAGCTGGCACCAAGAGCAAGCTATTTTCAATTTGATGATATGATTTTTTATTACAAAAGATTACCACAATGGAATATAGCTTGGAATTGCTTTGATTACTGCCTTCTGGAGCAATTGAAAATAGCCTAGTTTTCAGAGCCATAACTATCTCTTCTTTCCCTATCCATGCATTCAAACAAAAACAACAATGTCTGTTGTTTTTGTTTTTCCACAACCATGTTTTTTTGTTATTTCACTTTTTGAAACATTTCTGAACAATGCATCTCCACGATCAGCACAACTCAGGGAAAGATTTTGTTCTGTGACAAAAGATACAAATAAACATTTGGCACTGACAATATTATTATCACTATATATTGAGGTAAACTCCTCTTATTATTTTACAAATATTATCACTATGAAATGCTACATCTATTTTCACATTTCTTTCTGTGCAATACACACTGTCATTATGCTTAATTGTTTGCAAATGTCTGAATACATCACATATCCTGCCACTTGAAATTGAAAACTCACAACTAAACACAGTACACAATGCAAAAATGTTACCTTTTTCAGATTTTAAAATACATGGAAAATCTGGCAAAAACATCTGAAATTTTACTTTATATTTCTTTGCCGTTTTACTGAAAGATACTGTTAATTAGCTTTATACCAAACAGTTACCATGAAATGATTGCAGATCACAGAGAACAATGCTATTATACTGCATTTCTATTTTTCAATGTAGACCACCATACCCAACAGCCAATTCATTAATGAAAATAAGAAATTGTCAAAATTTTTTTAAAAAATTCCAGTTTTAACTTAGTTTTACTATTTTGCAAAAATAAAATTACAGAGAAAAACTGAATTTTTCCAAAAAGACAGAGAAGCTTTCTGTCACCAACTATATCAAAGATTTCTTTACTTATGAAAACACTATAAGGAAGGGGATGAATCACATTGGTCCACTTGATATCGATGGTTCAACTATCGATGATCCTGCTCAGGTTGCTGACAAACTGAAAAAGTATTCTGCATCTACATCGCACATGAGGAGTTCTTTAGGGAAGAAAATTCCAGAAGTTCATCAAAATTTAACAGGGTGCTATTTTGTAATAACTGAGAAGAAAATGGAAGAATAGATTGTAAATAATACAATGAATTTACTAAAATGATTAAAAAAAAAAGTGACCTATCTAAAGAATTTTTTTTTTTTCCAAATAAGTCCTGGTAAATAAGAGAACTTCATGGTTTAAGATGTTTTATCAGAAATTTATTTCAAAAACTTCATCTCTTCAATATTACAATAAATTTTATACAAAAATTAATGAACTTCAAATCATTAATTGGTGTAAAGGTTAAATGATGCATACACAAAAAAGTTCACAGCCATGTGTGTGTGCAAAAACTGGTTATTAAATTTGAATTTCTTCATTCTATATTGGTATAATTAAAACTCCATGTGCAAGATCAATACCAATGAGAATATTTAAAACTGGTATTGTCTCAGGCTGTATTATGCTAAAAGTTATACAAGGGTAAAGTAGTGGTTTGAGTTATCCAGATGTCAATCTAATCAATTTGGTTCATCCTCAGAAATTTCTGGTCCAAAAGTTAAAATAAAAGACATACTGATATATGTTTGTAACATTATATCAGTATTAAAGATATGATGCTGCAACACATATCAGTGTGCAGGAAATGTCACCTGAAAATGAGTCAACATGTAGTGATATGCAATGAACAAAGTATCATAAATTAAAATGATAAATTGTAAAATTTTCATTTTATCTGCAAAAATATTGTGTATGTGCATATCATTGAACATAATATGTTTAAACCAATTTGTACCCTATATGTTAAAAGAAAAAAAAACGAAAAAAAAAAATAATATCATGCTTACCCTGTTGTGAATATTTCATCTGAAAAAGTAGCCCGAGCTACACAATTCTCAACCTTCTTATTGTGGATATAAAATTTCCCTGAAGAAGAGTCATATGTAACTGATGCATTATTGGGCAATGATGAGAAGACAACAGGCAATGAAAATACCAGAGAAAACCAAATCAAGGTCTTTGACATTATTTTGTATCTTGTTTTCCTTGAATCCTTTTTTGCAAAAAAATAATAATTAATAATTAAGAAAACAAATCTGACTATTAAATAATCCATATAGTTTAACAGAAACAATTTTTATCAATTTTAATTCTGCTTTATTAAGAGAGCTCAAAAATATATAGCAAAAAGTGAAATACACCATATTTTATATTTTACTATATATTTTGAACTCTCTCTTTTGAGAATTTGTACAAATAAGTATATATAATTTCCTATTATTGTTAAAATGACTGATATTAGTCATTTTTACAATTTATTCATTAAAAAAAAGCAAACAAAAGGGGGCTCACATCTGGTGAGTATGGGCTTGGCAAACCCAGGGTCCTGAGCTGGATATCATCATTCTTCTCTTTCTTGGTGATTCCTTTGTACTTCTGTGTCTCTCTCTCTCTCTCTCTCTCTCTCTCTCTCTCTCTCTCTTCTTTCTTTCTCAGGGGGTAACTCGGGATTTTTTTTTTTTTTTTTTTGGGCTGGTGCAGCATAAGCCTCAGGCTTCCTTGTACCATATGGCTAATAATAATAATGATAATAATAATAATAATAATAACTTATATAATTTAGTTAAATTGAAATGTGAGGTATTTTTGGGTTTGATCTTACTAGCACTACAGATCAGATACAGGCAATTAGAGATAATTATAATTTTCAAGATAAAAGGTTTTGTTTGGTAATGAAATGTAGTTTTGTTGTTTGAGGTGGTTTTGGATCTCAAAAGGCAGGTCACTTGTTTCAGTTTGCCCATCTCAAGGTTCAGTATATATCAGGTAGGATATTTTTTGAAATTATTACAGGAAGCAGTTGAAGGTAAAATTATAAAATACATATTTATAACTGACAGGAGGATCAAGTACATCACAAGGATCATGAATCAACTTTTTTTAGTTCCCAGAAAGTGACTAAATTAATGCTTCTGTCACAATATTGTGGTTATGCCACAGTCAATTGGAAAAGTTTTTATTTGATTCCTATCATAGACAAGAAGAATTTTATAATGGCATTTTTCATTTGCTGCTATAGTTAGCCAGCTTCAGGAGGAGATAAGTTTTTCATATATACATGAAAACCAGTCCAGAAAGTACAATAAACTTGTATTTAGTCATGTAACGGAGCATGTATTGGTCAGTTTCACAGTGAAATAATAAATATACATTTGGTGGAGACAAAAAACATTTAAATGAGTGTTATTTATTTATTTATTTATTTTCTTTTCTGGTGATGGTTAGACTGGATGCTTTATTATAGTCAATTGATATATGTTCAAATATTTAAATTTCTCTTTGTTTGCCACTTTCCACAGTTTATTTAAACCAGCATACACATATGTATATACAGTACTCTCCCATTTTAATGTTGTTATTTATAGAGCTTGATTTGATTTGATTTGAATTTTATTGGCGCATTAGCATCTAAGGCTATAATGCGCCAAGACCAGGTAATATATAAAAATTTCTCCTTTCAGTGACCTACGTAGTTAGGCCACCATGTCCAGATATATAATATAAAGCTTATCAATAAAAGAAGTAACGATAAGGTATAAATTTTAAATGCGAGTAAAAACCTTTATTAATTTAAAAAAGCTAAAAACAGCAGACACATTGTCATTGTCGGATAAAATCTGACTGAGTGTATAAGGCTCAGTCAGATGATTAAAAGCGGTAAAACGGATATTGCTAAAATCTGGACAGTCAACTAAAATGTGTCTTATTGTTAAAATTGTGCCACAGGACTCACACATAGGAGGGTCATCAGCCCTCAATTTATAGAGCTTGCCCATGTTTAAAGCTCTTTCTTCTGGCCACAATGTCAATTCTATGAAGTGCTATGCATTTTTTTTTAACTTCTGTGATGCTCCTTTTTTACATTCTAAAAGATAAATCAATTTGCAAAATTCATTTTATAAATGTTGAATGCCCTCAGCTTTAATAACAGTTTTACAAACTTGGTTCATCCAAAGGTACTAAATCAATACCACTAATATGAATAAAATTCAATGCTCTAAAAAACATACTGCTTTACAGGGATGAGTTGTTTAAAGTAAGCAGCAAGGTAACTAAGCCATAGAGGCACCAGCAAAACATGTCTATAAACTATATGTGCCTTAGGATGATCTGCATGTATAAATATGGAAAGCAAAACAAGTCTTAGCGAAAAAAACTCTGCATGTTTACTCAAGACCAGCTAACTGTTTTCCCCAAGTGTAGGAAGAAAAAATCCTTTATAAAAAAATTTTTTAATCATCATTGCTATAAGACTTTCAATGTATTCAGTAAACTTAGCATCCTTACTCTTTCCTAGACAACACACACACAAGCTTAAATTGAAAAAGGATGGTTTCAGGTTAGATGAGCAAAAACTTGCTTTCAGCCAGAGAGTAATTGGTTGTTGGTACAAACTTCTATTTAGTGTTTTGGAAATGGAAAGTCTGAATAAATTGTAGGAAGAATTTGATACACCATTAGAGGGGATGGATAGATGAGGTGGGTAGATTTTTCCCCCTCCTTTTTTTTGTTTTTGGTTGATGCTTGCTTTCTTGCATCAAGTACTACTACTAATACTAATATTCATAACTATTTTACTTTTAGGTATGTATATAGCTCCCATGCATGTTTTATGTGCCAACTATAAAATGCTATTTCTCTGCATTAATCTTGGGCCAGCCCGGGATTAATTAATTTTAAACATTTCATGATTGAAATTAATTCAAGACAACACAAATCTAATTTACCTTTCATTCATCTTAAATATTACATTAATTTTATCCTTTCTAGATTTTGTACTATAATGGGTCAAATTTAAGAATCAGATTCATTCAAATGCAAACCATTAGGTGATTGCCACTTGCCACAATTTATTTAAACCAGCACACACACATATATATACAGTACTATCCCATTTTAATGTTGTTATTTATAGAGCTTGCCCATGTTTAAAGCTCTTTCTTCTGGCCACAATGTCAATTCTATGAAATGCCATGCATTTTTTAACTTCTGTAATGCTCCTTTTTTGAAATGCTTTCCTGCTTATGTCACTTTTTTTTAAGATCCAAGAAGGGTTAAAATCAAATTTCATTCTCCTTCCTCTTGATTTTCAGTTTCGGGATAGGAATGATAAAGACTAAATTCTAAAAAACTTATTGTGCAGTTTGTTTACATCATAGATATAGTTTCCAATGCATAACTTTGTTCATTTCATATTTAACTTGAAAACTTGAAGGCAGAAAGGCTGCACTTTACAACTGTCTATCCATTTATCATTGCAATCACACTTTTTTAAAAAATTTAACACACTGTTCATCCACTTTCCTTGTTGACACTCGTTTGTGTTCAACATGGCATCAATAAATTTCATTAATGACAGCATTATTATTACTATTATGTTAATACTACATTTATCATGCTTATAATACTCAAGATGTGTTTAGTTTAAAAGAAAGACTAAACCATGTTACAAATACAGCAAATTCCTACCTCTTTTTTAAGACTAAACTTAGTAAGGTGTGATTCTGCCCCTCTGTGCCAAGTCAATATAAAAATAAAATAAAATAAGGAAAGGGAATAAAAAAGGGTGAGAAGTGAATTAAAATAAGGTGGGTGTGAACTGGGGATTGTATCAAACACATGGTCACCAACTCAAGGAGACACACACCCACACCTACCTTTTTTCATGTCTTAGTAATATTACTACATCAGTCCCTATAAAAAAGTATAGTAACAAAAAAAAAACAAAAAAAAAAACCAATGTTATCTATTAAAATATTAACGAACTATGCAAAATGGCCCCCAAGATGATGGGTCCCATTTATAATGCTTTCCCACTTATTACTTCAAGTATCATAAAATACCTAATTTCTTTATGGCTAGTCTCTTTGAAAGCACTCTAATGGGAGTTTAATGCATGTACATACACACATGAGTGCCCAAGGCAATGAAAACATTTATTTTTTTTTCTGCTTAATCCAAAATGAAATAAAGTTACAGATAGGTTATAGTATAATACATAAATTGATTTATCACTGGCATAATACTGCTGCCCCCATCCAGGTAGACTAAATCTGGATAGGTTTTAGGCTATATGAGAGTTTTAAAAAATAATATATCCATGTTAGCTTCAGGTCCCTTTTGGAATCAAGCGGCTGTGCCAATGAAATTGTGATGAAGGTCCAAAACCCTGGTCCAAACATAGAAAAAAAACTTTCCATGTTTTGATTCATAAGTTATTAATATTTTTTTGATGATCAGAAACTAATATAGTGATTTAATAACTGTGTCTTTCTTAACTGTATAAAAATTGAAGGTCAAACAGTGCTTTAATTGTCTCACCCAAGGTGAAGAAAAGAAATCAACAGTATACAAACTATCTCCTTTGAGAAAGATACATTGAGAAACATCGCCTCAGTATCACAGACAGTAATGGGCATAATGGAATGATTAATAATGTAAATAATCGATTATATGCATATTAGTCAATTATGAAATCGACAAGAAAACTGAAGAAGGAAAAAAAATAAATAAATAACTGTGGAGGGATTCAACCCGCTGTTTTCTTCTTCAGTTTTCTTACTGTCCATAACCCCAGGGGCTCACATCTGGTGAGCATGGGCTTGGAATACCCAGGGTCCTGAGCTGGATATCATCATTCTTCTGTTTCTTGGCGATTCCCTTCTACTTCTCTTTCTTGGTGATTCCCTTCTACCTCTCTCTCTCTCTCTCTCTCTCTCTCAGGGTAATTCAGAATTTTTTTTTTTTTTGGCTGGTACAGCATAAGCTTCAGGCTTCCTTGCACCATATAGCTAATAATAATAACACAATAATAATCATCTAATTTACATAGAGTCGATTATGAAAATTGCCATAATCGAGTATTTCTATAGGACTCTCGATTATGCCCATCCATCACTAATTAGAGAAGTAGCAAACAAGTGAACCCCAAACTGAGTACTGTATACTGTATTAGCAAGTGAAAAGCCCATCTAATTATTTCTTACACAAATGTTCA
The DNA here is from genome assembly GCF_048544385.1 of Mastigoproctus giganteus. Lineage (NCBI taxonomy): Eukaryota > Metazoa > Arthropoda > Arachnida > Uropygi > Thelyphonidae > Mastigoproctus > Mastigoproctus giganteus. Next base: position 214,928,599 of record NC_143575.1, read on the forward strand.
CCCGGAAAACAGTAATTCTACTTTTAAAAGAATTTATTATTATGTTTTAATATAATGCCAAAATATTTGGAGAAGAACATTCCTGATCTCATAAACAAGAGATATTTAAATAATAATGAACTTTTACTTAAAATATTAAAAAAAAAAAAAAAAACTTGCTCCCTCAAATATACTGATAAAAAAGATCATCTGGGCATTTTAAATTTTACACAAATCGGAAATTTAAAAAATACTGAGCCATAAATAAATCAGAAGCCCGCATTAAAAATAAATACTTCTAAATAGTCGTAAACTTACTAAAATCGTTTAATCAGATGCGATTAGGGCACCAGTAATGAACATCAGCAAATGTACAAAGTCTAAGGAAACTGTTACGAACGTGCTTTTTATTCACAGCAACCACATGACTACTGTATTGACATTACATGACATAAAGCGTAAGAACCTTCTTTTGAACTCACTTTGTAGTACATATAAGAATTTCTCCAAGAGGAATCAATTGGTAGTGCTGCCATCTGTTAGCCAACGTTCATATTAAGCGTATAAGTTCCACATAACGATCGTTTTCTTCATTGTACTGTATTTGTAATTTTTCTTCATTGTACTGTATTTGTAATTTTTCTTCATTGTACTGTATTTGTAATTTTTCTTCATTGTACTGTATTTGTAATTTTTCTTCATTGTACTGTGTAACTTACACAGACGTTTTCTCTACTATGAATTTTCATAATTTATTTATTATTATTTTTTTATATAATTACAAATACCCGAAGAAGTTCCGTTACATTTTGACTCTAAGGTAATAAATATACGGAACTTCTCTAAAATCCGTCGTTCTGTGGTGTGTAACAACAGAACGCAAACTGTAGCCCTCAAACTTTTGGAAGTTACCTGTTTCGCTAATTCTAAGAAGTAAATTTTGTGTCTTTTCTTTTTTTTTTTTTTTTTTTTGCTCTAGAATTTCAGGAAACCGGCTGCATGCTATTGGATAAAATTTTAATTGTATTTTTTTAATCTGCGTTTGTTTTCATTCGAAACTACCAGGTTCCAGGTTTGCCCCGGTGCTCCTTGAAGGGCCAAGAGACGTTTAACCAATAAAACTCAATGTCCAGACGACAGGCCGTATGTTGGTTGGTTGTTTAACAACCAACAATGTGAATGTGCCCAATTGCTGTATTGGTTGTTTTTGGTTGTTTAACAACCAACACAGCACATTGGGCACATTCGGGAGGACAGAATTTGTAGTAGTAGTAGTAGTAGTAGTAGTAATGGCATGTGATGCAAGAAAGCAAGTGAATGAGCTTAAGCAGCATCAGCCAAAAAAAAAAATCACACCATTCCCTCCAAATGCCTGTCCAGTTCCTCCTTAAATTTATTTAACCTATCAACTTCCACAACGACAGATGGAAGTTTGTTCCAGCAATTAACCACCGGCTGGCTAAAGGCAAATTTCCGCACATCTATTCTACATCTGTCTTTTCTTAATTTGAATTTATGCTCCCTTAGGTTCGTAATCTGAACAAGTGGAAGGGTCCCATCAGAATTCAGCGTGCTCAACCCATTCAAGGCCTTATACACCTCAATCAGATCACCGCGCAGGTGCCTAGTCTCCAGCCATTGCAATTCTCTTTTTCTTTCTTTGGGTCAGCAGTTGGATCGACAGTAATATTAAGGAGGGTAATAGGCAGTGGCGTAGCTACCAGGTCATCATTGAGGAGAAGCCAATCATTTAGGACTAAGTTCCACACTAGGGGTCCAAGAATAGACCCTTGGGGGTAGCCACGAGTAATATGTCTGAATATAGAGTGGTGTTTAGTTTGTATTAAAACAAAGCGATTATTAAAATAGTCCTTTATGAGAAGGTTTAATAACTGAGGGCAATTTGCAACTCTAAGACAAAGAAGGACACTCCCCCACCATAGTGTATCGAAAGCACCTTCGAAGTCTATAAATAAAATTAGAACATATTTAAATGTGGATTCATCTATGAATTTTTTTCATTTGAAACAATGCATCTTCACAGTCCCGGCCTGGTGTAAAGCCATATTGAAGGGTTGAATTTAAGTTGGCCTCCGCAAGCACTGAATTAATTTTAAGATTGATTAAACGTTCATGTAGTTTTCCTAAGTGGGACAGCAAGGCAATTGGCCTGTAAGATTTTGGGTCGTGCTGAGGTTTTCCTGGTTTTGGTAAAATTTTAAATATAGCTGACTTCCAAATAACAGGAAAGGTACTAAATTCTAAGCATTTGTTAAAGAGGCAAAGCATGTTATTTGGTCGTAGCTCATAGAAGCGTTTAAGAAAAATACATTCCAGTAGATCTAGTGCAGGACATTTGTCCTTTTTCGTGTAGAGTGTATCATATTAGAGGAGCTGCGCGAGAATAATCTCATCTACTTAAGTGTATTATCAGGGCAGTGCAAATGGAAGGGTACATTGGATGTGCCGCACCAAGGTCCCGATCTAGGGAACACCAATCGAGGGAGCCATCAAAGTCTCAACATGAATAAATGGGACCCCTTAACTCCTTTTGTTAATAAATTGCGCGTGTCCATGGGTGGATTTGCTTGTTTTGCGGGACGAAAAACCTGTGTTTCCAGGGTGTAAGGGGGAAACCTTGCTATCCACGCCTGAGAGTTAGTAGTTGACCTTTAAATTTATTCAAACTGTCAGCCTCAACTACCTGTCAGGGCAACTTGTTCCAGTAATCAACGACTTACTGGCTAAAAGAAAACTTCCTACAATCTAATCTAAATCTCAATCCCTGTAATTTGAATTTATGTCCCCTAGTTCTGGAACTCTTTAGAACAGTTAGATTTCCACCTTCATTGATTTTACTAATGCCTCTCAAAGCCTTATAAACTTCAGTTAGGTAACTCTGAGGCGTCTGGTTGCCACGCTCTGCAGTCCACATAATCGGAGTCATCCTCCTAGTACGATCGTCCTTTTACCGATCTCACCATTCGAGTTGCCCGTCTCTGAACCCTTTCAAGAAGCTCAATGTCTTTTTTCAGATGAGGTCTCCATACTTGAACACAGTATTTCAAATGTGGTCTTACTATTGCCTTATACAAGTGTGTTAGTTGTCTGACGGCACTGGGGGGGGGGGTTCCCCCATCTCCGCCCTCCGCTATTGCCTTATACAGTGGGATTATGACATCCCTGTTTCTACAGGTTAACGTTCGATAAATTATCAATTGGACACCATGGGCTTTCCTGGTATATACAGGCTGGCAGACAGTGCCGGATTAAGGCACGTGCTAGTATGATCTTGCCCGGGGTACCATTCTTTAATGGAAGCCAAAAACAGAAGAACAATGAGGCAAGGAATATATATATCCTCAGTAAGAGGGAGCCGAAAAATCTTTCTGCCGGGGCGCGGAAATACCTTGGTAGTGCCGGCAAACCTGACCTACGTTTTTAGTAGAATAACCATTTCAATACCTTTCTCTCCCTTGGAGCTGGATTGTTCAAGCGAAAAAAGTGTTGGTTTTTTTTTTTTTTTTTAAATAGACTTTCATTTTCGGCTAGTGAAAAAAGGTCAGCTTAGTTACGCCGCTAATTCGGGACGGATTCAAGCTAACAACGGTGTCCGTAATATTCAGTGTACGGTCACAATTTTTTGCTTCAATCCGTCCCGAATTAGTGGCGTAACGTAATCTAACCTTTTTTGACTAAACGAAAATGGAATCTCTCTCCGAGAGTTCTTGGCGTGCTTCTTTTACTTCACTGTACCAAAATACAAATGTCCGTTTAGTTTACATTTCTTAAATAACATATCAGGAACGAATAAAATACATTCCAAACCAAATGAACGGTAATTAATAACCTACAAAATACATTCTAACTGAAAAAAGTTAAATTATAGAGAATTAAATGCATTCAATGAAAAAAAACTAAAAATTACTCACAGGACCAATCACAGCTGAGTTAGACCTGTCCATCATATGTAATCCCAAAGATCCACGGGGTTGCGCCTCATAAACTAAAGTTTAACCGAATTCGCTGCCGGAAAAGAATGTTTGATAATGAACACCAAGACGAAGTTGGAACGATAGAGAAAGAGAGTTTTATGATCCACTTTTACGACAGTTTTAGACATCGCAGACCAATCGTAAAGCATAGCGATCACTTCCAATATAGATTTAAAAATTCTGCTTATAGATGGTGAACGGTAAGTCATCTGCGTCATCAATTTATACTAATCATCATTATTAGCATCCTCTTCACTGTCACTCTCTTACAATAAATGCTTCAGTGCCGTCCATTGCATTATTATACCACATTTTTTAAAAGACTTGACCACAATTTCAGTCTTAACATCATGCCCTGACTTCAGCACCCATTCACACACTCAGGGGGGCATGATGTGCTGTTGATGGACGTTTCATTCTTCGCGCAGGCATCGTGTCATGGTTCCCCTCCATCATTCATTTATTCCATTGCTCCCGCATGTTATTCTTGAATGGCTTATTGATGCTAACATCTAAGTCAACAGAATTTCATCCAGGTTCGTAGTTGCAAGTTGTCGCTTGCCGATTTTTCGGTTTTGCGCCACTTTCGGTTTTGCGCCACTTTCTGCTTTAAAACGCAGGGCGATTTTTTAAGGTACTGTATTTACAAAAAAAGTGCTTCTTATAAGGTGACAAATACGGCAGTTGCGAAACCATTTCAAATTCTCACCGAAAATCTCACAATTAACGTACTCAAACAATTTTACGGTATCATTGGCAAAACTTTCGTGGCAAAATTTTCGAGTAAAAACAGTGCTTTTACACGGTTCGACAGGAAGTTTTTAGACGGTAAAATCACGTGTTTTTACTCTGTGGACGAATTAGTTGATTTAACCTCTGTGTTCGTGTGAGGCAACTAAGGCTATGAGGCGTCGTTATATTATATTTGTGTTCTTTTATAGGTTGCTTTGCTAAACGAAAAACCGAGTTTCAAGAATCCAAATGGAATCGTCTCCTACACCGGCTAAATCGGCCACGTTGTAAAAAAAAACTCTACTTCATTAAAGCCCAGGCCTTTTCTATTTCGTGTGGAAGAATGGGTAGGGCTTTCAAGCCAGGTGCAGCATAGCGTCCACTCTTCCTTTGGAAACTCGAGTTTTTCGTTCACCAACAAGCAAATTAACCATAGAATACACTCGATGACAAAAAAAAAAGAGAAACTAATATTGTAAATTTGTGTCCATAAAAAATATTAAGAAATCTTTTGAGGGCTAATAAATATTATTTATCTTATACACCCAAACGACACTGAAATACCACTAACCCTGACGGTAGCAAATGGACTACATCACAGTAAAAAAAGTAGGGTCGAGTGATCACAGTCAACAGTCGATGCGTGGATATGAGCACAGCTGGCACACAGTATTACATCTGACGAGTATGTGAAGGGACACGATATGACAAACCTTCGATGAGGCATGATCCAATCTTGTGTACTGTTCTTGGCCTACCATTGTGCGAGTGCACCAGAAGTGCCGAACAAGGGGTAAAACAACCAGCTTGCCCAAAATCTGCAGTGAAAACGATGGTGGATGCACGGAGTGAGAGATGAATGCGATAGCTCATGTGGACCAACAGGGCGTAACGGTGGGGCACGACTCACCATAGGCTGCAATGTGAGACAGTCCAGAGACATTTTCAGCAGGACTTTTCGATGTACTATCGGACTCGACATCCCCTCTTGGCAGTACACGTCTGCGTCTCACTGCTGCCATGTTGGAAAGCGAATGACTGGAAGGTACGATGGTAGGATGAATCGCGTTTCCTTTTTGTTTCGAGCCGACTAAAGGGTATATGTAGCAACGAGAAGAAGCAAAATGTCCTTACATGCGTGGAGTGGACAGTGCAATCTGGTGGCTGCGATGTTCTGGTGTGCAGAATGATTTTCGGGGATGTCTTAGGGCCAAGGCGCTCTGATACATGTGCAAGGATGTTTGACAGCAGAGATTTGTCGCACCATCATTGCTGATCACGCACACACACACACACATGTCGATGTTACTTACATTCCTTGATGGTGATGACATATTCCGGTGGGACAGTGTTTAATGATGCACAGCCGAGAAAATAATTTACTGAACATTACAAAGACTTCAGCCACCAATTCCTCTGAATTTAATTCCAATAAACGTCTGATAGTTTGTTCGATCGTCTCACAAGAGACGAACTTACCGTTGAAGGGCTACAACCTTTCTTTAACTGGACAAAAATTTTAAAAAATATATGAAACGCAATAATAAAATTAAGAGATGGCTATTTGAGATGCATTTTCATCAATGGGTTTGAGCGATGGAGCCTCCTTACAGAAGTAAACAATAATAGTTATATTCAACTGCTGTTTGTTTGTTTGCAATGCAGCATCAGGACAATCCATTAAGACAGTTTCAAAGTCTGCTTCATTTTCCTTTTCTTTTAAGCGGTTTCACTGGTTTAATCGTGACTGTGACATGACATTTCAGTGCGATGCGCATAGTTATCCTCCATTGCCTTTTCACTATCTCCAGGCTTCTCTGCAGTAGTGTTATTCGTCTGTTTTAGTAATGAGCATGGTCGTATTTTTGTATTATTCTCGGAGGTTTCAAGTGTTGCAGAGTTTTAGGCGCATCAGAAACTTAGGACGTATTACGTCCTATATAATATATCTGTAAATTCCATGTATTCCCTAGTTGATTTGCGGTTTGCTGGTCGAAAAACCTGAGTTCCAGGTTAGAAAACCATGCTACCTTCGCTGGAGACCGATTAACTCAGCCACGTTGTAAAAATGCCCTTAAAAATTTCTCACGTCATTGATGGGATTTGAACTCAGGTCTCTTCATTCCGGTGTGGGGGAGGAGAGTGATGATACCAACTGTGCTACCCACGGGGGCGGAAGTTTCAATCTCTTTTGGGATCTGCCACTTTGACACTGTCAGTACACTTATTCAAAAACCCAAGTTTCTTGGAGATAAAGACTATGCACCCCTTGTCCCAGACTGACTCGGCCAAAAAAAAAAAGAAAAAAAAAAAAAAAAAAAAAAAAAGAAGTTCCTCTCTCGAATGGAGACTTTTTATACATCGTTTGGGAGCACGGCAATCGTAACTACCGCGCTAGCCGCTAAAACTCATAGCACAATTGCATCTCATAATTCCCACGTTGTACCAACGAACTACAGCGTCGTTTCATTTTCAGTGGTGCACATTCAATTGTTCTTTAAGCCATAGAACAATGAAAAGAAACAATTCTTATGAAACGACAGACAGCGTTACACAGCATTGGGATCAAATGGTCGAGTGTGGGTGTGTGGGTATGTAGAGAATCGTAGGGAACGTCATCTACCTCAGCGTATTGTGCCTACAATCAGAACCGTGCCGAGGGTGAGGCAAACGAGGCTCTTGCCTCAGGTTAAAAGCTGAAAGGGGCGCCAAAAGAAAGATTAAATAATTGCCAACGTTGCCATAATTAACAGTAGGGCGCAATTTTCCATTCTTGCCTTGGCACGGCCCTGCCTATAGCAACGCTTGAAGTAGGCAGAGTCGTGGTGTGGGGCTGCTTATCGCGATTCTAACTAGACCATTGGTTGCAATACCAAAAAAAAAAAAAAAACATCAATGGGGTGTCAAATCGTTCACTGGCATCTTGTACAATTCTGTAGTGCCTATACCTGTTAATTCTTTGTAATTCCTTCCCAAGCGCAATAATGCCATTTGTATAGCAAGCCGTACGAGTAAAGTAGGCTTGAAGAAAACGAAGTTCAATAACAGAGTTGAGACTTAATCCGATTGAATACCACTGGGAGGAGTTGGAACGATGGTTGAAGGCATAGCCAAAACGCCCCTCTTCTACGGCTCGCAAATATATTGAAAAGAAATGGATACAAATCCCTCCTGTATGCCACAAGCAACTGGTCGAAAAGTATTCCACTGCAAATCGATGCTGTTATTTAAGGCCTACAATACCGGGATCCTGGTCATTTTTTTTCCTGTATTCAAATACCGGTATTGATACAAAAATACCGGTTTTTCGGTACTAATTTAAATAATAATTGTTTATGATTTAGTCACATAAAGGTTATAAAATTACCTTTATGTGATTTTATAACCACCAACCAAAAATGATAAATATTTACAAAAGTATAGTGCAGCAGAATTTGGCAAAGAAATTGCCATGCAATTAGATACCAAGACTCGTTGGAACAGTTTACGGTCCATGCTTGAAAACTTTTTTGAGTTGAGATATTGTGTGCAGTAAGCTTTAATTGATTTAGATCTAAGCATTCATTTCTATGAAGATGAATTGAATTTATTATCTGCAGTTACATCTACACTAATGCCTGTACAGTTAGCAGTAGATGCGCTATGCTGCAAAGAAGCAAATCTTTTAACTGCAGATGCTGCAATGAAATTTATGATGAAAACTCTTGGCAATAAAAATTCTGAAATAGCTGGAGAATTGCAAACGGCACTGAAACTCCGTATTTCACAGAGGCGTACAAATTTATCACAGGTTCTTCAGTATTTCCAAAGCGGGACACAATATGATAGCAAATTATATCCCAGACTCAGTAAAGATACTACAGTATAGTGAAAATTATACTCCGCTTAATAAAACATCTTTCTCCTTCAGAAAATGATGAACAGAATTCAACCTTAGAAGACCAACATGGAACAGAACATCAGTGTTCCACAAATTCTTTCCAAAATAAATTGCCCGATTCTAATGCTTTTTAAGTGATAAACTTGAGTCGACAATTAATGAAATACTTTTAACTGTTCCTACTAAAAAGTTCAAAGCCTAGAAAATATTGTTAAAAAGAAAATAATGTTTTTTTTGAAGATGAGAGAATAAGAGGGATTAACCTGCAACTCGTTTACGACTATCTCAGTACAAAAGCATCATCCAGCATAGAATCCGAAAGGGCATTTTCTGCTACTAATCAAATACTGTGTACCAAAGTTAGATTAATCAGTTTGGATTTGTATTTATGGAAATAATTATTTTTAGCTCATTGTTCCTTCTCACATTTTTTTTGAGCTTTTAATGAATGGGAAACTTTTGAATGCTACTAATTCGAAATTGTTCTGGATAATGAAATAACTTCGTCTTCCTCATAAGTATCATGCAATAAAATTTCAGATGGCAACAATAAAGCATTGTATTGCGTTTTGATTTTATTATCATTATAAGATCACTTTCCTTGCAAATTGTATACCACTTTTGCACCATGTTTTAATCACTGGCAGTACTTTTTGAGAATCTCTGTGATATAATCAGGGCGTACCAAGATGGAAGTGACAAAATGGCTAGTGTGAATGGAACCTTTTCATCTGGTGGTTTACACTAAACCACCATATGAAAAGTGTAACCTGAACCACTGGTATTCCTTCCATTAAAAATTTATATTGCAAGATAAATAAATTTTATGTTAACTTTTCCGGCTTTTTCTTTCTTTCATTTTTCTTTTTTTAGCTCAACCCCTCATACATTAATCAATCGGTGCGTTTTTTATAGAAATAGATTCTTGCTCTGATGGTAAGGAGATCGTGGTTGTTGATTTGAAAATAAAAAAAAATTAAACCATATCACAAAAAAAAAAGAGTGAAAAAGAAACTTAAGGCTTGTAAATAAATGCGATAGTCGGAGAAACTTTTCCTCTACAAATGCATAAATTTTTACGTATTTGCTTGTTGCGGTCGTCTTCGATAACGAGTCTTCTCGTGGCAAAGTATCTTTTTCGTGTTGCACATCCGAAAGCACAAATACAGAAACACAAAAATTTTGCAATTATGTACTTGTGCATTGCGATAGCAAAGACGGTGCGCTTCAGGTTATGATAAACAAATTATTAAAAGACCGAAGTGGAATTCAGAAACATCACATTACTACTGTAACAAAACTACGAATTCCGGAGCTCCCCCACGAGATTCACGAATGGGTTCCCTCCGTACTCTTCAACAACCATGCCAAACCAACCGTCCGAGCCTCCTCATTCTTCGGGTCTCCCCACTATGATGGACCAGGAAGTATGGTAGTTTCACTACTTCGGTACTATTTTTTAATTTGGGTACAACTTTTTTTACTTTGCTGTTCCAATAAACGATAATTTTATCAGGTGGAAAAGTTTAAGATTTAATCATATATTTACAGCTAACATTCCATATGTCCTTTACAGACTTAATAACATCCTGTTATTAAATCACATGAACAAATGGGATACTGATAGAGAAACCTTGCTATACAGAAATCTAAGAGTACTTATCTAAAAATGCCTACACTTCAACTAAAGCGTTTGAAGAATGTAGGATTCCTGTAGTCTTTGTTATTCTGCGATATTACTATATAAATTCAATAAATAATTATATATATAATTAAAACAAATATTGAACAAACAGTTCAAGAAATAACCCCAGGGGCTCACATGTGGTGAGTATGGGCTTGGCACACCCAGGGACCTGAGCTGGATATCACCATTCTTCTCTTTCTTGATGATTTCCTTCTACTTCTCTCTCTCTCTCTCTCTCTCTCTCTCTCTCTCTCTCTCTCTCTCTCTCTCTCTCTCAGGGTAATTCAGAAATTTTTTTTGGCTAGTGCAGCATAAACCTCAGGCTTCATTGCGCCATGTAGCTAATAATAATGATGAAAATAGAGCAAAGGCAGGTCATCGAATAAACGATTAAACGTTGCATCAGACGGTGATATTAGAGAATATAAAATATGGAGAATGTAGATAGAAAAATGGAAAACAGGCTAGTTAATACTGGAGGAGAAGGTATGTGTGCCTAAGCTATAAACAAAAAGAGAAGCCTCAAAAAATTATCAAATATTACTAAAATTATTATAGCTAATTATCATATAAGAATATATTGAATGGCACGTTATCAAGGGTTAGCACTCTTCAGTACATCCAATATAATATTCCTCATAATCAGGCCTAATAATATTCCAAAAGGCCCGAGTTAGAAAGATGTAATAAAAAAGCAATAATTTATCGAAATTTAGAAGCCTACTGGCAGAATAACAGTTAATCCAAAATACAGCAGAGTGAACAAATTATAAAAAAATTATTGCTGAATATATTATAAAAAATATACACAAATTATATACATAAAATGAGAGCGAGGAGTTAACAGTGGGCAAGAAATAAGCCGAGACTAAAAAATAGACGAAGTGAGGGAAGAAATAGTACAACAACCTCTTCGAATACTCGAATAATTCATGGGAATAAAAATTTTATAATATGATAACATACACACATAAAGAGAATATCACAGCAAATAGCAATGGTACTCCGATGTACCGGGAGAGTAACAGCAGTAACTTCAGCTCAACCAGCACCACTTAAGAACAGGGTGTTATCAATGTGGCGCTGGCTCAACCCCGTTTTCAGGTTTTCAATGATAGCTGTAGAGCAGGCACGAGAGATACGTCACAATTGGACCATTGCAATGGTTAAATTATGACGTATGACACACTGTATTTTTTAAATGAAAATCTAATGTTTATGTTTATATCGGTTTTTGTTTCTGTAATTAAACCAAATTTTGTATAGTACTGTTATTACTAGCGGCAAATGATACAAGGAACCAAGTTTATAGAACATCAGACGGGGTAAAAAAAAAAAAAAAAAAAAAAATACCCACGTCCATGGCCTCGTGGGTAGCACAGTTAGTATTATCACTGTCTTCACCAAACGGCGAAAAAGACCTGAGTTAGAATCCCGCCAATAACATGAGAAATTTTTATGACTCTTTTTCACAACGTGGCTGAGTTAGTCGGTCTCAGCGAGAGTAGCATGGTTTTTCTCTCAGAAACTCGGGTCTTTCGTCCAGAAAACAGCAAATTCATCAAAGAACACACGCAATTTACAGAAATTTATATATGGCGCAATATGACCTAAGTTGCTGATTCACCTAAAATCCTACAACAACACTGTCCCCGCTAATAATTTCTGCTAGTTTTCCTTAAATTTGTTCAAACTGTCCACTTTTACACCAGATGGAAGTTTATTCCAAACTACCATGCGATGTGTTTATTTATTTTTATATTTTAATGCAAAAAAATCTGTTTAAAATACTAAGCATCAGCCCTGTACAGTTATTCGATACTTAGTCTTTCACAATTAAAGGGTCATTCCAAAATGTTACGTAACAGGTTTTTACACAGGAACGTTGCATAACATATTTTTACACGCGAACGTTACGTAGCAAGTTTTTTATAATAAAAATACTGTGACTCGAATTGGTATTTCCTTACGTAAAAATATGGGGGAAGGGGAATTGAAAAACCTTTGTGATGAAGTTTGGGGATAGTGCAGAAATGTTAAAAAACCTCATTACGTAATTTAAGAATGGTTCCTTATTTGCACTTATTTTCGCAAAATCTAGAACAAGTTCTGCTGATAACAGAAAGCATAATCATCGTATTTCCTGTCGTTACTCATAGATGGCACGAACAGCTCACACACAGTGGATTGAAATGGTACTTACGATTAAGTTACGATATGTGTGCAGCTACTCGATTTATTATTGTTATTATTGCTCTTATATTCTTTCTCCCTGATTGGGGGTTCCACCTCGCGACTGGTATTGCTACCAAGTACACAGGATGGTTGTTATGTCTGGTGTTACTGTTGGCCGAGGAACTCTCTGACTATCTTACAGGTGTTCAGTATTGCTACTTTCTGGAGTTCCTTGTAGGTGTTCGCTGGGAGACCTATTGCTGATAGGCTGTTATGTAGGGTCTTTGGCACCATACCGGTGGTTGACACGATTATTATTATTATTAGCCATATGGTGCAAGGAAGCCTGAGGCTTATGCTTCACCAGCCAAAAAAATTTCTGAGTCACCCCGAGAGAGAGAGAGAGAGAGAGAGAAAGAGAAAGAGAGACGGGAATCACCAAGAAAGAGAAGAATGATGATATCCAGCTCAGAACCCTGGGTGTGCCAAGCCCATATTCACCAGATGTGAGCCCCTGGGATTTGATCGGATAGAGGAAAGTCAAATAAGCTATTCAACATAGGAAAATGGATAAACTGACACATAAGAAAGAGAGAGGGTTCAAGAAGATAAAGGGGCAGTGTGGATTTAAGGGTAAATCGTGGCATGGGCTTCTTTCTAGTTTTATCTGAGGGGGGGCCTCGGGTTTCCTTTTGTAAGGATAAAAATCTGTCATTACGTATTTTGGGGTTTCTCCACAGGATTTGGCTTAAGACGTCATCATATCTAAATCCTGCCCTGACGGCCTTATACGCCTCAGCCAGATTATGTCGCCCCCCAGATTATTCAATGATCATTCCTTCAGTCACCGTATAGGAAATTTAAACTAAAAGATAATCAACACTCTTCATTCACTTAAAATAAGAAATCATGCCCCTCCAAAAATGACACTTTTTTGTTTTTGCTGTTGTTCTTTCAAAAAGAAACCTTAAATTAAGATTAGATTCACTGCAGGTAGAAGAAAATGAAAAATATCCAGTTTTGATTCGCTTCACAAAACATTACATTATGATAATTATGATAAGTCAAAGTAGATAAAAAAAATCAAACGACATAACGAAGGAGAGAGAGTTGAAATGGTTATACACGAAAGAAATGAAAAGCGCTCAAAAGGAAGAAAAATGGTGGGGGGGAACCGCTTTGCTTATTAGTTTTCAGTAACATATGTTGCTTTATTGTACTGTACATTACATCTTACTTATACACCTGCATTACTACCACTAGGGTAATTGTGGATGGGATGCCTAGTGAGGAGAAATTCCGAATTATGGAATTTTACATTATGATTTATGACCACAGATACAATCTAATTATCATAACGTTTTCAAAATTCTCAAGATCGCCAAAAGGCACGATAATTAATGTGTTACAAAACTACTCTATTTTTAAGAAACGTCTCGTTGAAGATTATATATAAACACATTCTAACATATATTCTAATAAGAGTTGTTTTAACATATCGAGGAATTAGCAGATCATTTCTAATTGCAACGTCCAAATGTGCTTTTTCTTCTTCATTATTAGTGAATTTCTGGCTTGTTCTAAGCTAATTAGCTAGTTTGGGTGAGTGAGCATCTTCCCCACCATAAGAGGAGAGATGCTTGTTATTTTTTGGGAGAGATGCCGATCTTAACATGCAGAAAGAACGTTAAAAAGTGCAAGGGAAAAATGCTCTTGGGGATGGCCAACTTTCAGGCTCGGATATTGTATCTCCATGAACGGAAAATCATCATTCATCAGTTTAGAACTATTCATATAGTAAAAGGATCGCTTTTTTTCCCTCAGGATCCAGGAAGGATTTCTTTGATTCTACTTCTAGATGGCCATGCATTACACTGCAGGTAATGGAAATTATAGAATTGGCAGCCGATAGTTACATTTTATTGTTTACGATAGGGTCATTTTAATCCTTTTAAAATGTTTTTCAGGAGACGGCTCATTTGTGGATGCTACATCAGAATAAATAGAGAAATTACTAGATTTCATGAAAGTCTATTAATAGAAGAACGCCAAGGGTGCTTGACAAGCCTGTGCAAATTGGGCCTCTAGATTTAGTACTATTGATATCCATTCAATTTTAATGTAATTCCATAAAAACGTATTTCCGTTTCCTGGAGTTCTAGTTGGATGCTGAACCAAGCAACTAACTGAACTGAGCGCATTGCCTAGAATTCCTCTGCTGATGATCTTGAACGTCAGTTAATGTGCGTGCGTTATATTTCAGCCGTTGTTAATATAAATAATCATGATTTATAACAGAAATGCTTTTATGCTTGAACCGAGCATATTTCATTTCTGCGCATCTGCCATATTGTCCATTCATTCTCTAATCAGCGCATCTGCCATATTGGCCATTCATTCTCTAATCAGCGCATCTGCCATATTGTCCATTCATTCTCTAATCAACGCACGGCAACAAACATAATATGCAGTGCTTCTGCTACAATATACGACATATATGAATAGTCTATGTGATATGTTTGAGAAAAAAAAAATAATAATAATTGTCGGATATCTATTGGTCTGGTTTTAATTAAATTTTGAATGGCTCCACGAGTAGTTCTAAAAGAACGAAATATAACATTTTACGAAAATCTTTCGCATATAGTAACTACTCCTAGTGGATATTTAACAAAATATCCACTAGGAGTAGTTTACATGCGGACGGACGGACAGACATCCAAACAGACATGATTATGCGTAGAGCACCCATTGGCGTTCAAGACAATGGGTGCTTTACGCATATATGTTAACGCACCTAAAATGAATGATCAAGGTACAGAAGTTATCTTGCTCATTCATTTTGTTAGTAATTCGTTAGTAATTTGATAGCTCATTCATTTTGTTAGTAATGGTTTGATACTAATTGTAAAATTTATTATGCTATTGAAATAAAATTCTGTTGGATTCGGTGTCTGAAACCTCGAAAATTGCATGGTGTTCAATATTAAATCAAGGCTCGAAATGGAAAGTTTTATGAAACGGAGAGCTAGAAGAATCATAGACGTAACTAGAATCTCAATATGGGGAGGTGGAAATTTTGTGTCCTCAAATAACAGTACTTTTTATAACGACATTAAGTATTTAAATATATATTAATACGTGTATTATCTAAAAAAATTTTTATATGCTTCTCTCATTTTCTAAACTATTTTTAAAACAAAGATCCATTTGGCTTCAAAGAGACGAAGGGACTTGGAAGAAGGGGGAAGGATTTCAATCCCAAATCTCCATCTATATTCGCCACTGGTCTGGATAATACGTGTAGAAAGCAGTTACCGCGTATATACGTGCGTATGTATATGATCTTACCGATGTGTATAACAGGCCGGAATGGCATTCCAGCATCAGTTCAGAGACCAGTACTAAATGCAATTTTTGCGGAAGAAAGGAAAAGAGAAAGAAATTGAATCCACATATAATGGGTAGAATGTAAATAAAAAAAAATTAAAAGAAGAAAAAAGTGAATAGAAATAATAATAAAAGAATCGCAAATGAACAGAAAGAATAAGTGTCGAACGTGAATAAAATAGAAATTTGCTACTAGTTTTATAAGGCTGTCTTGTGAATGGGACATCTCTTCTCACAATATAAATAGGTCATCAATGTTTTGAGGAGAGCTGGTCAAAGTACATGTCTTAAAGTGTTCATATTTTTTTACTAAAATATTCATATTAAAAAAAAAAACAAATGTGCCATGAATCTTCATTGAACATGTGAGAATCTCAACAGTCACTATTAAAAAAATAAATAAAAAAAAAACACACACACACACACACACACACACACCTTAAATTCGTTTATCCATTTTTCCTAAATAAGGGCAGCATCTCTCTCTTACAGTTATCCTATTATCAGTTCTTTTCTAGGGGAAAAAAAAAAAGTAGCAGTAAGCTGATCTAACTCCTTGGATAGAGTTTACAAAAAAAAAAAAAAAAAAGCCATGTAACTGTAACAGTATCTTTGTTTGATATCGTGTCCCAGAATTTTCGGTAACAGATGCGCTCTCCCAGTGTCAGTCTGCTGCAAAATTCTCTATTGACGTGAATGGAGGGGTGGAAAGGGGGAATGTCTTTCAAAAATCCCTGATATGAATCTTGTGCCATATCTGTATCACGTACTCATTATTGTTTTATCTATGCTGGTACACTTTTCTGCAGATGAATGCTTTAAGAGGACTGGTAAATAATGGTTATGTTTTGGTCAAATACGAAATCGCATAAAAGTCACAAAAAACATACGATTTTGTCACACAAGTTCACATAAGGTATTCTTCCCCCCCCCCCTAACTCCCTGTGGTTCTCATATTAGGGACTGCCGCTCAGTTCGCCCATGTCCGAATACAGCTGTACAAATTGCCTTTTGATCGCGTTTCTCCTGGCCTTGCTGGAATAAAATTGTTGCGAAACCTTCTTGGGTTGTTCTGCTAAATGAGGTTGAGTTATTTTGAATTTTTTGAAGATAAACACCAAGACAAATAAGGCGATGAGAAGTCAGTATAATGTGTCGGTAACTTGCGGGCATTCTACGGTCAGCATTCTGGTTTGAGGAATGAAAAACTATAGGACTCGATGCCAAAAAAATCGTCCAAATTGGGAAATTATAAAAAAGCCTATAATTAAGTGGTTCTATTGGGGGGAATAGCAATTGTATCCGTTGTGCTAACTGCAATGGTTGCTTTCAGCAAGATGATTATAAATAACCTCGATTTAGTTGCATAATGCCGAGGTTCATAGTATAGTGAAACTTAATGGTCATACCCTTCCTTCTAGAAGTGGGAAAGGTACACTGGTGTGCAAAACTTAAGGACCAACACTATTTCTAAATGTTACAACCACAAAATAAAATGAACCAGCCTGTGGCGATTTGTATAACTGTGGCCGTTCAGTAGAAAGCTGGTGCACATGCAAAAGTTTGAATCGTGGTGAGAGGCTCACATAAACAGATAAAAGCAGCAGTTCAGCAGTTACGTGCAAATTACCGAATGGTGAGCACGATTGTTACAGACGTTCGATTGGTTTCATACAGTGCTACAGACAACGAAATGGCCAGAAGACAATATGTGGATGACTTTACCCTGGTTCGGTAAAGTCACATTCGTAGTCGGCCTTCAGAACGACAGGTGCAGCTGTTCTAAGGACCAGTGGTGGTCGTCCACTAAAAACAACGCCCAATGATGACTGCTATATTCTCGTACAGACCAGGAGGAAACGACACCAGACAGCGGGATCCATTGCAAGCCAGCTGCACAGGGGCACAGGATGTAGGATATCGCAGTTTACTGTGGCCAGGCGACTCCACAAAGTGGACTGTTTGCCCGACGGCCAGTACGCTGTGTCCCTTTAACATCTGCCCATCGGAGACACCGTTTACAGTGGTGCATTGAACACAAAGACTGGACAGCAGCGCAATGGCGTAAGGAACTCTTTACTGATGAGAGTGGATTCAGTCTCAGCAGCGATTCTGGGCGTCAGCTAATCTGGCAAGAGGTTGGCACACGGTATCACCCCCACAAACATCACTCAAAGGGATCGATATGGCGGTCTAGGTGTTCTCGTCTGGGGAGGCGTTATCTTGGATGGACGTACACAACTCCAGATACTGGCAGGCGGTACTGTAACCGGTGCACGCTACTGTACTGAGGTAATCCTTCCCCATGTGCGTCTGTTCTAAGGTGCCATGCCCCCCCCCTCACCAGCTGAAGATGGCGCTGACAGAGGAATGGACGATGTTACCACAAGAACTTATCAACAACATTGTTCTAAGTAAAGACAAACAGTGCAAAGCCTGCATTAATATTAATATTAGAGGTGGCCATATCTCCTACTGAGGACTACCTCTTCCCTTTGTTCTGTCTTTGGCAGTGCTGCATCTGTATCATGGCAGCCAGTGCTATGTTGCCATTTTTGAATAAAGTCCCTCTGAACCATTTTGTTTCCGTTGTTGTGTCGGTGTTGTTTCCTTCATCATTTCTGTACCTCACGAGGTTCCTTTGGTATGCTTTTTCCATATCCAGGCCACTCCTATGAGAAGCTACAGGTGAAAATCTGACTGGTCCTTAAGTTTTGCACACCAACGTATGACAAGCGTGGATTATGTTTTTTTTTTTTTTTTTTTGATGGAGTGATAGAGCGAAAGCCTTACTTCCTTTTATCTTTTCGCATTTAGTAATTCTAATTCAAATGTTTTGCATCCATTTTTAGGCTCATTAGCGTATACTCATAACGCGCTTATTGTATTCGCCCCTTCCATCTATTTGCCTGCCTGTCTGTCTATCAGCATGTAACAACTCGACTCCCAGTGGACACATTTTTATGAAATTTTATATTTGACACTGCTAGAAAGATGTGTCGAGTCATTCCAAATTTAATTAAATCAGAACAATAGAAATCACTCAATTATTATTTCTTTGTCCGTCCGTCCGCACATAATAATTCGACTCCCATTAGATGGATTTTCATGAAATTTTATATTTGTGTCTCTCTTAGAAAGACTTGTCGAGCCATCCCAAATTTTATTAAAATCGGACTAATATAAATCCGATTATTATTAATATTATTTCTTTTTCCCTTCGTCCGCATGTTATTACTCGACTCTCATTGGATGGGTTTTCCTTCCCAAATTTCATTAAATTTGGACCAATAAAAATTCGATAATTAGTTTTTTCATACATATCACACAGGGTATCCATATACCGTATATTACTGAACTGGATATTATGTTTGTTGCTAATCGCTGGTTTGAAGATTGAATGGGCAATGCTGCGGATGCGCACAAACGAAATTTCTCGATTTTCATATAAACATTTATTTTTTTATTTTTTTATTCCTTGACTGCGTTATTCGGTCTCTGGCGTGGACAGCAAGGTTATTCCGCGAAAAAACTGGCATTTTTCGTCCAGCAAAGCAGACAAATCACCAGAGAACAAATGCAATTTACAGATACAGTACAGATGGGTAGTTGAAAGTAACTTTCCAGGTAACTCTAATATAATATAATAGTTGTTTTTTTTTGTCCTTTTTGTAACCATTGCACTCCCCAAATTCAAATTCTGCATTCCTTATAGCTGTATGACATCACGTCTCTGATGTCCCAACAATATCCGCCTTTGATGTCTTGACCAACACTTCAAAACCATCAAATTTATTTACCATACTCCTAGCAATGGTGTACATGCAAGTATACATGCACCTGTTCTTACTCTTAGTTACCCGAACACAGGTCTATGTATTTACTTGTTCCATGATAACCACCAGCAGTTCATGAAATCCCCAGCACCTTGCTTTCCAGGCTGCTGCTCATTCCAATAGAAGCAGTGCAAGAATCACTTTTACCTCTGTCTGCGGCTACTGTTAATCTATAAGTCTGCGAATTCCCGGAAGCTAGCAGTTTTTCCGAGCCACCCAACACTACCTCGATAGCATCAGCAATTATTCTTGCACCCTTTCTATTTAAGTGTATCCTATCTCTGTAGAACAATTCTCTTCTGTTAACAAGCACAGACCACACCGAGAAAAATTCTACCCCATGAGCCGTGCACAATTTCTCCAGGACTGAATACATTGACAAGGCTCTCATCATATACTCCCTTTTGTTTGGGCAGAAGTGTAGACAGTTTCGAGTTTAACCTTCACTCGTGACTTTTTTTTCAACATGACCTGTACTTGTTAAGTAAGTCCGCAGATCTACTCTCAATGTCATTAGCTCCAACGTGTACAACAATATCACCTTTTGTGCCCTTAAAATATGATATCTGCTCTACAACGTCATCTACTTTTTATTCTGGCAAACATAACACTGTCCTATTCCACCTATCATTTTTGCACAATATATTTCCTGTTTCCCTGACAATACAATCACTGACAACAACTAGCTCCTACGGGACCAGTGCATTTCGCCTTGGGGGTTGCCGCTGTGTTGCTTGATGACGACTGATTACAAAACACTCTATAAGCAATATGACGAGAAGAATATCCTTCCTCACGTAAAGCAACAATAGCACTCTTCCTTTGTGGCGTCAACTGCACGTAACTCGCCATCCTGACACAAGCTTGCAGAGCGTGGTTATATAGCTGAAAGTAACAGCTGATGCAATATTACGTCCTCACCTATGCGTGTCAATCTTATCTGACGTAATCTGTAAGAAATATTGCCATATACTTACGTTATTCGGACGACAATTACAATTTTAATAGGTGATGCACTTTCTTTGAACACCAGTGTACATATATCCATTTTCACTCTCTCTCAGTACATATGAAATCCCAAAATAGGGCATATAGCCTTCTTTGGCCCACAGATCTCTCAATGGTTTATAAACAAATTGATTGCTCCACTCGGAGCACTTAATTTCTTTATTATTGACAATAACATCTAATTCATTACTTCACATATGCTTTTACATCAGATAGATAACTCACTCTTTCTCAATTCCTGTCCACTGTTCCCTTTCTCAACAACAACGAGTAACAGAAGATACCTTCTGCATAGCCATATACTACATCCATGTCGCAGCCACCAAGTTGAATAAAAGAGAAACCAGAAACCAACGGAAAAAAATGTAAAGACAAGGAACCACCAGTTTAGGAAAGAAGGCTACAGCAGATGGAAGTGAGATAGGACAACTGACCCAGTACCAACGAGGTAACAGAAATAAGAAAAGTGAAGACCAATCTCAAGAAACACAACATCCACACCAAACACGAGACCTATAATCAGAGGATCAAAAAATACATTGATCCTCAAGCAGAAGCTCATGACGCACCGAAAGAGATTTTTCTGATACAGGGAAAGTGCACAGAGGAAAACAGAAAGCCGGATGTTTGATGAAAACCAGAGAGCCTTCTACAGGAACCTTGTACAACGGGAGAAGGAGGGCAACAGACGCCATTACCAGAAGGCATTAGCGGAGTTTTCGGGTAACCTGTGGACAAGCAAGGTTAGCCATCACGGACATGCCTCCTGGATAGACCTAGAACGGAAGAAAACCAAGGGCGTACAAAACATGATGGAATGGAAATTTCAGGAGGAACAAGTACAACAGTCGATCAAAAAATCCCAACTGGCGAACCCCCATGAACAGATAACATCCACGACTACTGGTACAAGAAGCTCAGCTGCACACACAGGCACACAGTGGAGCAGTTTACCCAGATTATAAGGCACCCGATACAATAACAGAATCCTTGATTCAAGGAATCTCCTACCTGAAGACTAAGGACAATGACACTACAAACACAACAAATTATGAACTGACCACTTGTCTAGCAACAATGTACAAGATCCTGACCAGCTGCATAAGAAGATGTCAGACCACTTGGCGAGCCAGAACATTATGGCTGAGCAACAGACGGGATGTAAGCAGTTGAGCAAAGGATGAAGGAGCAATTCATCATTGACGAGGCAGAGATGAAGTAGGCCAACAAGAAGCACTGCACGCCTACATCAACTACCTCAAGATCTTCGACTCTGCGTCAAATAGCTGGCTAATAGAGACACTCAGGATCTACAAAGCCAACCCAACACGGACACACTTCCTAGAAGCAACTATGGCGAAATGGAGAACTACCATCAAAGTCGAGAACATAACGACCAGACCAATCCTCATTAGAAGTGGAATCTTCAAGTGAAATGCCCTGAGCCCACTGTGGTTCTGTTTAGCACTCATTCCACTGTCAAACATGCTCAACAACAGCAAGTATGGATATATCCTAGGGGTGAGTATGGGCTTGGCACACCCAGGGTCCTGAACTGGATATCATCGTTCTTCTCTCTCTCTCTCTCTCTGTCTGGGGAGGGGAACCTTGCTATCTACGTCTGAGACCGACTAACTTAGCCATGGAGTGAAAAAACCCATTAAAGTTCCTCGCGTTATCGACGGGATTCGAACCTGGGCCTTTTACCACCCGTTGTGGAGAGGACGTTGATGATACCACTGTGCTACGTGCGCAGACAATAAGACAGACAGAGTATTTACAGAGTACAGAGTATTTTCCGGTCTAACGGCACCAGGGATTGACCCCCATCTCCGCGTATGTTCTTTGTATCGAAGACAGTACGCTGTCAAGGCCAGAGGTTTAAAAGTGCGTGGGTCATGTGTTGTGTAATATGTTGTGCCCCTTGTTCATCCGGCTTGTTAGCCACCAGGCCCCTGATGGGACATGACGTTTACGTACTCCGCCACGTGGAGGCCAGCCAGGTGTTCCCTTAAAGTTTGCTCTGACAGGTCCTGCCACCTACTTTCCTGAGATTTCAGTGGCTAGGACCTAAAAAAAAAAAAAAAATTTCTTCTTTTCTTTTGGGCGCAAATGGTATATTATACGCTGTTTAGAGGGCTATAAGGGATATGCGCTGGACGTGATAAGATTTCCTAATAGGCCGGGCATGAATTTTGATGTTTTAAATTTGGACGTGTGGGGCAGGCGCTGTGTAAGGGAAAAGAGATGGGAGGGGAGGTGGAAGACTGGGGGATTGGAAATTGGAAGTAAGGGGTCGATAGGGAAGATGACCCCCTGTTGAAATAGTGGAGCATGCCCATGCCCCACCACAGGAGCAAGAGGGGTGGCATGAGGGGGAGGAGACAGCAGGCTGTCCCTTCCCCCCTACCAGGGTAAGAGGTGTAAAAAGCAGGCTAGGCAGAGTGTCTAGCCGGGGCGCCATATGGCTGTATGGCATCATAAGATGCAATATTCACCTTTGTGTTAGTCCAGTGGAGGTCCGAGTCCAAGTTGCAATCTTCATCTTTACATTAGTCAGGTCCAAGTCCAGAAGTCAGGTCCAGTTCGTCACGTTCATGTGTTGCATCTACTTTAGGTAGTCACTAGTTCAGAATTTAGCAGTCATTTCAGGTAGTCACGTCTGTGTTTTCATAGGTTAGTGATGATGTGACAGAGAGCTTTGTCTTTCAAAGAGTTCGCAGGCAAAGACAGTGAAAGCCCGGTAATTATCTTCTTCTTGCAATATTATTTCTTATCGGTTCCTTAGCAAGGAGTTGATGCGTGTGTATAGCTGACATCTGAGGTCCTCATAGTTGTCACAGTTGTGGATAAGGTGCTCCAGGTTTCCTCCTGCCCGCAGTTACAGCTTGGATTGTCAGAGATTCCCAGCTCGTGGAGTTTCCCTCTAAAGGAGCCGTGTCCCGTTAGAAGGAAGATTGGTGTGCAAGCCAGGGGAAAACCAGGACGGGAAGATAGGATATACCCTGCTGACATCGGGTATTAATTTTTTGGTGACTTGCCCTTTTGTAGTAAGATTCCATCTATTTTGCCAGATAGATTTCAGATGTTCTGTTAACCTCTTATTTTCTGAGGATTTTCTTTTCTATGGATCTGTTGTGTAGTCTAGATAAGTTGTGGTTCTTCCTTTTGAATGTTGGTGTAGCAGCCCACAGCGCACAATCTCCAGGTCCAGGGGAAGGAGGCCCGCCAGGACCTGGAGTGCATGGGTGCTCACCGTGCAGCAGGCTCTAGTTGTCAATAATATGGATCGGTGGATCGACTCCAGCTTTTTCTTGTTGACTGCTGTGTTTGCTTTCTGATACCAGGCGCCTGCACCATAGGCAAGGATAGGGATGAAGAGAGCTTTGTATAGAAGGGAGAGGGCCCTCTTCTTTAGTCCCCAGTCCCTCCTGGTGATTTTGGTTATCACGGCCGAGAGCTTCCTTGTTTTGGTTCTAAGGTAACAGAGATGAGATGTGAAGTTCAAGTTTCGGTCAGCTATTATTCCTAAATATTTTAGTTCCTGTTTGAGTTTGATGGTCGCTCCATTTGTTTTGATTAGTGGAGGCCTACCAGGGTCAAGAGCACCCCCGAAGAGTATTCAGTTTGTTTTTTCGGTTGAGATCGTAAGAAGATTCCTCTTGGCCCAATCCTGTAGCATATGTGTGGCATGATTGCTATTGGCCTCCAGTTGAGCCCTGCTGTCTGCTTGAAGCATCATAATCAGATCATCAGCGTTTGCCTGTGTAGTGACATTTGGAATATCCAGATTTAAAAACTCATCAAGCACCAGATTCCACAGGAGCGACACCAGGACGGATCCCTGGGGGCAGCCCCCGTAAACAGGTCTGGATACAGAGGGAGTGCTTACTGTGATTCTTCGGTTTTCCAGGTAAGATTTCATGCAGCAAAATAGATTTGAGCCCGCCAGAGCCTGGACAGAACACTGGGCTACCAGCGGGAGTCAAAGGCTCCAGCGAAGTCAATTGAGATGAGGAGCAAATAAAGACAGACAATGAGCTCTATCAAGATTATACAGATAAGATTGCTTCCAAATCATGGCTCACGGACAGAAGGTTCTTGCCCGAAACCAGATGATCGCCAAGGGTCCCAGGGTTACAAATGTTGATGATTCCACCTGGCCCCAGAAACAATCCAGCACATCATCTTGGCTCTGGTGGGTAGCGCAGTTGATAGAATCGCCATCCACCCCCCCCACCCTGTAGAAAACACCTGAGTTCGAGTCCCGTCGATGACGTTATGAATTGAATTTTTATGGGCTTTTTTACAAGGTGGCTATGTTAGTCAGTCTCAGGCGAGGGTAGCGTGGTTTTTCTCCCGGAAAGTCTGGTTTTTCGTTCAGCAAACAGAAAATAGACAACGGAAATAGACTATGCAATTTAGAGACTGTATATTGGATATATGGCCTTAGTTGCTAATGCTCCTAAAAAACTCTATCACAACAAGAGGGGCACCTCCATAGCCAGGTGGGCAGGAGCAGCAGTGCGTAGCACACGCTTCTTGATTAGACTGGAGTTCGAGCCCGTGACTACCAAATACGGAGGATGTGGAAAGGTCAGGGAATGACTACCGCATATCCCCGGAGCAATATGGCCTTAGTTGCTAATGCTCCTAAAAACCAAATAACAAACATCACAATATCATCGCGAATCGCAGAGTGATCACCCAGACAGAACACACGCACACAGACACGACATGGTCGCCAGGATAATACATCAGAATCTAGCGCAAAAATACCAGTTGATGAAAGAAAATGTATCTTATTACGAGCTCGAACTCCCAGGCAGTACTAGAGATCCCTATTCACAAACTACAAGGGAAACTGTACCATAATAATGTGCAAGACGA
The DNA here is from genome assembly GCF_048544385.1 of Mastigoproctus giganteus. Lineage (NCBI taxonomy): Eukaryota > Metazoa > Arthropoda > Arachnida > Uropygi > Thelyphonidae > Mastigoproctus > Mastigoproctus giganteus. The sequence continues at coordinate 214,954,171 of NC_143575.1, forward strand.
TCACCGCACAGCAGACCGGACATAAACTTCATACACGAGACGGAAATGGCTATCTATCTTATCAGTATAGCGGTTCCCAACACCAGCAACCTCTAGAAAACCGTCGAGGAAAAGATCAGGGAGTACAGAGATCTAAGACAGGAAGTCAAAGAAATGTCGCATATGGAACGAGTAATGACCATCCCAATCGCTATGTGAACCACAGCATGATGCCAAAGACCCTACATAAGAACCCAACAGCAATACGCTTTCCAGAGAACACTTAACATGGAACTTCAGAAACCCGTGGTCCTGAACACTTGTATCACAGTAACAGAGTTCCTCGACCAACAGTAATAACAGGGGAAACTGGGAGCGAGGTTAGTCTGTGCGGACGTTGCTCCTTAAAGCTCTTGAAACAGAGATGTTTTTCCTGATTTATTTTCTGCTTTATTAGTTTAAATTGTCATATTAACTTATTTTCTAGAGTAGCTTTATATTCCTAGTTACGATACTTAGTTTAAAGTTTAACTTAGACAGAGATTTTGTAGATATTACTTAGTATCGGTAACGGTATCAAATCCACGTGTCACAAATTGAAAGAGAGGTCTTTTTTTTTTTTTTTTTTTAACCAAATTTAGTCGATTTATTAACCAATTGTTATATCAAATTATCTTCTATAAGTAGATTATAGACCTAGTTAGGATCCTTAGTTTATTCTAAATTGAGATAGCGAGATTTGGAAGCTAATCAATACTTACGAGTCCGTAGAAATACCGTTCGTGAATTCCCGCCATTTTTACACGATAGCAAAAGCTTAGTGTAGTATAGTGCATAATATAATATTGTCAATTAATCAGTAAATCTATTAATCTTGATAAACTTTATTGTCAATTAAATTGTATTTTTAACTCTATATATATATAACGACTTAATCGTAACAAATAATTAATACATAACTATAGTGGTACACGTGATACGGAAGTTGTATAAAGGGAACTCGTAGAAAACACTAGATACCGAAAAAAATATATACAGTATATAACATAACTGTTTTGGGATATAACTTAAGGATTTAATTTTTGTTTTGAATTTTATTGAATTAAATCGGAATCATGACTCTGACCAGAGCAGCAAAGCAAAAGGCTCAAGCTAATGGGAGTGCTGTGGTTCAGGGGAGAACTGAGGGGGGGGGGGGGCAGTTGCCCTATGAATCACAGTCTTTTAAAATGCACTGTTTGCTTGATGTTTGCGGAGCAGTCGGGTACGGGACATGATACTGCCAAGGGGGAAGTCTTTGTGTGTGCACGATGTAAGGAGTGCAAGGAAATCAGGCGACAACTCAGCGTTGTTATGGGCCTTTAGGAGAGCTTGAAGGACAGGGTGGATGCCCTCGAAGGAAATAAATTGAGGGGCCCATCAAGCTCTCAGCTGCCCACATCAACACCAGAGCTTGCACTTGGTCATCAGGCAACACAGAGGCAGCCCCCTAGGCAGAATGCGCTGGTCCCACAGGAAATAGTAGTTGTTGGTGACTCTATTGTCAGGGAAACGGGGAACATGCTTTGTAAAAAGGATAGGTGGAATAGGACCAGGGTATGTCTGCCAGGGGCAAAGGTTGATGACGTTGTAGAGCGGATATCATCTTTTAAGGGCACAAAAGGTGCTATAGTTGTACACGTTGGCACTAATGATATTAAGAGTAGGAGACCGGCGGAATTACTTAGCAAGTATAGGTCACTGTTGAAAAAAAGCCGTGAATTAGGATTGAACTTGAAAGTGTCTGCAATTCTGCCCAGACACGATAGGAGGGAGTATATGATGAGAGCCTTGTCGATCAATTCGGCCCTGGAGGGATTGTGCAAGGCTCAAGGGGTAGAATTTTTTTCAGTCTGGACTGTACTTGTTAACAGGAGAGATTGCTTCTACAGGGATGGGATACACTTAAATAGAAAGGGTGCAAGAATTTTTGCTGATGCTGTCGAGGCAGTGTTAGGTGGGTCGGAAAACTGCTAGTTGGGGGGGATACAAGGACTAATAGATTAACAGTAGCCACTGGCAGAGGTGGAAGTGATTCTTGCACTGCTTCTATTCAAATGAGCAGAAGCCTGGAAAACAAGATGCAGGATATTTCAGAGACTGCTGGTAGTCATTGCGGTACAAGTAAACACATGGGTTGTGTTAGGGTAACTAAGAATAGAAACAGGTGCATGTATACCTGCGTGTACACCAATGCTAGGAGTTTGGTAAATAAATTTGATGAATTTGAGGTATTGCTCAAAACATCAAAGGCAGATATTATTGGGATATCAGAGACGTGGTGTCACACAGATATAAGTAATGCGGAACTGGAATTTGGGGAATACAATGTGTATAGAAAGGATAGACAGGACAGGAGGGGAGGAGGGGTTATGCTATTAATTAAGAAACACATAAAGTCCAAGGAAGTGAAGCCAGTCGACATCGATGGACAGGGCAGTGTCGAGTCAGTCTGGTGTGACATAAGCATAGGGAAATCAAAATTGAGAGTAGGAGTGTGCTATAGGCCTAATGACTCTGATGAGTATAATAAGATATTGTACAGGGAAATAGAGTGGGCCAGTAAATCAGAGAGTCTTATAATGGGGGATTTTAATTTCCCAGATATTGACTGGAATTTGTGGATTGGTCACTCGCACAATAGGAAGGCTTTTGTGGATTTATTGGATGATTGTTTTCTACATCAGCATGTTCGTGAGGCAACAAGAGGGAGCAATACTCTTGATCTGATTATCAGTAGTGATTCTTCATGCATTAAGAATCTGCAGATAAATGAACCACTAGGTGGCAGTGATCACAGTGTGTTGAAGTGGGATTTACTCAAGGAGGTAACTACCATCAGAGGTAAAGGGAAGGGTTTTTGTTTTCGTAAAGGCGACTATGATGGTCTGAGACAGTATTTAAATTCTATACAGTGGGACCAACTGATGATGTTACCAACAGCAAACTCAAAATGGGAAGCATTCAAGGAACTAATCTTGGAGGCTACCAGGCTTTACATACCAACTAAGAAATATTGTTCAAGGTTTAGGCCTAAATGGTTGTCAGATGAATTAATGAGACATGTGGCAGAGAAGAAAAATGCATGGGATACATACAAATTAATGGGTGACATGGAAGCCTATGATAGATATAAGTTGGTCTGTAACCAAGTCACAAAGGAGATTAGGCAGGCAAAGGCAGACTACGAAAAATCCTTGGCAAAGGATGCAAAGAAAAACAGAAAAGAGTTCTTTACATATTTGAACTCGAGAAGAAAAGGGATGAATCAGATTGGTCCACTGGATATTGATGGTTCAACAGTTGAGGATCCTGCTCAGGTGGCTAACAATCTAAACAAGTATTTTGCATCTACATTCACGCATGAGGAGTTATTCAGGAAGGAGAATGATGTAGGTAAAGTAAACATTGGCAGTGAGCTGGATGATTTTGTAATAACTGAGAGGAAAGTGGAGGAGAGATTGTTGAGGATAAACATAAAAAAGGCACCTGGGGTGGATGGGATCTATCCAGTTATATTAAAGGAGGCAGCAAAGGAAGTATGCAAACCCCTAGCCATAATTATGAGAGCTTCTTTGGACTCAGGGGAGGTACCCATAGACTGGAGATGTGCAAATGTAACCCCAATTCACAAAGGAGGATCAAAGGCTGACACAAGTAATTATAGACCTGTTAGTTTAACTTCTGTTCCAGGTAAATTAATGGAGGCACTGGTTAAAGAAGCACTGCAGGATCATCTAGACAAGAATTCAGTTATAGCTCAGACGCAGCATGGTTTTGTTAAGGGCAGGTCTTGCCTGACCAATTTGATTGGATACTATGATGTAGTCACAAAAGAACTGGATGCAGGGAATAACTTTGATATTATATATTTGGATCTTAGAAAGGCTTTTGATACTGTTGCACATGGAAGACTGCTGCACAAATTGGAGCAGTGTGGCATTGGAGGCAAATTGCTGCTATGGATAAGGGGTTGGTTGAGTGGCAGAAGACAGAGAGTGGTAATCAATGGACACTGCTCAACGTGGACTAATGTTATTAGTGGAGTTCCTCAAGGTTCAGTGTTGGGTCCGTTGTTGTTTTCGGTGTTTATGAATGATATTGATGATTGGATATCAAGTTAATGTCCAAGTTTGCAGATGATACAAAGGTTGGCAGGGTCGTTAAGGACACTACTGACGCTATGCTGCTGCTGCAACAGGATCTGGAAAGGTTGAACAGATGGGCTGAGAGGTGGCAAATGAAGTTTAACATTGACAAATGTAAAGTACTACATATGGGAAACAGTAACCCCAGAGCAACGTATCAACTCTGCGGTACTACACTGACAGTGGTGGAGAATGAAAAGGACCTGGGGTAATTGTGCAGGCAGATATGAAGTTCTCTGAGCAGTGCAGACGAGCTGCAAGAGTAGCTCATGGTGTCTTGTCAATGATATACAGGAATTTTTCTAGCAGGGATAAGGAGGTGATTATTCCCTTGTATAAGGCAATGGTCAGGCCACACCTAGAGTACTGTATACAGGTCTGGAGGCCTCATTTCAAGAAGGATGTAGAGCTGCTGGAACGAGTACAGAGAAGGGCAACAAGATTAGTGAATGGAACAAAGGGTTGCTCTTACGAAGAAAGGCTTAAGTTTTGCAAATTACAGAGTCTGGAGACTAGGCACCGGCGAGGTGATCTGATAGAGGTGTATAAAGCTTTGAATGGTTTGAGCATGCTCAATGCCAATGGGATTCTTCATCTTGCTCAGAATAATCACCTCAGAGGGCATAAATTCAAATTGAGGAAGGACGGATGTCGGATAGACGTGCGGAAATTTGCCTTTGGCCAGCGGGTGGTTGGTTGGTGGAACCGACTTCCATCACTTGTTGTAGAAGTTGATAGCCTAAACAAATTTAAAGCTCAACTGGACAGGTATTTCGAACGAACAGATGGGTGAAATGGGAGTGGGGTTTTTTTTTTTTTTTTGGCTGATGCTGAATAAGCTTGCTTTCTTGCATCATATGCCTCTACTAATGCTAATGCTAATGCTAACAGTAATAATAGTAACCGGACACAACCAACCACCCAATGCACTTGGTACCAGTTCCCGTCAGAGGGCGAAAAAAATCCCATAAAAGGAGAAGTTTTTTTAAAAAAAAATAATTAACAACATACATGTTTCCAGTTTCACGTAGGTAACTGTCCAACTGACCTTAAAATATCGTCACCGTCCTCCCCACACAAGGTGGAAAAGGCCTGGGTTCGAATCCAATCGGTGACGCGAGGAACTTTAATGGGCTTTTTTCACTCCGTGGCTGAGTTAGTTTGTCTCAGGCGTAGATAGCAAGGTTTTTCTCCCCAGTAACTGGGGTTTTTTCGTCCAGCAAAACAGGCAAATCAACCATAGAACATACGTAATTTACAGACACAAATACGGGTTAATGTATTTAATTACGGGAAATCCTAAAATAATAATAATAATTTTTTTGAATTTAAAATATATCCAACGTTCAGAAGGCAGCTGTTGGAAGTTCTTCAGTGTTACTTCTTGCAGTTTGCAACAATTCCTTTAAAATGGCATAATAATATTTAATTTTGTAAGCGATTTAGGGCAGTGTAAATTAAGAAGTTTTCATTGAACAATTTAAAGCCAGTTTTTACTTTTAAAACAGTAAATAAAGAGTTTATGATTCGGCTTAAATTTATCTTAAGTGCTGAGTGATCCAAATATCTGGACCTACGAGGAAATACTCCCAAAATTTTAATTTTATTTCTAATTATCCAGCTCGATAAGCTCCACTTCAGAAATGTGGCATTAATGATTTTTCCATAATATTATTGCATTAATGATTTTTCCATAATATTATTGCATTAATGATTTTTCCATAATATTATTGCATTAATTATTTTTCCATAATAATATTGCATTGACAAAAAAAACAAAAAAAAAAAACTTTCATATTAGGGGCACTAGAGAATTATCCCCATCTACCCATGTGTATTATGTCTGTAAATTGCCTGTGTTCTAGGGTCGATTTGCTTGTTTCCTTAGACGAAAAACAAAAGTTTCGTGGCTAACTCAGCCGCCGAGTGAAAAAAAGTCCATAAAAATTGCTCCCTGCATTGAAGGAATTTTAACGGTGGTCTGTTAAACCCGGTGATTATACTAACTGTGCTACGCACAGATACATTATATGAGGCATATGACATCAGCTGAATATTATAGTTTTGCAAAGCCGTATTTACTGAAGCGTAGTGATAAAGTTTACCAGGACTCCTAGGTCGCGGGAAGGTGGAGTGGACGAACGCAATTACTGTAATCAGTAACGTTTTATAGCTTTTAAAAGTCTGTGCGCGTGGTTTGGTCTCGCGGGTAGCACAGTTGATATTATCACTGTTTTCTCTCTCTCTCTCTCTCTCATCAGGTGGAAAAGACCGGAGTTCAAATACTCTCGAGGACGTGAGGAATTTTATGCCGTTTTCAAAAATGTGGCTGAGTTAGTTGGTCTCAGGCGAGGGTAGCATGGCTTTTTTTTCCCGCCGGAAACTTGGGTTTTTCGTCTAGCAAACAGACAAGTCGACTACGGAACACACAAACACACACGCACACTTTACAGGCACAATATACACTTACTCACATATACGGCCAATATGGTCTAAATCGCTAAAGCACCAAAAACCCTTCAATAACAAGCGCTGGGATCGTACCATTGCAAGTTTGTATGCGCGATTCTGGACATGTATAACATTGTAGGAAAACGATAATTAGAAAAAGTGATGTAACAATGACGACGACATTTTGGTTTGTTTAAGTGATTATTTTCCAATAAACTATTTAAAACCTTTTTTTTTTATTGTTAAATGTACATCTATGTTTGTGAACACTCAATGGGTAATAGAAAATAGAAAAGGTGAAATGAGTAAAAGCGAATTGGAATCAGGTTGTCTTTTGACTATTAGCAAAATGCTGAGTCTCAATTCGTTTTTTTTTTTTTTTTTTAATTTATTATTTTATCTTATTTTCATTTTTCTGAAAGGTTATTGGAACCAGTGTGTGTATGAAATAATGGTTGAAAACACAGAAGGCGTTAGTGAATTTGACTTAATTTTTGTAGATTAATTTTCGGAAGAAAAGTTAGTGCTGTGAGTTTGGACTTGAATTGTGAACAGGTGTGACGTTGACTAGTTGATGCATGTATTCAGACCAGTTTCATAGAAAGAGATGGAATTTGAGTTAGTAATTCAAAAGAACAGTGTCCAAGGAGGAATACCTAAAGAGAAAGCATCCAGCAGATGTTGTGGAAATGAGTTAATTTGAATATTTTAAAAGAATTTGACAGATTATTGGAAGGCAAGTTTTTTCGAATCTGAAATGGCCATATGGAAGTGGCAATAAGTTTTCATGCTTGGAATCAATAGCCAGAAATTCATAGCCTAGTCATTGGTTTCCTGTTTTCAAATCTGTTAGTGGGTCTTGACTTTACACTTTGTGCAATGTATAATTAGTTGGATTTAAAATATTCGAGCCAATAGTACCTTAGGCATTTTAGTCGTGGTCTGTGAAGCGATTTTTTGGGCAACACTAGTAAATGTTGATTAACATCTTCAAAGATTTCTTTACCTTTTTTCTCTACATTTTTGCCTGACAGCTTTCAGTTTTTTGCAAAAATGCTGTCTCCGGAAAACCAGTTACTAATCACAAAATTGTTGATTTATTTTGGTGCTAGCGAACCAATATATTTTTCTAGAAAGTCGACTTTAAAGTTACTTACGATATCGCTGCCGTGCCTAGTTAATTTATTTCCCTATGCACCGTACCACTTAAAATTTATTTCGTTTTTGCGCTACTGGCAGAAAAGCCCCTGGGGCGAGCACTTCGTTCGCCCATGCCTTGGTACGGCGCTGTGAATCCGAAAAAAAGTATTGTTCGATAACAACACTTTAGACGCAAAAAGATATCAATGTTGTTTCGTCACAAACAAACTGGAATGGACAAGAGTCTGTGTACCCCAGGGGCTCACATCTGGTAAGTATGGGCTTGGCATACCCAGGGTCCTGAACTGGATATCATCATTCTTCTCTTTCTTGGTGAATCTCTTCTACTTCTGACTCTCTCTCTCTCTCAGGGTAATATATTTTTTTTTTGGCTGGTGCAGCATAAGCCTCAGACTTACTTGCACCATATGGCTGATAATAATAATAATAATAATAATAATAATAATAATAAGTGAGACTGAACAACTGCTGTTCTGCTGAACAGGTTACATGCATGTTCAGCACCAAAGCAACAAGCTATGAAGCATCAGTATATTATGTCTCTAACTGTGTTCGGTTTGCTGGTTCTGGATGAAAAATTCAAGTTTTCGGGAGAAATAAATAAAAACTCTCGGATTATATTTACTGTACTACCACAAGAGCTCGCTGTTCTGCATGCGGTGGTAGTGGTGCCATCGACGTGTTTTTTTAAGAATTGTGTGTGGTTTCCGAAATGAGAGAAATCAGCTGTTTTATTTTTGGTTGCACTAAATTTCAGTCACCCTATAATTCGGTCAAACTAATGTTAGACAAACCCTGGAATGCCATTCTGGTTTGGCATATATATCGCGACTTAGGCCATATTGGAACATTGTGTGTATTCATGGGCCGACTTGCATGTCCTGCGGGCTGAAAAACTCGCACGACATCTCGTGGGGGATGAACAACTCATGTAAGAAAATCCTACTGCTTCCGCCTCAGATCGAATAGGTACAGCTTCGACTGAAGAGGACTTTAGAAATCGCTCCAGTCATAGACATGAATTGAACCCATAACTATCCAACCTGCCCTTGTGGGCAGCATAGTTGATAGAATCGCTGTCCTTCCCATACCGGTTGGAAAAGACCTGAGTTCGAGTCCCGTCGTTAACGCGAAGTATTTTTACGGGGCTTTTTCACAACGTGGCTGAGTTAGTCGTTCTCAGGCGAGGGTAGAATGTTTTTTTTCTCCTGGAAAGAAACTCGGGTTTTTTGTATAGCAAACTGAAAATCGACCACAGAACACAGCAATTTACAGACAGGAAACACTGAGCAATATGGCCTTCGTCGCTGATGCTCGTAAAAACAGCGCTACAACAACAACCTCCCAAACCAATCGACAAGTGGCAAAACAATTATGCTGTTAGAGGACATCCTGTTAACCACTCCATTTCATAAAATTTTACTGGATCGTACAGTTGTGTCTTGGTGTATGGTTCAGTTTGGGGACAGTGGCATAACATCCTATCGCGCAGGTGGCGCAGCTACACCAGGGTATAGACTTGTAAAGGCCTAAAAGGAAAAAATAAATTATGCTTAGTGGACAATAAAGAAATGACCCATGCTTGTGATGATATGCGATTATTTGGGCACCTAAATTCTATTATAATCAATAAGAAAAACATTCACTAGGGTCCCTTTTTGTGTCGTGCTCCGGGACAATTGCTTTCAGTTCCCTGCTGTTCTTTGCACGGCCCTCTACTTAAGATTATGCCAAAGGCATATTCTTGAATGAGATGCTTCGGCATTATTTGTAAAAGTAACAATTTTTCTGTTGCTGGTCCACGAAGATTGTCTATGCGTGTAGCACAGTGGTCATAGCCACCGTCATCTCTAAACTGGGTGGCAAAGTGCCGGATTCAAATGCTCCTAAAATCCAATAACACCATCAATAATCCATTTTGCAACCGTCCTTCCTCAATTTGAGTGATTGGCGAAAGGGAATAAAGAATTTATATGTTAAATAGAGACGTCAGATGGTCCGTTGTGTTGCTCTGTTCAAAAAGTCTGCGAGGGTAACACAGCAGTATCGTCACCGGGTGGAAAAGGCCCGGGTTCGAATCCCGTCGATGACGCGAGGAACTTTAATAGGCTTTTTTCACTCCTTGGCTGAGTTAGTCGGTCTCAGGCGTAGATAGCAAGGTTTTTACCGCAGAAACTGGGGTTTTTTTCGTCCAGCGAAGCAGGCAAATCGACCAGAGAACACACCCAATTTACAGACACAAATGCGGGTTAATGTATTAAATTACGGGTAACCCTAATATCATAATTTAAAATTTAATTTGATTTATGCTATATGCAGAAAATGTTAAGCCGGGTGCAGAGCTTAGATTATCCCATTCAGTCGCGATTTTATCGAGACTGAACGTGATCATCTAAACGGCGCACCCGGCCAATTTCCTATTTGTTTTAATACAATATTAGCAATGTAAGGGTTGAAACGCATTAGGCGGCAATTATTCACACAGAGGAAGTGTTATGTAATTCTTATATTCAAATGCTATTCTCGTTTTGATATGACTGTTTAATTTCATAATTCCTAAAATAAAAATAATTAATTTTCTGTTTATACACGGTCTACTACATAAGGTCAAAGGAGTTCACAAGATAGAGAGAATATAAGAACGTCATACCGTTTTTAGTTGTCATGCGGACTTAAACTACGGTCACTGAAAGCACGTATACTGTACAGTACTTTTGCATCCTCGCACTTGACCACTAATGCTCTTAGAAATATAAATTTTTAACAGTATCCCTACTAACCATGGATTTTTAGAACTACGCTTTATGTAGACTATAAAAAAATAATAAATAAATAAAAGCCTTCAAGGCAGTGTCTGCATTATTTTCAAATTGGGTTATCTACCCCAGCTTTACTCAACTTATTCATGAACCGCGAAAACATCTTTGTGAATCGTTAAATTTTGGAAAAGCAAGATTGCATTAGAAATAAACTAAATTTAAAATGTTATACGTAATAATAGATTTTTGTAAATTATATTTATTATTTGTATATAGAAAATTGAGTAATTAGATAAAATATAACTTATGGATAATGTACAGTGCATTTTGTGAAGGGAAGTGCGGAAGTGTTCTGGAAATCATGTAACAAAAAAAAAAAAAAAAAAAAATATATATATATATATATGCTTATAATTTTTATCATGTGGGATTTTAGTATTTATCTGGAATTGCTACTGGATATAAAAAATTCATGCGTTATATTTTATTTAATCCATACTTATGAAAAATAGACAGAGGCCAAAACAATGAATTCTATGCCTTAGTTGCTAATGCTTCTAAAAACCAAATAACAAATATGTATATACAACTTCTACAATTATTGGTAAGGCGATTTAAAAACTTTTTTTTTTTGTTTAGGTTGGTCATATATAAAAAGTTTAAAAAATGCTGATCTAACCGACAGACTAGACAACCATGAAAATAAAAGAAAAAGAACTATTAATATGTATAATTTTCAGTCATAATTATATATTTACAGTCATAATCAGACTGTGTGCAATTAATGTCTTCAATTAGACAAAATAAATTTCTTATCTGACATAAATTAAGATGTTTACGGAATATATAAAAAAATAGAATAAAAATCGCATCATATTTTCAGTGCATTATTTTATTTTTTTTTTTCTGTTTTAAATATTAATATCTATGCTTCATAACATTTGCGTATTTATTAATAAGTTGTGTTGCTGTTTACGAAATTCGAACTTCGAATGTGAAATATGGAATTTGTGCATATGATCACAGCAAAAAGACTCATCCTGCGAAATGCAAAAAAATACTTAGCAAAACAATTTAGACAACAATCAACAGTTCACGTATTTCGGTAAGTGTCACGGTAAAGATAGTTGTAGTTGCAACAATGTAGATGTCGTCACTCAAGGCTGCCGTCGACCGCAACGAGGTCAGGTGAGGCAACGTCACGACTTCAGCGCGAGCAATGTACTGTTGGAGCGTAGTATTTATTTACTATCTTTTTTCTTTGCTTTAGCATCAGCAAATGTAGCAGAGGAATACGCCGTTGTTTGAAGTCGTGTTTGTGTGCATCGTTAACCATTCTTCGTGTATGCAAGACAGACTTAGTGCAAACCTAAGGAATATAAGAAAGTGTCGAACATTTTCATTATGGGGGCTGCCATCTTTATGTGGGTGACCTACGACACGTGATACCTGTTATCCAATCACAATTCTTGTCACTTAGCTCCTTGTTTTCCATCCGCCATAGCCGTCGCCATATTCTGGTGAATTTTTGTTCCGTTCTTAAAATTTTAAGAATTAATGGCTTTAGAGGTGACTTAAAGTCCATTTGTTTGGTCCTAAGGACACGAAAGATCATGGAGACACCATGACGCACCCTAACTTTGTAACAAACGGCGCTAGCCTTGAAGACTGCCACACGAATTTCTTTGCGCTGGTAAGTTGCCCTCTCTGTATCTGCAAGCGCTTACCATAGCCCTAAGGCCAAGCACTGTCTGTATTCAGCATTTACAACGGTATAGTGTACCTTTGAAGTTCCCTTCGTGTCTGCCACAGACGACTGCTTATGACGCATAGGCTTGTTACAGTGTTAGCATAGAGTGTGGTATTGAACCACCTGAATTTTAAAGCTTGTTATTGCCGGCATAATGAGAGATTAAAATAATCATAATTATATCATTGCAGTGCTTTAGTTCTGTATGAAAGGTTTAGCAATAATTGGTTATTGTATTTAAAAATATATAACAAAAGATCCTTAGTTGCATTTTGATTGTTTTAGTTTTTATAACGTTTAGTAATCGATTGTATAACTTACACTGGTAGCTACCATTTAATATTATGATTCGGTTAATAGAAAATTCGGTTAGTAGCTGATGTTTTCATAACTTTATTATGCTCCGACTTGTCAAACTTCCGTTTCTTTTTATTTATTTACTTTTTTTGGCAATTTGTTTTGTTTTTGCCCTGTAGCAGTGAAACAAGCAGTCATCGGCAGGCATTTACGTTTGGTACGTTTTATATATATTCTGTATTATTCGATGTCGAAATGCATGTTTACGTTATTTTAAAACTTAGCCGGCTGGTTGTATAGTTACTGTGAGCAGTAGTTCAGCTTGCTTATGCTATTTTTAGAAATGTGAACACTTACAACGTGAGCGCTTTAATAATGATGCACTTAGCCTTTGGATGCCTAAATAATGTCAGTTGACTTCAGTTAAATGTTTCGGATTTTTAGGCATCGCGCCGCAGTAAAATTATCTTCGCTTTTATCAGATTGATATTGCGCTTGTTTTTGTTTTCTTTGGGTTCGTTATTACCTCCGATTTATGGATAGTATTGGTTTTTGAAGAAATGCAGTTAATTTTTATGGTTGTGTTTCCAGTGGACCCATTTTATAATTCTTGCTTCAAAGGTTATCGCACTATGTGAATGCTGTATTTAGGTCATTAGAGTCACTTCATCACCGCTGTATTATTTTGCTATAATTGCTCATTCGAGAGAGCATTCATGTTTATCTCAGTAACTTGAGTATGTACGTTTAAATTATGTAAATATTTTTGTGGATACAATCTCCAATTAAAACCCCTCGCGTCATGTCGTTGTGTGGAATCCGGGAAAAAAAAAAAAAAAAAAAAAAAAAACACACCCCTGAGGATTTAAAACGTTTCACATTAACGATTCATTCACTTTTCCGATTTTTAAGCAAGTGCATATGAGTAATATTATTTCCTACCACAACAAAAAAGGTATATTCCTCGACTTATTTCCGTAGCCTGTTTTGTTTTTTTTCTCCTTTCTTTTTATTCCCTTTCCGTTCTTCCATTATGGATATGTTGTTGTGGTACAATAGTGGTGTATTTTTACTCTATCATGAACTAAAAATGATTCTTCTCTATAATTCATAGGCAGCTATTTGTTTTATATATTTTTTATAGCAGTTGTTGAGGATAAAATATTTTTAAATAGAAGAGCTCAATCGTACTTAGTTAACACTTTTTTTTTTTTTTTTTTTTGTTTCGTTTTGTGTACCCAAGTACGTTGATGTTTTGTATGCATTATCTCGCATGCAACAAAACGTGCGTAATCAGATTATTAGATTTAGAATTATTGCATTCAAAGGATTGGCTTAAAAGCTCCCGGTGTGTCATTGCCAAGTTAATTGTTAGGTCATTAGTATGTAATCTGAGATTAAATGACTCGGGAAGTACTACATATGACAATACATTTATTCTAGCTTGTATTAAATACATATTACATTTGTTATTCAGAGTACCTTTTCGATAAACAGTTATAATAAGTTTCTTAAATATTTATTTTCCTTTTCCATTTAATTAATTTCAAAAGTCCGTTGACCTAGCTTTCAAAGCAATTGTTCTGTTTGTATCTAAAGAGAATATTTTTGAAATACTGGGCGAAGATCGAAAATGTTACCACATAAAAATATTTAAGATAAAAATGTATTGTTGAATTTAATTATAACGTTGGAAATAAATAAAACTTGGTTTTCTGCGTTTTCCCAATATATCATTGTGCCCCCCCCTAAATTGTTACAGTTACATTGACAGTTCATTGTAGTAGATTGTCCTCTTGGCCGTTATGCATGGTATCAAAATAGATTTTCCACTGGCGCCTGTTTTAAGAATTATTTTTCATGGAAATATGTCTACCTTTTCCATGTGTGAAGTTTTGGATTATTTGAAAAGTCATTTAAAATAATATAATAGATATTTTTGAGAGGTTATTTTGTGTAAATAAACGATTACATTACAAATTTAGTTTATTGAAATAAGAGCACATGCAAATGATTTAAATTCCAATAACTACCTCCACTTGGTAATGCAGACTTTTAGATTTTCACCGCTGTGGATTAGTCAGAGATGTATCTCATTTTGTGCAGTAAAACACTAAAAGAACGCAGCTTAGAAATGTGCTAAATGTAAAAATTAATGCTGTATTGCAGCAGAGTATCATATAAGGTAAACTGACCTCCACCCTTTGAGCATAAATTGATTTTTAATCCTTTAGTAATAACATTGGAATGCAATGGCATGGTATCTGTTAGAATGCTAAACTTCAGGTTGTACTAGCCAAAAACTTATGTGGAGTGAATAAAGATTTCATACAGATATGATTGTTTATTGGTTACTTCATGGTTGTGGTTTTGTAACAAATGGACTGTGAACAAGTTAAAAACCCTGTTATTTCATTATTGTAGGAAGTAGTCAACTGCTGATGAATAACTTTATTTAATGGTAGTTTTATGTGACAATTAAGCTGCCTCTCAAATTACAAAGGGTATGCGATTTTGTATTCTTAGAAAAAGTTTTTTTTTTTTTTTTTTTTTTGAAATTTGAGACAACCCCCCCCCCCCCCACCACATTACTGGGATTGTACAAACAACACCAACTGTTTGTACAATCCCAGTAATGCAGTAAGCTTAGTGGGTTTGGCCCTGCCAGTGGTGTAGGATAAATATATGTTAATACTGGACTGTTAGATTTTGGCCCTGGTGGCTACAATCTCCCCTTTGAAAGAGAGAATTGAAAAAAAAAAAAAAAAAAAAGCAGAAAGAAAATTCATATTACTTGTATCTTTTTTTTTTTTCTGTCTGTGGAATTGCACATTTCATAGGCTGAAAAAACCAGATTAACTCACAGGGCAAACTCTGTTCCCCTGCCTCAGCCTGAGATTGGCTAACTACAAGTAGTAAATGATGCAAGAAAGCAAGCTTTTATAGCATCAGCCAAAAAAAAAAAAAAAAACATTTTCCACACCCCCAATCAAATAGCATTGATTGGGAAAAAAAAAATTTTTTTTTTTTTGCTCCCTGTTAAAATTCAGGGTGATTCTTATAGATTTGACATTGCTGAATTCAAATGTGGCAATCATATTGCTGCAATGCCCACCAATTTTAAGGGAGAAGGTATTAAAATCAAAATGTTTCTAGCAAAAAAGATTTCATATATTTTAAGAAAATGTTATGTACAGTACTAAATATTAAACAGTAGGTCTATTAACTTTATTCTGTTTAAAATAAACACTTTTGTCATTTTTTGCCTTTTATAATCATCTATTCGTGTCTCCCACATGAGATTCAACAGTAGTCTACCAACATATATTTGGATTCCATTTTCCTTGGTGTCTTTTTTCCATTTGAGAAATAGCTTGGTAAAACCTTTCACTGTGTTCATTGGAGACTGCTTCCAAGTTTTCAGGAAAAAAAAGTCTAAATGGGAATGTGGAAAATGAAACTAATGACAAGTTTTGGTTTTCTGTCATTAACCTATGATATTTGAAAACTGAGAGTGATGAGAGCTTTTTAAGCATGAGTTTTTGAATATATTTCCTATGACCAGTTATTTCAGGGAGGAAATTTGATGCAAACCAGTGTAATTTGTGTAGTTCTTTCTGGAATTTATTCAAACTAACATTCCATAACAGGCAACTGTGCCCTGGTTGAAGACAAATTTCCACACATCTATATGTAACCATTTTTTCTCAGCTTAAATTTATGTCCTCTTGTGTTGTTTGAGCAAAATGATGATGCCATCAGCATTTAGCTTACTCAATCCATTTAAATCCTTAAACACTTCAATGAGATCTTGCAAGTGTATAGTCTCCAAATGTTGCAATTTGCAGAACTGAAGCCTTTCTTGGTAAGGACATCCTTTTGTTCCCTTCACTAATGTCATTGCCCTTCCTTGCACTAATTCCAACAGATCCACATCTTTCCTAAAATGAGGTTTCCATACCTGTGTAAAGTACTTAAGATGTATCCTAACCATTGCCTTATACAAAGGGACAATTACCTCCTTATTACTGCTGCAAAATTCTTGTATGTCATTAACAAAACCCCATGAGCTGTCCTAGCAGTCCATCTGTACTGCTCAGAGAACTTCATGGCTGACTGCAGAATTCCCCCAGGTATTTTTTTTATTCTCCACTGCTCTGGGTGTGTTACCACACAATTGGTATATTATTCTGCAATTACTGCTGCCTATGTGCAGTACCTTACCTTGCACTTGTCAGCATTAAACTTCAGTTGCCAGTTCTCAGCCCATCTTCCTAATTTTTCTAGATCTTGTCGTAGTTACATGCCCTGATTATTGTCATAAACCATGTGCTCAATCTTTGTCATCTGCAAACTTAAACATTAAGCATGGTATGTGTTTGTTGATATCATTAATAAATGTTGAAAACAACAGTGGGCCCAGCACTGAACCCAGTGAACCCCATTAATAACTTTCCAAGAAGAGCAGTTTCTACCGATAACAATGCTGTCTTTTCCCACTCAACCACTCCTTTACCCATAGCTGTAGCTTGAAATTAATGCTGCACTGATCCAATTTGTAACAGCAAAATTTTATGTGAAACAATGTCAAAAGCTTTTCTGAAATTAAGTTTATGATGTCAAAATTATTTTTTGTATCCAATGTCTTTGTTACTGCATCATAGTTATCCAATCAGATTGGTCAGACAAGATCTCCCATTTAACAGATCCTTGAAGTAACTGCAATATAAGTGCATTCCTGGCCATAGTGTCCTGTATTACTTCAGAACACTGCATTACCCTAGAACAGAAGTTGAGCTAACAGTTCTCTAATTATTCACCTAAACCCATTATGAATTAGGGGAAACATTTGCACATCTCCAGTTCATACAGACCTTGCCTGAATCAAGCGATGCTCCTATAATTGTGGCTAAAGGTTTGCTTACCTCTTGTGCTGGCTTAATATAATTGGGTAGATTCCATCCACACCAGATGCCTTCTTTACTTTTAGCTTCAACATTTTCTATTTCCTCTTAATTATCACAAAATAAATTAGCTCTCTGTTGGAAATTGATTCTGGCATTCCTATCCCTAGAAAATTCCTCATGTGAATATTGATGGATAATGTCTATTCAGTTCATCAGCAACCTGAGCAGGATCATCAACAGTTAAACTATTCATATCTAATGAACCAATGTTATTCATCCTCTTCCTTCTAGTGTTTTTATAATTAAAGAAGTCTTTGCTACTTTTCTTTGCACATTTTGCCAGAGACTTCTTGTAATCTGCCTTAATTTGTCCAACCTTTGTGACTTGATTGCAGACCAGTATGTCTACTATAGGCTTCTCTAACACTTGATAATTTACATTTATCCCATGTATTTTTCTTCTCTGCCATGAGTCTCATCAGTTCATCTGACATCAATTTTGGTCTAAGCCTCGAACACTCTCTCTTTGTTGGTATAAAAGGCCTAGTAGCTTCAACTACCCAGAATTCTTTCCATTTAGAATTTGCTGTCAGTAATATTGTTGGCTGTTCCTGCTGAGTGGCATTTAAAAACTGTTTGAGACCACTGTAGTCACCTTTATGAAAGCAGAAGCCCTTCCCTTTGCCTTTGACAGTAGTTACATCTTTAAGTAAATCCAACATCAGTACACTGTGATCACTGCCACCTAGTGGTTGTTGTATATGCAGATTGTTAATGCATGAAGAGTTACTGCTGATCAGGAGCATTGTTTCTTTGCGTGTGTAGAAAACAGTCACCTGATAAATCCGCAGAAGTGTTGCTACTGTGTGAGTGACCAATCCTCAAATTCTTGTCAATATCTGGAAAGTTTAAATCCGTATTATTAAATATTCTGATTTATTGGCCCGCTCTATTTGTCTGTATAGTTGTTCACAATACTCATCACTGCCATTAGGCCTACAACACACTCCTACCCATTTTTTGTTTTCCCAGTACTTGTATCACACAACTGACTGAGCATTGCACTTGGCCACCTATTATGACTGTATGCCTTGCCTTAGATTTTATGTAACTAAGCACCCCCCCACACCCATTTGTCCTTTCTCTATGTGTTGTTCCTCTATTTTCAGATTCTGCATCCATTATGTTCGAATGACACCAAGTTTCCGATACCTCCACAATGTCTGCATTTGATGCAAACACTTGGCCAGTACTTAATTAAATTTTTTTTACTATTCTCATAGCATCCGTAGCCGAGTGGGCAGGAGCGGGAGTGCAGTAGCACACGCTCTTTGAGTAGACCGGGGTTCAAGCCCCTGACTGCTGAATACGGTCGATCTGCCAACCTGCACTGGACCAGCATGGTAGATTATGGTCCATTTCCCTCAGCATGAATTGTTGAGGAGGCTTCCATTCTGCAGTGGGTTGATAATGGCTGCACTTTACTTTTACTTTACATAGCATTTCTGTACATGCAAATATATATGCACCTATTTTTACTCCTAATAACCCTAACATTGCCCACATATTTGCTTATTTCTTGAGCACTCCCTCCCTGAACAGGCCGTTTAATCCTCAACTCCTTGCATTCCATCTTGCTATGCTATTCTAAGAGCAGTGCAAGAATCACTTGCACCTCTCCCTGTGTCTACTGTTAATCTATTAGTCTGTGTATTCCCCTCTTCTAAGTTAGTTTTCCAACCCATCTAACACTGCCTCGATAGCCATCAGCAAATATTTTTGCACCAATTCTACTTAAGTGTATCCTATCCCTGTTAAAAAAGTCTCTCCTGTTTTAAGCACAAACCATGCTGTGAAAAATTCTACCCCATGACAATATGCATACTCCTCTTCATGGACAAATTGATTACAGCTCTCTCATCATATACTCCTTTCCATTGTATCTGGGAAGAATTGCAGGCACTTTCAGATTTAATCCTAACTTTCAACTTTTTCCTGTCATTGTTTTGTACTTTGTTAAGTAAATTCTCTGATCTCTTACTCTTAATACCAATAATATACCAACCTTTTTTGCCCTTAAAAAATGATACTGCTCTACAGTATCATCAGCATTTGCCCTGGGTAGACATATACCTTGTCCTATTCTTCTTATCCTTTTTTACAAACTATTTCTTGTTTCCCTGACAATAAAGTTACTAGCAATGCACCACCAACCATTGCACTCTGCTGTGGAGAATCGTTTTGTGTCTTGCATTGCATATCTCCAGCATTGTGGTAGATGATGCCTATCAGAATGCTAACTTGGTGGTGCATTGCTAGTAACTTTATTGTCAGGGAAACAAGAAATATTTTGTAAAAAAGGATAAGAAGAATAGGACAAGGTATATGTCTACCCAAGGCAAATGCTGATGATACTGTAGAGCAGTATCATTTTTTAAGGGCAAAAAAGGTTGGTATATTATTGATATTAAGAGTAAGAGATCAGAGAATTTACTTAAAGTACAAAACAATGACAGGAAAAAGTTGAAAGTTAGGATTAAATCTGAAAGTGCCTGCAATTCTTCCCAGATACAATGGAAAGGAGTATATGATGAGAGAGCTGTAATCAATTTGTCCATGAAGAGGAGTATGCATATTCTCATGGGGTAGAATTTTTCACAGCATGGTTTGTGCTTAAAATAGGAGAGACTTTTTTAACAGGGATAGGATACACTTAAGTAGAATTGGTGCAAAAATATTTGCTGATGCTATCGAGGCAGTGTTAGATGGGTTGGAAAACTAACTTAGAAGAGTTCCACAATAAAGTGGAACTCTATGGTGTTGTTGAAGCTGCAGAGGTGTAACGGGTATGCTGACTGTGGCCCTGGCCACAAGTGCGGATTGGAGATAGTGACTTAGAATAATTGAATTATAATTTATTTAAAAAATAAGATAATTGTTATTATCCAAATCAATATCATAAAATTTTCTCTCTTTTTTTTTTTTTTATAAAAGTACCATCTTACAGATAATTTAATATAATTTGCAAAGATATATAATTAATATATATATGAAAAAGATGTATGTGATACTTGACCATAGGTGTCAGAATTATTGGTTATGTTTCTGCGGAGCTGCCACAGAGGAAGTAAGAGAGACTAGAATTTGGGTACACAAATCTTTTGATAAGTAAAGCTGGTGGTTCTAATCTTAAACCTGCCAAAGGCAAGGAAATTGGCCATTTTTGCAGCAGTTCATGTTAATCTGAAATTTCACCACCCTATTATCTGCATAGCAGAGTAATGCAGATAATAGGGTGCATATAATAGCAGTGTGGTATAGAAATGGGAAAACAAAAATATGAAAAAAGTGGTATAACACCTTGTTATATAAAAATTTAAAATGTAATCTTACAGTCTTAATTATTTAAAGAGTAAAATGCTGACATTTCAAGTTTCTTGATAATTCAGTGACATTGTTATAATCAAAAAATGTCTACATAAGGACAAAATCTTCCAACAGCTCCAACAAATTTTTGTTCATTTAGGGAAGGCCTTAACTGGTTTCTAGGCTAGTGGTTTTCTGTTCTCATGAACACTTAGTTGATTTAATATAATTTGCAAAGATATATAATTAATATATATATATGAAAAAGATGTATGTGATACTTGACCATAGGTGTCAGAATTATTGGTTACGTTGCTGTTGACCGGACTTACAGGAAAAAAAATTATGACTAGTAGGACTAATCAGCAATGACATGTGTACCTTGCATCTGTTCCTGTCTGATTGAGCTGGTGCTCTTATCTTGATGTTAAGCCAGCTCAATCAGACCTAACTCTCGTAAGTTCTCTCCTTTGTATCAAAATGTTTTAATTTATAAAATTACCTTTTTTTGTAAATAATTGTTAGATTTTCCTGGAAGTTTCGGGAGGCTGTAAAAATGTAAACCCCTGGCTTTTTGGCCATGAAGGGCATTAAAGATTATCTCTCTCTTTGATGGGGTAAAATGTTACTCCTTTTATAACCTTAATTATCAGCAAGAAATAATTCAAAATGGTTCACTTTCTGATGTGAACTTTATTTTCAATCTAATGAACATAGCCATGAAAAATCCATTTTTTTTATATTAAAAATATTTCAAATTATTTTTTGAAATTAAAACAGCTTCTGCAGTCCTGATTTGACATGCAATTTAGACGTTTTTCATCACTTCTCTTATGTGGAAAGTTTTTTGAATATTTCCCTCATTATCTTGACTGATAGTGAACTTGGCAAACCCACAATTGGGTGCCAGCCACTTAGTAGAGTATAACTACTGATGTCCTGCCACAAAGTGTAATGAGTGTATGCTTTACTAATTGGATCTGAGAGATGTGTGTTAATTTTAAATTCATGTTTTTCAGCATGTGCATATAATTATTGAGAATAGGCTTTATTTGGTCAAGCAGTTTTGCTGTTTTGTGATAACTGACAAAGATTTCCGAAATTTCAAATGGTCAGAATAAAAGAAAATACTTGTTGAATGGTATTGGGAGTTTTAGCCGTGTGGACAGAGTAGTAGAAGAGTGTGAAATTGCTGAAATCATGCAGGCTCTCAAAGACATTGCTTGCCTTGCACCAGGTTAAATGATTTTAAAGACTTGTCTTTGAAAACATTCTTTTATGAGAAACTTGTGCACATAACAAAGCCAGCACTAACTTATAAGTGTCATATAACAATATTTAAAATAAACGTTGACCATTTCATTCGTGTACTATTAAAAATGCACATTTTAATAATGGTTGCAGTTTCCCTTGATGTAGAAAGTTTATCTCTTTTTCCATTCCATTATTTAATTTTTCAATATAGCTAGACATCCCTGAATTTTGACTTGTGTCCAAATGCAGTTCATGATCCAAACAAAGTTTTGAAAGAAGACAAATTAATGAACTCTCCAAGAAAAAAAACTTCTGGTGAAATCCATCCTAGGCATGTTATCCTCACTTCTGCAGAAAGCCTGTTTGTGTTCCTCTTTTCTGGTGTGAATGAAGCAATTTGTTTGTTTCTTTTAAATGTTTTGCCACATTTGGAAATCCTGACATACCTTGTATTCCTGTACTGAGGTGTAAATTTCTTATAGCAGCAGTTTTGAAATCTTTCACTTTCATTTTGGAAGTAAAGATTTACACATTTCTCAGAAACTTTAATTGACAAAAATTCAAGTCTGATATCAATGTATATTTTTTTGCTTTATTATGCATTCAAATATCTTTTGTGTTTAGGGTTTAAAAAAAAAAATGTATATATTAGTCAAAATCAGGAGGATGATTTTGAATTAGTCATAGACATTTCTGATGCTAATATCCTCTAAAAGAAGAGAAGAAGCTTCTGTTCTTTTATTCAGTGAGGAGGTACTTCCTTGCTGCATATGACTAGATGATGCACAAGTTCCCATTGAGCAAGTGAGTCCATATAAATGCTGAGGTAACACAAATGTCATCAATTGGCAGTACATATTTTTCAAATTTGACAGTTTTTTGTGGATGATTTCCAGTACTTCTTGACTCATTGAAGATAAAGAAAGAGATGAAGCAATAAAGTGTGTAGCATCACTCTTGTCATTTCAGTGTGGGAATCTACTTGAAGCTATTAGAAGGAAGAAAGGATTTATGTACACTGGTACTTGGTTGAGGAACTGATGAATATACAGGGAAGCTTGAAATATCACATTTTTTCAAGTTGTTGATATTTTAACAATTTACTACAGCAATGCTGAGTGTGAAAAAATGTTCAGCTGGGGGTAAAAAAAAAATGCCGATTTTAGATCTCTTTCTTCTGAAGCCTTGGAAATGTTCTTGACAGCAAAGTGTCGGCAGCAGGGCCATTTTTTTTAAACAAAACTTGGACTCAACATTTCAGAAGAGGACAAAGTGTGCAATACTACCCTTCTTAAGACAATCATAATTAGTTGTCTCACAGACAGCTTAAAAAGAAATCCACAGACAGAAAATCCTATAAAAGTAAAGTGCAGCCATTATCAACCCACCGCAGGATGGAAGCCTCCTCAACAATTCATGCTGAGGGAAATGGACCATAATCTGCCACGCTGGTCCAGTGCAGGTTGGCAGATCGACCGTATTCAGCAGTCAGGGGCTTGAACCCCGGTCTACTCAAAGAGCGTGTGCTACTGCACTCCTGCTCTTGATCACTCGGCTACAGATCCTATACTCTGTTTAAACTTGAGTTGACAACTTTGAGAAGGGTACAGGGTCTCCCCACAACAAATAGCATAATGTATTAATGTCCTGGTCCTATCCATAGGGTGTTTGCACGTGGTCCACTTTCTGGGAACCAGCAGCTTAAATGAATCATGTAAGTTAATGGAGTGTACAGAGTAACAGTGTGGTGCCCAACTGGTTATTGAACAGTGCTTGCTTACTGTAATGAATTTCAGTTTAATTTTGCTAGTTGTCAGCGGTTGAAATCAGTGATTATCGTGTTGCTGTTATGTGCTGATTGGAGGAATGAATTTACAGTATGGCAGATGCACAGAAGTGAAATGTTTTTGGTTCATGCAAGTCATTTCTCCAGTAGTTTATGCTTTGTCAGTCCATTTTTTTTTTTTTTGTTAATCATAATCAGACTTTTATATATTAAATATAATTATTTTAATATAAATAAAAGTTTTCTTTTTCAAAGTTGCAATCCTACTGTGTACATGCCACACAGTGCATACATACAGACTAGCATGTGTGATGGCTTTAAGTAATGCGATTTCTCTGAACTGACAACAGATGCTGGTAAACTGTTTCCTACGTGTCCATAGGGAGCACGCTTCATGTTCCTGAAGCAGACAGTAAGCTCTGGACAATGTACGTTCTACCTATAAGCACCCATAGTCACATAGTGTGTCAGTCTTTTTTTTGCCAATATAACAAAAATATAAATTTAAAAATATGTATCAGTAAATATTTAGAAAAATATACTAATGCCAAGTTATCCCTTGTAATTTTGATCAGTACTAATTGAAAAAAAAAAAAGTGGATTCACAGATGTTTTTAATGTAGTTCTGCATTCTGTCCCAAGGTTAAAGAGAAAGACATGGTTCATAGCAGTGACACCACTTTTGCCTAAGTAAAGGATGGATATAAAATAATTTATGAGAAAAAAGTGCCTAATGTTCATTATGCTAGTTCTTCCATAAAAATAAAGATCCAATTTTATATAACATTAAATGCTATTAAACTTTTTTTTTTTTTCTGTATGTTGGGATATTACATAATATAGGGGTAAATTGGTTAAGATAGGCTTTTTATTGGCATCAACTTAGGATGAAAGAGAGTATAGGTTAAGCTAATGTTTGAAAGCATTCTGTATTGGTAAACAGTTTTATGGCTGTATTTTACTATAAAATGCATATGTTTACAGTGAAAGTTAATTTCAAGTCCAAAATCTGAACTTTAAAAAAAACTTGTTTTCCAGAAAAAAGCTCTTGTTTTGTTTCAAACATTTCTGGCTTACAATTTCCCAATCTCCAGATTTTTGAAAATCAAAAATTAATAGCTGTATACATTCCACATGAATGAATGTTTCATAAATTAGAGCAATGCAGTGTCAGGGATAAAGGAATGGTTAAATGGTCAAGAGACAGTATAGTTTGTAAAATGGTCACTGCTCTTCATGGATTAATGTGATGAGTGGCTCTCATAAGGTTTGGTGCTGTACCCCTTACTTTTCTAATATTAATGTGGTATTTCAAGTTTAATGTCTAAGTTTGCTGGTGATACAAAGGTGGGCAGAGTAGTTTATGAGAGTAATAAGGTTATGCTACTTCAACAAGATCTAGATAAATATTTTAGATTGGCTGAAAAAGGGATACTGAGTTAATAATATGGGAAACTGCAAGTTCTTTCATCAGGTTAAATAGCATCAAACTTAAGATAATGTATAATGAAAAAAAGTTTGAGTTATGCAATGTGTTAAGCTCTCTGGACAGTGTAGATAGGCTGCTGTAACAGCTCATTGGGCTTGTCAGTGATATACAGGAACTGTTATGGTAGACACAAAGGTTGATATAATTATTCCATTATATAAATCAGTGGTTGAGCTGCATCTTGAATAGTGCATATATGTGTAGCAATAAAGGTCCCAGACTGGTGCTGTTGTGGTCATGTTCGAGTTTGAAAATAAATGGAAGTGGTATGTTGTAGTGCAAACTTCCTCCAATAGAAGATGGTAGTACAGGAATTATCCATTTGGCTGACAGGTTGCAAGTAACAACAGGTTTCATTAATAACGTTAACATTCTGCATTGCGATTTTGCAATGGAGCAGCAAACAAATATCAAATTTAACTGGGAAAATCTATAAGATAAGTATGAAATATTAAGAACTGTTTATGGTGATGAAATGTTAAGTCGTACCAGTGAGTTTGAATGGTATAAGTGGTTCAAAGATGGACATGAGGATGTTTGCAATGACAGAATCTTGGATGATTGCTCACTTTTCAAAATGAGAACAAAGTTGCAATTGTTTGGGAAATTGTGGCAAGAGATTGTTGTTTGACTCTCAGAATGATGGCTGATGAGTTGAATGTGACTAATGGGGACAGCCTCATGGATGAACAGAAGCAGCAAAGAGTGACATCATGTGAAGACTTCACCCAGACTTCTTTTAAGACAGTCCTAATTTCCTCAACTGTATTGTCACTGGAGATGAGAGTTGGGTGTTTTAGTACAACCCAGAGACAACGTATCCGAGCATTCAGTAGATTTCAAAATCATCACCAAGGCTCAAACAGTTTCGTTTACAGAAATCTAGGATCATGATTATGCGGATCATGTTTTTTAACAAACGGTGCAATTCACAAGGAATTTATAACTGAAGGGGAGAGAGAGAGTCAGTGTCACGTTCTACATACAGGTACTTCAAAGACTGTTGAAGTGAATTTCCTGAGCGAGGTTGCAATTTCGAGAGAAAGGCAGCTAGTTATTTTTGCATGACAATGCCCCACTCATTCCACACTTTGCAAAGACATTTCTGATGAAACATGGCATTGTATAGATCAACTATCCACCCTACTCTTCTGATCCAGCACCAGCAAACTTCTTCCTCTTTTCCAAGGTGAAAACTGCCCTCAAAGAAAGAATGTTGAGGACATAACAGAAAAACATATGCTGTCTCTTTTCAGAAATGTTTAGAATGGTGTAATAAGTGCATTCAATCAGGTGGTGATTAGTGTGAATAAAACCATATGTCCAGAAACCCCATTTCAGGAAGATGATCTAGTGGAAAGGATATAGAGAAGGGCAATATCGTTTAAGGAGTATTCTTCTTAAGAGACTTTTCTGAAGTTGAGTGTTTGCAAGACAGGCACCTGTGGATTACTTGATCGTGATGTTTAAGACATTTAAAAGGTTTGAGTAAACTAAACATTGAGGGTATCTTTATTCTTACTTATGTGACTTATACAAGGGGACATAAATTTAATTTGAGAAACTGTAGAATAGATTTGTAAATATTTTTCTTTAACTGAAGGGCTGATTGGATCTTGGAATAAATTCTTATCTACAGTGGTAGATTTTGGAAGTTTATCTAAACTGAAAGAGGATTGGATAAATGAAAGAAATAAGTGAGAGGTTGACATTGGTTACACTGAAGTTTTTTTTTTTTCTGATACTACATATCTTTGCTACTTTGCATCATTTTGCTGGTACTTCCACAAAACCAGTCTGAAAATTGCTGTTAGCATAAAAAAATAACACCAGTAAGGGCCTGCAGGGCATTTGGATTAAGGATAATTTTCTGCCTCAGCAGGAACATGTTTTATTAGTTGTAGTGTTTTGTAAGTTTGGAAACTAGACACCTTAGAGGAGATTTGAATGAAGTGTTTAAGGCTCTGAGAGGTATCAGTAAAATGAATGAGGACGAAATTTTCAAGATTATAAATGATGCTAGAACTAGGGGACATAAATTCAAGTTCCGGGGGGAGATGTTTAGATTGGACTGCAGGAAGTTTTATTTTAGCCAGCGAGTTATAAATTACTTGAATAAGTTGCCTACATGGGTGGTAGAGGCTGACAGTTTGGGGAAATTCAAAGGTCATCTGGATAGTACCTTCGGGTGAGGGGAAACGCATAGGATGATAGGTTTAATTTCCTTTTCTTTTATTAATTAGTTTTTTTTTTTATCATTCGGGATTTTATTCGGGGTTTTTTTTTGGCTGGTGCAGCATAAGTCATAGGCTTTCTTGCACCATGCTGTTAATACTAATAGTAATGACAATGGTTGCAAGTGTCAGAAACAATATCTCAAAATTTTGAACCTTTTGTTTAAATTTTGAGATTTTTTTTTTCATTTATGAATATTTTTTGTTACATATTTTTCTTTGTTACTGATTCTGTTCTTACTCTTGAATGCTGTAGAAAATTTCATATTCAAAATTGTGAGTCATTAAAAAAAAATCTGAACTTAATGCCATTGCTGATTCATTTTTGCATCCCATATTTTAGACAGTAATAATACTATGCAGACTGCAAAAATAAAGTATTCATAATTGCATAATTATTAAAAAGATAACTTTCATTCACAAATGGTTGGATATAATATTCTGCATTTATTTTTGTAAGTAAAGGGTTTTTTTTTTTAGTAAATGACAATATAGCATATTTTCTGTATAACATATTCCATCACTAATGGTGATAGTTTTTATTGATTTATTATTTTTTCTCTCCCAAAACTATTGTAACCAGAGTAGTGCAGTGACTGTTTTATTATTATTTTTTATGGACTTTTAGGCACTTGGACCATGACTATATAAGGGTTTCTTTTTGAAGTTTGGTATTTTGCTCAGTAATTCTACGCATAAGTAGACAAGGAAAAAATTATTAAAACACTATTTGTAAATATAGTAATTATATTAACCCTCTACTAGCTGGCACTTCCCTAAAATTGACACTAAATGGCACAAGTCCTCCATGATATCCTCCAAACATTTCCATGTTTGGAACAAAGGTATAAATAATTTAAAATTGGGTGTTTCTTAATGTATTCATTATCTTGATAGTTTAGTGTATATAATAAGAAATATTTTTAATTTATTTTTTATAAATTAACATTAAACCAGGATTAAAAATCATTACAACAGAGCCAATAAATCTTTTCATATAAATGCACACACAGATATCCAGTTGAATATTTTTTAAACATGTATACCAAAAATATATTTTAAAGTTTTAAAATAAAAATTTAAGAATAAAAGTCTTAAGTTTTTCATTATGCTTTGTTTTAAAAAATTTAACATTTGAGAGGTGGATTTGCTTTCTCCATTTCCTGTGCATGATTGAATTTACACAATCAAGGACATAATATATGTGAATCAGATTGCAAATAAAAATCAATAATAAATCTACAAATGAAATTGATATTGTATGCTGATGTAATTATAAGGGTTTACTATTTTATTTTTTAGTATTGTGGACAATAACAATGGTTGGATGTGGAATTGAAGCCATATGCATTCCAAGATTTTGTCATAATCAGTTCCCTATTATTGACTGCTGTATGCCAAGTTGAACACAAAAGAAAAAAAGGCAAATGGCAAGAAAACTTATTTAAATAAGAATTCTACTTACACAATGAACTGTACAGAATGTAAAGTCCACTACTAACCGGAAAATAACAGTTGCCTAAACATCGACCAAAAACTTGTAATCTGAATTACAATTATTCTTCAGAAAATTGTAATCCAACTAACACACTTCAGACTGAAACAGTGACATGAACGATATGAAATCAAAACCAAAAATGTTAGACATCTACATTCCTCTGAAAGTAATTTTTTTTTTACCCATGATTTTAATTTTTATTACAAACTCATGATGTTCTTAAGAAATGCTTATGAACTTATTTGTTATATGAACTGGCACACAGACATGCACAGAACACCTGATACAGAGGGTCCCCCAGTATCCGAGTGTTCTTATTTTGAGTCCCTGCGGTTTCGAGGATTTGAAAATTAAAGGAAGCCCTTGAAAAAATTGACCAAGCACTTAAATATTTTTGTGAGAACCACCTTCTTCATGATCGTGCAGCAAAAGTTAAATGTGAAGCTAGACATAACTAAATGCTGCAACACAATTTTATCTGAAAAAATACGGCAAAAAAAAACAAACTCTGGATTCCTTCTTTATTCTGGAAAATAGTGCAAGTTCAATAAACTTTACTTAACCTTAGATTGTTCAACATGTTATAATAAAAAAAATGTCTAATAAAATAATTGTCTCATTTTTCAGTTCCTTCAGTTTTTTACTATGTAAAAGTACATAATTAATAATTTCACATTATGAAAATTTGGACCCTGTTTTAAGTGGAATTTTCTGGAACTAAATCCTTGAATAATGAGGACCTCTGTACTTAGATCTGATTTTTTTTTATTTAACAGACATACTACTCAAATTCTAACAAAACCAGAAGTGTAGATCAAAAGCAAAAAATATACTGAAGGAATATTAATGTTCATATATCACTCCAGTAGTAATTTTAATTTACAAGTTTTTTTATTTTTTTTTTTATTTGGTGCTTGTTGCAGCTATCATTGGGTTAAAAAAACTTTCACGATGCAAAGTGACTTGACTTTATTGGATATTTTTGGTTTTTATGATTTGAGTAATGGTCATTTAGTTTTAATGTGGGGTTGAAATAAAAACACCCCATCATAAATTTAGTTTGGATTGGACTCTGAGCATAAATACTGTAAATGGACCAAACTGCGAAAGCAAATAGTTTTTATTTTACTGTTTATAGGATGTGCTTGGTGAGTGATAGAATTTTGATTGATTTATTTAGTACCTGACCTTAGAACAGTATTTCTTAACTGGTGCTCCATGAGTACTCATTGTTTTTTGCAAGTAATGTTAGGGTAAATATATGAGTGAGATATTTAGTTCATTTTCTGTATCTTTTTTATGCTGCCTTAGAGGGCTTTTCAGAGAAGAGAGATTTCTTAAAGGGTGGTGATGCATTTAATTTGAATTATTGCCTAATTGTAAATAAAAAGCATTGTCAACCTGAAATAAAAGCATTCTCATGTGGATACCCCTGGGCACCCTTTAAGTACCACAAATTTATTTTGTATCGAGACTAAACATGTTTTAAATGGGTGGTGGGTGCCTATATTATTGAAATATAAACATTCCAAGAGGGAGCAAAACTGAACGTGTACTTAAGTACTCTACTGCAAGTACTTGTATAATTACTCCACATAATTTAGGGCTGGCTGCGGTCCTGGGGTAATGCAGACAACAAATTTATGTTGTGAAATCAAGCAAGCCTGTATGCTGCCACAAAAAGCGCACAACTCCTTTTCAGCTGATGTGATGTTATGTTAGCTGTAATAATTACAGTGAAGTTGTGAACTCTTCTGGCCTCAGCCGTCTAGAGTATAAACAGACATTTATTTCTTTATTATTTAAAAAACAATTGCTGTAAACTAGAACTCTGCACACCACCTGAAAGGTGGACGAAGTTTTCATGGGATTAGACGTGTTTAGGATGGTTTGTAAATGCATAAGGTTACCTATTAGCTTTGACTTGTTTGCCTCTTTCTCCTTCTCTCTCTCTCTCTGTCTCTCAAGATGTAACAACTCAGCTCTTGATGAATAGACTGGGAGTAGTTTGTATGCTGCATTTCTTTAACTGCTGCTTGGCATCTGAGACACTGCACTTTTAAATTTTTTTTTTTTTTTTTTTTTTTTAAATTTGGGAATAAAATTGTAATCCTCCCATACACCTTTTCTCATCAATTTTCTCTCTGAATGATGGTACAGTGCCTTTAGGTTTGCTAGAACTAAATTGTTTGGCCCTTGACTGACAGCATGCAACAGAATTTATGTATATATTAGCTGCAGCATGCAAACACCGCTTAAAAAAAATGCATAGGCACTAGAAATTTCAAAAATGAAAAGTGATATAAATTATAAGTCATAATTAGCAAAACACCATTTTCAAAAAAAGCTAAATTTATTTTTTATAATAAAAATTGCCCAGCAGATGCCATGGGAGCAGCAAAGAATTAAAGAGAACTCTTTTTGTAGTACTATCAGCAGGCAAAGACTATGGATCTAAATTTTGATTACATTAGCATCAAAAATGTTATAAACACGTTTAGTGATTATAACACAAGTATTATGGTCAATAGCTACATTCTCTTGAGTACCGAAATAAGGTTTAACAACCTTATCAGGACAAAATATCTGATGGCAGTTTGTACATTGGATGCCTGTTGCATAGATTGTGTTTCTTTCTACCCAATAGTGCTGTTCGTGAGTTCTCTACTTTGTATGAACTACTTTCCTATTTTCACAACAGGACAGTTAGTAATACCATCATATACAGCACTGACTTCGTAAATATCATTTGGAAAGAAATTGTTGGTCAAGAGAAATCATGTTGTCATCTGCCGTGAATGAAGGTATAAATTAAATGTGTGGTAAACGTTATGATAATGTTATATTTAATTTTAAATTAAATAAAACTTTTCTGAAACTGTACACTTCCACAAACTTCACACTATTGCACTATTCCCATTGTTTTTCCAACATCAGGAAAACCCCTTAAATTACACAAGTTACAAGCACTGGGTTGGAAATACTATTATGGCCCTTATGAAGTTTGTAGGCATAGAACAAAATGTGTGCAGTTCATCCAGGCAGAATTTATTCTATAAACCAATCCATTAATTCTGAAATGGGTGATGCATAATATAGAATGTCCATTATTATGTGAATGTCCGTTAAAAGTATAACTTGTGTTTCTGTAGTTGGCGAAAAAGGGATTGTTAAAATTAAAGTTTACATATTCAAGAAAGGGGAATTGTTTTTCATGTAATAGCATTTTGTGATAATTTGAAAAATATACCTATTGTACAAAATTTTTATTTCTAAAATTTCAAGCTTTATTCAGTATTTTGTTTTTAACAAATTATATGGTCAACATTATTAAAATGTACACATTGAATGGATACTGTATGGAAAATTGACAGTTCTGAGCAAAAAACTAAGTAAACTATTTTGTTCTGCTGTACAAACATTTAATTAAACTCTTGTAGTATGAAGCTTTTGCCCAGAATTTTTACTTTGGTTTTTAACTTATTTACTTAAGTTCATTGAATTATTTAAATAGCATAAAATTTCTCTAAATTTAATAACTTTATTAAAATTTACTTTCTTATAGTAAGATGAAACCACTGTTAGAGTTAAAATGTAAATACTGCTGTATTCACAAATTATGCAAGTCCCAGTAAATACATCTCCCCTAAAGTAATAATGGGAATAATCCAAGTCATTTGTTTTTCTTGTGTAGATCTGCGCCTACAAACTTGGCAAGACCTATAGAATAAACATTCACATGTTTAGTAAACAGTTGAGAGAACATTGTGTGGTGGGAGAAGCTGTTAGCTGAGTGAACAGAACAACTTCCTATTCACTTGACTCAACTTGCTTCTGGGAACAAGTATTCCACTTGCTATGCAACTACTAAAGTATAGGCTTACCCTGATCCAGTTATTACAAGCTAGTAGTTTGATCCAGTGATTTGTCTGTCAACCAAACTTGGGTCAACAAGAATTTAGTCTCATTGGCTAAAACATTCAACTGGCTTGCTCCGATCTGTTCTGCTTGTTACAATATCATAAATTTTGCCATCCTACAAATTATACTGCAAAACTGATTCCAGGTATCTGAATTTGTCACTTAGAATAATTTTTAAATCTTAAAGTATGCTCTGTACTTTCTTCTTTGGAGAAAACTAGGAACTAAAAGCCTGTTGCATAGTTTCATGTTGGCCTGGACCTACCACCATGCACTAGGTCCCAGCCAATCTCCCATATGAATACTGCTATTTTACATTTGTTTTAACAACCTTGGAAGACAAATGAATTCTCTATCATGGCCGAAAAATTTACACCGCCTGTCTTGTTCTTTCCTTTAGTTTATTACAGTATTTGCATTTCAAAATGAAAGAATGCCAGTTTAGTGAAGCTAATTATGGGCTTGCAGACTGACCACATAAATTATTCATTGGCAATTTCTCATGTTTGTTGGTGTAATGAAATTAACTTTGACTAGAAGTTCGTTTCATTATACAGTAGTTATAGACTGTATATTTATCAATTTGCCAATTATGGACAAAATTAAGATTTTACTAGCGGTATATAATAGTCTGCATTCTAAGACCGATATCGCTAAAACAGTTCAGCCTATCTACTGTACCAGGTAAGAACAGAGCACAAAAGGTGAAGTACCTAGACTTTGAAAAGGGATTCTAGGAATGGCTAATGACAATGCATGCAATACATGTTCCTGTGGGGGAAAATCCTTTAAAAATTAAGGCTGAGTTGTTTGCACACTAAATGAATATTGAAGATTTCGAGTCTTCCAATGGATTGTACCAGAAATTGAAGACTCATCATGGGTGGTCTTCAAAAATCTGTGCAGAGAAAGTGCAGCTGCCGACACTGAAGGCATGAAAGGAGAATCCATTTAAAATGTCTTGATACACACAGAGAATGAAATCTTCAGTGCTGATGAAACTTGACTTTTTTTTAAGTTTCTACCAGATAAGATTAGCATTAGCATTAGCATTAGCATTAGTAGAGGCATATGATGCAAGAAAGCAAGCTTATTCAGCATCAGCCAAAAAAAAAAAAAAAAAAAACCCACTCCCATTTCACCCCTCCGTTCGTTCGAAATACCTGTCCAGTTGAGCTTTAAATTTGTTTAGGCTATCAACTTCAACAACAAGTGATGGAAGTCGGTTCCACCAACCAACCACCCGCTGGCCAAAGGCAAATTTCCGCACATCTATCCGACATCCGTCCTTCCGCAATTTGAATTTATGCCCTCTGAGGTGATTATTCTGAGCAAGATGAAGAATCCCATTGGCATTGAGCATGCTCAAACCATTCAAAGCCTTATACACCTCTATCAGATCACCTCGCCGGTGCCTAGTCTCCAGACTCTGTAATTTGCAAAACTTAAGCCTTTCTTCGTAAGAGCAACCCTTTGTTCCATTCACTAATCTTGTTGCCCTTCTCTGTACCCGTTCCAGCAGCTCTACATCCTTCCTGAAATGAGGCCTCCAGACCTGTATACAGTACTCAAGGTGTGGCCTGACCATTGCCTTATACAAGGGAATAATCACATCCTTATCCCTGCTAGAAAAATTCCTGTATATCATTGACAAGACACCATGAGCTACTCTTGCAGCCCGTCTGCACTGCTCAGAGAACTTCATATCTGCCTGCACAATTACCCCCAGGTCCTTTTCATTCTCCACCACTGTCAGTGTAGTACCACAGAGTTGATACGTTGCTCGGGGGTTACTGGTTCCCATATGTAGTACTTTACATTTGTCAATGTTAAACTTCATTTGCCACCTCTCAGCCCATCTGTTCAACCTTTCCAGATCCTGTTGCAGCAGCATAGCATCAGTAGTGTCCTTAACGACCCTGCCAACCTTTGTATCATCTGCAAACTTGGACATTAAACTTGATATACCATCATCAATATCATTCATAAACACCGAAAACAACAACGGACCCAACACTGAACCTTGAGGAACTCCACTAATAACATTAGTCCACGTTGAGCAGTGTCCATTGATTACCACTCTCTGTCTTCTGCCACTCAACCATCCCCTTATCCATAGCAGCAATTTGCCTCCAATACCACTCTGCTCCAATTTGTGCAGCAGTCTTCCATGTGCAACAGTATCAAAAGCCTTTCTAAGATCCAAATATATAATATCAAAGTTATTCCTTGCATCCAGTTCTTTTGTGACTACATCATAGTATCCAATCAAATTGGTCAGGCAAGACCTACCCTTAACAAAACCATGCTGCGTCTGAGCTATAACTGAATTCTTGTCTAGATGATCCTGCAGTGCTTCTTTAACCAGTGCCTCCATTAATTTACCTGGAACAGAAGTTAAACTAACAGGTCTATAATTACTTGTGTCAGCCTTTGATCCTCCTTTGTGAATTGGGGTTAAATTTGCACATCTCCAGTCTATGGGTACCTCCCCTGAGTCCAAAGAAGCTCTCATAATTATGGCTAGGGGTTTGCATACTTCCTTTGCTGCCTCCTTTAATATAACTGGATAGATCCCATCCACCCCAGGTGCCTTTTTTATGTTTATCCTCAACAATCTCTCCTCCACTTTCCTCTCAGTTATTACAAAATCATCCAGCTCACTGCCCATGTTTACTTTACCTACATCATTCTCCTTCCTGAATAACTCCTCATGCGTGAATGTAGATGCAAAATACTCGTTTAGATTGTTAGCCATCTGGGCAGGATCCTCAACTGTTGAACCATCAATATCCAGTGGACCAATCTGATTCATTCCTTTCCTTCTCGAGTTCAAATATGTAAAGAACTCTTTTCTGTTTTTCTTTGCATCCTTTGCCAAGGATTTTTCGTAGTCTGCCTTTGCCTGCCTAATCTCCTTTGTGACTTGGTTACAGACCAACTTATATCTATCATAGGCTTCCATGTCACCCATTAATTTGTATGTATCCCATGCATTTTTCTTCTCTGCCACATGTCTCATTAGTTCATCTGACAACCATTTAGGCCTAAACCTTGAACAATATTTCTTAGTTGGTATGTAAAGCCTGGTAGCCTCCAAGATTAGTTCCTTGAATGCTTCCCATTTTGAGTTTGCTGTTGGTAACATCATCAGTTGGTCCCACTGTATAGAATTTAAATACTGTCTCAGACCATCATAATCGCCTTTACGAAAACAAAAACCCTTCCCTTTACCTCTGATGGTAGTTACCTCCTTGAGTAAATCCCACTTCAACACACTGTGATCACTGCCACCTAGTGGTTCATTTATCTGCAGATTCTTAATGCATGAAGAATCACTACTGATAATCAGATCAAGAGTATTGCTCCCTCTTGTTGCCTCACGAACATGCTGATGTAGAAAACAATCATCCAATAAATCCACAAAAGCCTTGCTAGTGTGCGAGTGACCAACCCACAAATTCCAGTCAATATCTGGGAAATTAAAATCCCCCATTATAAGACTCTCTGATTTACTGGCCCACTCTATTTCCCTGTACAATATCTTATTATACTCATCAGAATCATTAGGCCTATAGCACACTCCTACTCTCAATTTTGATTTCCCTATGCTTATGTCACACCAAACTGACTCGACACTGCCCTGTCCATCGATGTCGACTGGCTTCACTTCCTTGGACTTTATGCGTTTCTTAATTAATAGCATAACCCCTCCTCCCCTCCTGTCCTGTCTATCTTTTCTATACACATTGTATTCCCCAAATTCCAGTTCCGCATTACTTATATCTGTGTGACACCACGTCTCTGATATCCCAACAATATCTGCCTTTGATGTTTTGAGCAATACCTCAAATTCATCAAATTTATTTACCAAACTCCTAGCATTGGTGTACACACAGGTATACATGCACCTGTTTCTATTCTTAGCTACCCTAACACAACCCATGTGTTTACTTGTACCGCAATGACTACCAGCAGTCTCTGAAATATCCGGCATCTTGTTTTTCAGGCTTCTGCTCATTTCAATAGAAGCAGTGCAAGAATCACTTCCACCTCTGCCAGTGGCTACTGTTAATCTATTAGTCCTTGTATCCCCCCCAACTAGCAGTTTTCCGACCCACCTAACACTGCCTCGACAGCATCAGCAAAAATTCTTGCACCCTTTCTATTTAAGTGTATCCCATCCCTGTAGAAGCAATCTCTCCTGTTAACAAGTACAGTCCAGGCTGAAAAAAATTTTACCCCTTGAGCCTTGCACAATCCCTCCAGGGCCGAATTGATCGACAAGGCTCTCATCATATACTCCCTCCTATCGTGTCTGGGCAGAATTGCAGACACTCTCAAGTTCAACCCTAATTCACGGCTTTTTTTCAACAGTGACCTGTACTTGCTAAGTAGTTCCGCCGGTCTCCTACTCTTAATATCATTAGTGCCAACGTGTACAACTATATCACCTTTTGTGCCCTTAAAAGATGATATCCGCTCTACAACGTCATCAACCTTTGCCCCTGGCAGACATACCCTGGTCCTATTCCACCTATCCTTTTTACAAAGCAAATTCCCCGTTTCCCTGACAATAGAGTCACCAACAACTACTAGTTCCTGTGGGACCAGCGCATTCTGCCTAGGGGGCTGCCTCTGTGTTGCCTGATGACCAAGTGCAAGCTCTGGCGTTGATGTGGGCAGCTGAGAGCTTGATGGGCCCCTCAATTTATTTCCTTCGAGGGCATCCACCCTGTCCTTCAAGCTCTCATAAAGGCCCATAACAACGCTGAGTTGTCGCCTGATTTCCTTGCACTCCTTACATCGTGCACACACAAAGTCATCCCCCTTGGCAGTATCATGTCCCGTACCCGACTGCTCCGCAAACATCAAGCAAACAGTGCATTTTAATAGACTGTGATTCAGAGGGCAACTGCCCCCCGCAGTTCTCCCCTGAACCACAGCACTCCCATTAGCTTGAGCCTTTTGCTTTGCTGCTCTGGTCAGAGTCATGATTCCGATTTAATTCTATAAAATTCAAAACAAAAATTAAATCCTTAAGTTATATCCCAAAACAGTTATGTTATATATATTTTTTTTCGGTATCTAGTGTTTTCTACGAGTTCCCTTTATACAACTTCCGTATCACGTGTACCACTATAGTTATGTATTAATTATTTGTTACGATTAAGTCGTTATTTATATATATATAGAGTTAAAAGTACAATTTAATTGACAATAAAGTTTATCAAGATTAATAGATTTACTGATTAATTGACAATATTATATTATGCACTATACTAAGCTTATGCTATCGTAAAAAATGGCGGGAATTCACGAACGGTATTTCTACGGACTCGTAAGTATTGATTAGCTTCCAAATCTCGCTATCTCAATTTAGAATAAACTAAGGATCCTGACTAGTCTATAATCTACTTATAGAAGATAATTTGATATAACAATTGGTTAATAAATCGACTAAATTTGGTTAAAAAAAAAAAAGACCTCTCGTTAAATTTGTGACACGTGGATTTGATACCGTTACCGATACTAAGTAATATCTACAAAATCTCTGTCTAAGTTAAACTTTAAACTAAGTATCGTAACTAGGAATATAAAGCTACTCTAGAAAATAAGTTAATATGACAATTTAAACTAATAAAGCAGAAAATAAATCAGGAAAAACTTCTCTGTTTTCAAGAGCTTTAAGGAGCAATGTCCGCACAGGCTAACCTCGCACCCAGACTCATATTTAAGGTGAAAAATGTAGTGGTGGGAAGGAAAAATAACAGATTGCCATTCTCCTAGTAGTAAACATGTCTGGCATAGAGAAGCTTCCTTCCTCTCTAATCATTATGAAACCCCAGTGCTTTAAGGGTTCGAAGACAGTGCTGACTGTGTATTGAGCAAACCAAAAGGCTTGGATATAATTGGAAATCTAAGAAAACTGCACTATAGGCTTACATTGCAAAATGAGTTGAGCAAATAGAAAAATTTTGCTGCACTTAGATAACTGCACCCCTCATTGGCAAGTGAGTGATCTATATGCAATTACAGTACTGTTGAATACCTGCCATCTAATGTGATATCAGTTCTTCAGCAACTTGATTAAAGTGCAATTCAGTGCTCTGAAGAATGTTATTAAACAAAATTTTGCTTTGTCGTGAAAGTAAAACAATGTCAAATTTACAAGCTGCAGACAATGTACTTAATTTGTTTCAGCATGGAATTGATAAAAAAAAAAGATTCATCTGCTTCAGACATTATGGACTTTGAATAATGCAGTGAATGAAGCTTTGCATGCTTCTTCCTTTTTTAATTAATTACAAAGAGCAGTCCAATAATAGTGAAATTTTTTGAGAGATGCATTATCTCCTAAATTTAGAGGAAAATGTGTTTTGATGACTGTGCCGAAGTGGATGTTGGACATTGCATGGAACTCATTGCAAACCTGAAATTTGTAGTGAAGAAGAATCTACCATGGTTGAGCAAGAAGTTTCAATGAAGGATGCTCATCAAGATTAGAACTTGTATGTTCCCCCCCCCCAAGTGTAGCCAACTGCGAAAGTGAATTAATCACTATCATGCACCTTCATAATTCTCTTTTAAAACATGCTCTCTCACTGAAACAATGTTTTCCGACAGATTATTTTAAAGCCTTTAAAATTTTTTGAAGATGGGCAGACTTTATGGACTTGACAGTCTACATCAGCGATTCCCAACCTTTTTGACTTGCAGAGCCCTTAGGCTTACCCTATGTTTTCAAGCCAATGGTATTTAAGAATAGTGTTATGGGGGGGGGATAGATAATAAGGGAGTGTAAAGTAAAGAGATATTTAAACAATTGTACAATGTCCATGCAATAAAATTATATTTTACAGTAAGCTTAAATTAAGACATAACGTATATTTAATGAGACACCTGTGGTTGTATTTTTTTGCACAGTTTTCTTATTTCAGGTTCAGTTGATGATAATTGCAGGCGAATGTCTGGTTCTGCATTTAAGCGACTTCTGTATTTTGTTTTGGTACGCATATAGGCAGAAAATCCTGCTTCACATAGATATGTGGTTGAGAAAGGCAGCAATACTAATTTTGCTTTCTCAGACAAGATTTTGAATTCATCTTGCAAATGCAACCAAAACTCTGGTAGACTTTGATTCTGAAACGCGATTTTTAGTTATCTGTGAGGAGCTCATATTCTGCTGGGTTTAAGCTAGGTGGTTTTTTGTTCACGCTGAACACATTCAATACTCAATTAAAGTCATCAAGCACCTTCTCTTGAGCTGTCGGAAAATCATGTTCAAACGAGTCTTTCAGTGCTTCGAGATGTGCCTGAATATTTTTCTGTATTTTTTCTTAATCTTGATATTATTTTCGTCCAAAAAACAATATCTTCCTTTTCCACTCACTCCAACCAATACATAAGTTTCCTTTTGAAAAAGAAGACACTTTGGCATTTGCATCAAAAAATGTGGCTGTTTTTCCTTGCAATGAGAGATTCATTTTGCAAAATGACTGAACGTCGTCTGCTCAAAATTTAACTTGGCAAATTTTTATTCAGAATGTGATTTCTAGTTTTCTAATTTGTTTCTAATTCTATAATTTCATTCAATTTTTAGCTATTTTATTTTCCTGGAGCGACCACGGAGCCCCTGGGAAGTGTATGCGGAGCCCTAAGGGCTCCGCGGAGCACAGGTTGGGAACCACTGGTCTAGATAATCCCACAGAAGCTCCATTAGATTTAAGTCAGGTGATTGGGGTGGCCACACCATAATTTGCAGTGCCCCCTCCTGTTTTTAGAAAGTCCCTGCACAGCTTAGAGCTATGCTTTGGGTCATTGCTTTGTTGTAATATAAAATATCTTCCACAAAGTCAAAGTCCAGAGGGTATTCCATTATGTCCAAGAATGGTTTTATAGCCTTCTTTTCTTAAAATTTCTTCAATTCTGACAATTACACCCATCCTGAGAAACAGATCCAACCCCAAATCATGATGGCACTAAAGAATGTGGCACCATTTTCTATTTAGTTGATGTCTCACGTAAACTATGTTTGGATCCAAAAATTTCAAATTTGGACTCATTCATCCACAGTGTGTTTTTCCACTCAGGTGATTGAGTTCATTTGCAACATCAGCTGGAGTATTTAATATTATCCCACATCCATTATATAAGGGTCTGATCTGGTTTGTCCTTCTCTTCTTTGCATTATATATGCGAAGAATTCCTTATTTTTGCTCTCCTTGCCAGCGATTTCTCATAATCTGTGTTTGCCAGCCTAAACTTTTTGAGGACGTAAGGGTATTTCGTGAAAAATATGAGTATTTTCATTACTTTATACTCTGCTGTTTTGACTATTGACATAACCATTCAGGTAGAACCAAGCTTCATCACTGAAGAAATAAAGCTTGGTCCAAAATGACAGTTTGATAAGAAACCATACGATAGCGATGGAAGCTTTATTTTTTTAACAGATCTTTGTGTACTTGAATAAAACATACCTATTTATGATGCAAGTCTTATTATTAATATTATTATTAATAGCCATATGGTGCAAGGAAGCCTGAGGCTTATGCTGCACCAGGAAAAAAAAAAAGTTCCAAGTTACCCTGAGAGAGAGAGAGAGAGAGAGAGAGAGAGAGAGAGAGAGAGAGAGAGAGAGAGAGAGAGAGAGAGAGAGAGAGAGAGAGAGAGAGAGAGAGAGACAAAAGTAGAAGGGAATCACCAAGAAAGAGAAGAATGATGATATCCAGCTCGGGACCCTGGGTGTGCCAAGCCCATACTCACCAGATGTGAGCCCCCGGGTCTTCTCAGTGATTTTGTTGAGCAACAGCAGTAAACATATAAACATTGATTAACATAAAGTTTTGCTTTGCAATGAAGGTTTCCAATTCTTTTTTTTTTTTTTTTTTTTTTTTTTTGTCATAAATGCTACCTGTTTCCCCAAAACTTGTTACTAATCATGATACTGTTAATTTATTTGATCCCTGGTGTATTGGGATATTTTTCTCATTTTGATGTTTACATGTGATTTTCAACAAAAGTTTTGTTTTACTATAAACATGTTCAGGAAAGGAATATTTCATGATGGGACCAAATCACATCCAAACTAGTGTGGATGAGTTTGTATAAATGTAACTTTACAACCACTCTTCTCTGTGTGGAGGCATACAATATTGTCGCCAATGTGAATTTGTAGTAAAAATTGTGAATGACCAAAATGAAAGAAATCAGCTCTTTTGTTTTGAGTTGGTCAATTTGAATCACCTAGTTTGTTCATAGTGACAAGTTACAAAATAAGAAGAGGAGAATAGAACATTATTATCTTTTTTCTTTATTATTGGTGAAAATAAATTAGCCTTTTCAAAAGTTATGCTCAATTACTACCAATGGGGTCTCCCACAGTAACTGGCAGATATGATGAATTTGTTTCTCTTTGTTAGAAGGATAATTATTTTTCAGATTTTCTGGCTTTCTGTTGTTATCATTCCTCAGGAGGCTCTTTGTTGTAAGATACTAAACTTTGAGCATGTGATGAATGTTATTACCGAAACAGTAAATTCCATTTGATCGTTTCAACAATTGAATAGAATTTACTGAAATAGATTTGGACGAGATAGATTTAGT
The DNA here is from genome assembly GCF_048544385.1 of Mastigoproctus giganteus. Classification (NCBI taxonomy): domain Eukaryota; kingdom Metazoa; phylum Arthropoda; class Arachnida; order Uropygi; family Thelyphonidae; genus Mastigoproctus; species Mastigoproctus giganteus. The sequence continues at coordinate 214,996,819 of NC_143575.1, forward strand.
ACTTCACACCAAAGTTGGGTAGCTTAGTAACGCTGAATGATTTTAAGATTTGTAAGCCTTCTGGATGAAATAAGACATTTTCAAGAAATGTAGAAATTAAAGGTTAAAGCATAATATTGGCTAATTGACTTAGTTTCTTGCCAACAGACATTGCACCAAAGTTAAATAACATAAATTTGGATTTGCAAGGTAAAGAAATACACACAATTTATCTGTTATAAATTCTCCTAAATCAAAATTTTATTGAAGGAGCAGGTTCAAAAAGAAATCTTATTGGTATTTTCAAATGCAAAAGGCTACAGGAAAAGGACCTGTTTGATGTGAAATAGTTTTTTTCGATGAAATCGAAATTCTGAAATTCACAAGAGGTTTCAGCAATTTGTAATTATTGAATGAAGAGTAATTATTTTTTCTTAAACCCTTTCAGCACCATACATATAATTGAAATGGCCCTTTGTATAAATTTGTGCTGTCTCGGTTTAAGATGCATAGTTTGACCATTTAAGAACTCTGGGGTGTGTCTTACATAAAAAGGAATTGTCTGATTAGATATGTCAGGTTGAGAATGTTTGTTTACTTTCAGCTTGGGTGCTGCCCATAAATGTGTAAATCTGCAGAACAATTCGGTTCTTGGGGGCTGAAAGAAACAAGAACAGTTTTTGAAGGCTGCCCAATGAGAACATTTGTTTTGAAAATAAAATGCCATTTTGGATTGTCAAATGTATGCAAAATATTTTCCTCAATGAAAAGAATTAAAAAATGAGTACAGGACAATTGTGTGATGCTCATTTAGATCATCAGACAATTGTGTTACCATACATTTCCAATTCTGATAAACTAATAGACGAGATGAAGAAATTTCATTTGTGTAGATCAAGGATTTAAACTGTAATTCTTTGAATTTTGTTTACTCTGAATTTTTTAAACATTTTAATTAAAAAATGGAAAAAATGTTGAGTAAGTTGTAATTGTTTTGTATGTATTTTGAAAAATCGTAATACACACCCTTATATACATAAACTTTGCCCATTATTGCACTAGAGCAGAGGTTTCCAGTCTCTGGTACGTGACCTAGTATTGTTACACTGGCTATGAATGAAACCACATGCAATTTCCCTCATAGGAGAGTAAACTTTTTAAATATTAATATCTTACTAAAGCCAAAACTTCTTTTTATTTTTCACAGTTCATATCTATGTGACTATTTCAGTCTTTCTTCTTGGAGAATATACTTCTTTTTCTTGCTTGTACTTCTTAAATCATAGAACTTTATCTCTTTACTTCCCCTCTTTTTTCTTCTTATTTTATACAGTCAGTCTTCCTTCAGAGGTTGGTTCATCATCAACCATTTTCAATCCACTGCAGGATGAAGGCTTCTCCAGCAACTTTCCAGTTCCTTCTGTTTTGTGCAATGGCCATCCATTTACTACTCACAAACTCATGAATTTCATCTGTCTATCACCATTGTTGTCTTCCAGGTTTTCTTTTAGCTCCTCTTGGGTACCATTCTGTTATTTTCTTAGTCCATCTGTCATCATGTCTTCGAGCTATGTGTCTTACCCAAGACCATTTTAGTTCTTTAGTTTTGATAAGAATTTCCTTTATTTGAGTTTGCTGCCTAATCCATGTGTTTCTCTTCTTATCTAACGGTCTGATTCCCAATATAATTCATTCCATTCTTTGCTGTGTAGGTCTCAGCTTCTCTTCCATTTTTTTGGTGAGTGCCCAAGTTTCACTTCCATAAGTCATGGTGGAGAGTCATAATTAACCAATATACATTGGTTCATTATTTTACGTTTCAGACAAATTGAGATATTGCTCCTTAGTATGTGACTATATTTCCTGAATGCTATCCATCCAAAATTTATTCTTATCTTGACTTCCAGCCATTTATCATTATTACAGCTAACGACTTGTCCCAGATAAGTATGACTCCACCTTTTCAATTACTGCTCCTTCAATCATTATATCCCTTTCTGTGGCATACTTGTTCATCATTACTTTTGTTTTAACCATATTCATTAATCCTTAGTCCAAAATCCTTACTAAGTCTGCATAACTGATTAAGATTTTCCTCTAATTTTTTGGGATCGTGGCTTATGACCACAGTGTCATCTGCAAATTGTAAATGGTTTAGGTACTCTCCATTCACGTTGACTCCTTTGTGCAACCAGTCTAATCTTCTGAAAGCTTCCTCAAGGGCAGCAGTAAACAACTTCGGACTGAATTTTGACTGGTGCAGCATAAGCCTCAGGCTTCCTTGCACCATATAGCTAATAATAATAATAGAGGAGGTAGCATTCTCATATATTTTCTTCACAAAGTTATAATATATGGGATATCTATGCCTTGTCTTTCCAGTGCTTGAAACATTGCCTTATGCTGTAGAGTCAAATGCCTTTTCATAATCCACAAATGCCAGGCATAATGGTGTTTTATATTCATTTGCTTTCTCCATTAGCTGTGATATTACGTGAAAGTGAACCATAGTTGAGAATCCTGTCCTAAAGCCAGCTTGCTCTTTCGGTTGATTCTCATCAAGTATTCTTTCTAATCTGTTAGTAATGACCCTTGTGAACAACTTGTAGATGTGGGATAACAAGCTAATTGGTCTGTAATTTCCAATTTCTGATTTATCTCCTTTCTTATGCAGCAAAACTATGTTTGCATTATTCCACTCTTTAGAGGTTGGTTATTTGAAGTTGTAGTGATTAACGTAGGCTAACATTGGATTATCAAGTATTCTTTCTAATCTGTTAGTAATGACCCTTGTGAACAACTTGTAGATGTGGGATAACAAGCTAATTGGTCTGTAATTTCTGATTTATCTCCTTTCTTATGCAGCAAAACTATGTTTGCATTATTCCACTCTTTAGAGGTTGGTTATTTGAAGTTGTAGTGATTAACGTAGGCTAACATTGGATTAGGAGGTATGATCATGATTATATGATTTATGGCTTCTGTATTAAATTAGGCACAGAAGCAGAACCAATTCCGCAGTGTGTTGTTTGTTATGAATGTCTATCCATTTCAAGTTTGAAACCTTCATTTCAAAGACATTTAACAACAAAACACCCAAATTTAAAAGACAAAGCTCGTGAATTCTTTCATAGAAAGATGACTGAACTGTGTGCTCAGAAAACAGTTCTTTCTTCACTGATGTTAATTCCAATGTAGTGAAAGCATCATATTTAGTGAGTTTATGTATTGCTAAGTGTGGAAAAGCTCATACTATTGGAGAAACATTGGTATTACCTGCAACCAAAGATATTGTAAAATGTATCTTGGGAGAAAAAGCAGCTAAACAAATTGATAATGTTTCATTATGGAATAATACGGTAAAATGCCAAATAGATTACATGGCATCTTAAGTAGAAGCCATTCTACTTGAAAGATTAAGGAAGAGCTCATTTTATTCCCTGCAGATTGACAAAAGCACTGGTATCTCAAATTTGGCCCAATTGTTGGTTTATGTTCGATTTGAACACAAAAACGAAATGCAGGAAGATATACTATTTTGCAAACCAGTATGTGGAAAAGCAATGTCCGATAAAGTATTTAATATAATTAATGATTATTGTAAGAGAAATGACAAAGTGGATAAAATGTGTTGGAATTTGCATGGATGGAGCACATGCAATGGTTGGACAGCTATTTGGTGTAGTTACCAAAATTAAGACAGTGGCACTGGCATGTAAGTCTGTGCACTGTGTAATTCATCATGAAGCTTTAGCTGCAAGAAATATGCCATTTAATCTAAAAAAAGCTTCAAGATGAAGCAGTAAAGACAGTGAATTTTATAAAATCTCGAGCTCTTAATTCCCGATTATTTAACATTCTTTGTAACAAAATGGGGAGTGCTCATAAAAAAAAAAGAACTGTTACTCCCCACAGAAGTGAGGTGGCTTTCTTGAAGAAAGGCCCTTCATCATCGTTTTGAGTTGTGCTCCGAAGTATATAATTTTCTTCAATCAGAAGATCCCAAAAAAGATAATTTCTTGAATGAAGAGTGGTTATGCGGACTAGCTTATTTAGCGGATATTTTTCCCGATTGAATGACTTGAATCTTAGTTTGCAAGGAACAACTAGTACAATGTTTGATTCCAGTGATAAAATTAATGCTTTTAAAAGAAAATTAAAACTCTGATGGAAGAGCAGGTATTAAAAAACAATATGAGCTTGTTATTTTCATTTCATGATTTTATCCAATAAAATAACATATCTATTACCAAAAATGTGACTGACGACATCCACGAACATATAAAATCTTTGCACACAAGTTTTGAAAAATATTTCCAAGAAGACAAAAGCACATAATTGAATTAGGAACCCTTTTGCATTCCAAAATAAGATCCCAGAAGATGTGATGTACAAGGAGTTATTCATAGATTTAGTGTTTGACGGGGGCTTAATGTTTAAGTTTGAGTTCAAACTTAACAAAATTTTGGCTATTTATCCACCAAGTATATCCCCTACTTTCTGAGCAGGTATTGAAAGTTTTAATGCCATTTAATTCAATTTACTTGTGTGAGGCTGGATTTTCAGAAATGACTGCAATGAAAAATAAATATAAAACTTCGATGAATGTTGATCTTCGACTAAGAGGGAGAATAAAATAGGCTGCAAGTAATTCTGAGTTATATGTTTGATTAAAAGTATTTTAAAATAAATATAAAACTTCGATGAACGTTGATCTTCAATCCAGATATCTGGTCGCTAGTAAAAGCGAAACAGATTCAGCCATCACATTAGATCTAGTAGCAAACAATTATTTTGTTTTATTTTTTTTTTTGGTATATAAATGATGGAAAGTAGAAATATTTGCTTTGGAATCTGGTGTGTTTTCTTATCTCTATTTTCTTGTCGTCTTTTCTTATTTGGATGTATAATAATTGCTTGCTTTTGAATTTCGTTCGGAAATATTTGCCTTCATTCGGAAAATTTATTATTTAAAGTATATGTATTTCCCTCTGTAATTGTGGATTGTATGTAAATCTACATTTCGAAAGAGAAAAAGAAAAAAAAAATTTGTTAGGACAATTTTGTTTTTTTATTAAAATTATAGTTTGTTAATAAAAATTATAACTGTCCTAAATTAGAGTTTAAATAATTTTAATTACCAAACAATCTTGTTAATAACTTTAATTCCTTTTTTAACTGCATTACTATTATTACCATTAGTGTTTAATTTAATATGTAGTAAATTTGATAGTTTTAAGAAATAATGAGAAAAATTCAAGTAAAGAGGAAAATGTTTAAACCACATGTTATGCAAAAATATGAAAACCTCAAATTGTATTTTCTTAATTAATAAATGTTTTTAGTAGAATAGCTCGGTTTTGCTTAAATAATTATTCATGTGACTTTTCAAAACAGACTTAAGTATGCGTTAATTAATACATCGGTACGTCATAAGACACCAATGTGGTTGACCGGTACACGGACTTATAAAGGTTGGGAAACTGCACTAGAGGCTTAAAGTTAACAAAAAGTGTGGAATGTGATGTTTGGAAATGTTCTTTTGGCCAGTCTTGCTAATTGTCTATAAATTTATGGTCTGAAACTGGATATATCTGATATTCTTCAAAACTATTCAACTTGCTGTAAAATTGCACAAAAAAAATTTGTGAGGTTTAAAGAAATTTACACTATTCTCCAACATGTATAGAGACACTAAAAAAAAAAAAAAAAAAACTAACAAAAAAGAAATCCATCTATTTAGAAAAGAGAAATTTTTAATATTGAGTGCTTTTCCAACACCACACATGGCTTTAATTGACACCAATTATTTTTCTTGGGGGACACTTTTTACTACAAGTTTTTGTAATGTGGAAACTGAAATCTTGCTTCACTCCTAAAATTCTATGGCTAATTCTCTGCTAAATTAGGACAGCTTGTTTGGGCTTCAAATTGTTGCTTCAAAACATCCCAGAGGTGTTCAGTTGGATTCATCTCCAGACTCGATATGGTTTTTTTGCCACACTTAAACAGCACGAAAGACCTCCGTGCAGAACATTGTCATTGCTGATACAACAATCCCTCTTCACAGAATTGCCAACAATATAGGTAAGGAAGAATAGTTCAGAATGTCACAATAGACAGCTGCTTTCATGGTTTCATCAATGATGTTTAAAAAAAAAAAACACCCTTTTTTTATGCTTGAGTGTATGTGTAGAGTGTTTGAAACACTATAGTTATTTTGTGATTTCGACTTGCTTCAGAATTGCAGTTCTGTACCATGACTCTACTACTATTAGACTAGAATTTATTGTTGGTGTAATACAATCCACATGAAACTACTATTTGGTTATGCCACATTCAGGTCTATCCATATGGTGCATGGACAGTGTATCATGATCATGGCTGCCCCTCTCTGGATTGTTGTCATTTCTCTGGGTCCCATAGTGATAGAGAAAAAATAAAATTTCCATTCAATTTTGAAGTGAATGATATTATTATATGCTTTTTTTTTTTTTTCGAAAGTATATAATTTACAAAACTATTTAATATTTATGTCATATTCCACAATGTTTTAAAAATGACATTGATTTGGTTCTAAATTGGGAATTAAAAAATCTTTACCAGTAAATAATTATCTTAGTCCTTTCATGTAAAATGTGTATTTTACATGAAAATATTTCAGGGTTGTCTTTACTGCTCCCTCCTCACGTCTCCAAATTAGAGCTATTGAGAAGTTGGTAACCCTAAACTTGATTCATCATTCTATGTGGTGCCTTCGTGGGCAGGAGCAGCAGTGCGTCGCACACGCTTCTTGATTAGACCAGGGTTTGAGCCCGTGCCCACCAAATACAGAGGATGCAGAAAGGTTAGAGAATGACCACCGCATATCCCCGGAGCAATATGGCCTTAGTTGCTAATGCTCCTAAAAAAAAAAAAAAATCATTCTATGTAATGTTCTGTGACTGCTCTGTGTAATATTTCAGTTTTATGCAACAGGATAAGCAGTGATGTACATTTCAGGGAGGTAGCTTTGGTTTACGAGCAGCAGTGTGACCATGGACAACCCATCATGGGAAGCGTTTTTTTGATTGTTGACCCTATGCTCATCATCTGTTCTAAATGTCGACTTGCTCTGTAAGTCATCATTGGTTGTCTTCTTGGCTTGGGATGAATAGTCACATTACTATTTCTTTTATTGGCATGCAATATTTCCAAAAGTTGATTTTGATTGTGTTGCTCTTTCTGCTGTCTTGTGAATGCACATGCCTGCTACATGATAATTTATCACACCTTTTTAAGTGATCTAGGCTCTTGCCTTTTTCTTCATTCTATCCTACCTTTTGCCATTTAGCTTCGTTGCCTTTTATATTCTACTTTTTCTGTTACTGCCAGTATCTATCATGTGATCTCTGGAATTAATCATACTTTCCTGGAATGAAGTCTCTCAATATGTTTAGGAGAGTAGAGTATATATATTCATCTTACACTTGTCCTGATCTTTACTAATTTTTGAAAAGATTGGAACTTCTTTTTTATGCTGGATTGGATGTGCAGGGTGTTTGAAACATTACAGTGATTTTGAATTATTCCCCACCAAAAACATTGAATGGTGAAAGTGCCTCTTAAAGTAATTGTGAATGGTAGTTATATAGTAGCAAAATAATTTAAACAATAAAAGTCATCAAAATAGAGTCCTATAGTTTCATTGAACTGAACCCAACTTGTAGGGGTGAGGGGGGAAATAATGTATTAAGAAAATTTTTCTTAAATTTTCTAAGCAATGATCATTACCAGTGTAGCTAATTTTAAAGTAAAATCAATCAGTAATATTAATTTTTATTGTATATAATAACAAAAATTTTAAAATAATTAAGTAAAAAAAAAGAATGAAATACATTCATATTATAATTAATTTTACAAATTTTTTTTTAGTCAGTATGTTGCTGTGCAGAAACAGTACATCAGCAGTTTCTGGGTTCAGCTACATTTTCTTTCTTAGATTAAAAATCCAGCTGCTGAAAACTCTTTTGCTGGCTGCATTGTTGGCAGGAATATTAAGAACTGAATCCCTCCTGTTTCCCCAAAGGAGAGGCATGTAGTTAGCAAAGGCCAGATGAAACTGTATACCCTAATGTCACCTTCCTTCACGACCCTGATGAAAGTATATATAATAATTGCTTAATCAGATGAAACTACAATTACTGTTCACAGCAGCTTTCTATGAGGATGGCAGTCCCCCTGTATCCTCCATTGTCAACCCTGATTCAAAACTAAATATTCACTTTTTCTTAATTATATGGGTACACTTTATAGATAATGTTACTTAGTTTAATTATATGATGGGACATTCTTATACTCTGTAAATAATGCAGTCAGCATTTTAAGAAAGGTTCTTTGATGTTTTACTGTTGAGAAGAAATCTGAAGTACATTTTTGATGGAAATTTTGAAAGTTACATGAAATTTGCGCCATCATTTCAGGATTTTTTTACAAATATATATAAAAACAAAAGGTACCAAAGGAAAATAATGGTGGAGGTGCTTCTGATTGATTTTGTATTTTTATAGATTTTACAAATATGTTATTTTTATATAAAAATGCCAATAAAAATATGCAAAAACAGAAACTTCCAAGGCTACATCCTCCTGCCAAGTATAGATGGCCACAAACTGGATTTCTTATACACTAGACTGGGTTAAACTTATGCCTTTTTTAACTTCCTCACGCAGCTAATTTTGGTCACTGTTCCTCTTTATAGCATCTGTCACTAGTCGACTACCATATTGACAGTACCATACCTAGGTATGAGCGAACTGGGCTGGGGCCTGAGAATGTAGGGGGCCCAAATTCCGATGATATTCTAATTTTTTTTAAATATAAAAAATGGTCGCTTCTTAATATAATACTTTAATTATACAAAAAAATTCAATACTGGCTTATTACAGAAATTTATTTATTTAAATTCAGATGTTAAAAGAATTAATTTTTGTCTTTTTTATTATTTAAACCAAACAAAAGGTTTCAAATGGAATCTTTTAATATAATGATCGATGTAGCTATCATTAGCCTACAAGAAAGATTTGATCAGGTGAATGAAATATCCTTGGCTTTTCATCTTGTTCTAATATTAGGGTCACCTGATAATTTCTTACATATACTCGTAATTGTGTCTGTAAATTGCATGTGTTCGCTAGTTGATTTGCCTGTTTTGCTGGACAAAAAAACCCCACTTTCTTGGGGGGAAACCTTTTTATTTATGCGTGAGACTGATTAACTCTGTCACATGGTGAAAAAAGACCCATTAAAGTTCCTAGTGCCATCGATGGGATTCAAGCCCAGACCTTTTCCATCTGGTGTGGGGAACACGGTGACGATACCAGAGTACTACCCATGCAGAATATTCTAAAATCAGAAAATTTCATGAATTTATTAAAAGTGCAATAGAAACAAAATGTCAATACCTTGAAGGAATTCTCACTGGTGAAGACAGGAGTAAGCGACATCAGTGCCAAAGAGTTACATCAAGAAATCCAATCTTTGCAGCATGTTTAAAAGGAAAAAAAAATTTTGATTTCTTAGAATTAATTTATTCAAGAAAAAAAACTTAGTTGAATTATGTCCCAATGTCACCATTTCTCTTCGGATATTATTAACATAGTATTCGCCATATAGTGCAAGGAAGCCACAGGCTTTTGCTGCACTGACAAAAAAAAAAAAAAAAAAGCCAACCAAGTAGATAAGAAAATACAAATTATATGCTTCCTTTCTCACACAAGTAAGTATTCAGTAGACCTTTGAATTTATCAAACTGGCCAGCCTCAACTACCTGTGAGGGCAACTTGTTCCAGCTATCAACTATTTGCTGCCTAAATGAAAACTTCCTACAGTCTAATCTACAACTTCAACCATTGTAATTTGAATTTGACCCTTAGTTCTGGAATTGTTTAGAACATTGAGAATTCCATCTTCATTCATTTTACTAATCCCTCTCAGAGCTTTATAAACCTCAATCAGGTTACTTCTGAGGTATCTGTAGCCCGCATAATCGGTGCCTTTCCTCATACTGTCTTCCTTCTTCCTATACCATTCAAGTTGCCTATCTTTGGATGCTTTCAAGAAGCTTTATCTTTTTTCAGATGAGGTCTCCACATTTGAACACAGTATTCCAAATGTGGTCTTGCAATTGTCTTATACTGTGGGATTATGACCTCCCTATCTCTACAGGATAGCATTCGATAAATCATCGATAGGACACCATGGACTTGCCTGGCTGCCTGTTTACACTGTTTGGAAAACGTCATATCTGCCCATATCACAGTTTCCAGATCCCTTTCCTCCTCCACTGTTTTTAATTCAACACTACCCAAGTGTCTAATTTATTTGGGGGTTGCTAATCCCAAGTGTAAGACCTTGCATTTAGCAGCATTAAAACATAGCTGCCACTTCTCTGACCATCTTTGAAATCTGTTCAAGTCACCCTGAAGGAGCGCTGCTTGGCAATGATCGTTAATGACTCTACCAATCTTTGTCACCTACAAATTTTGACATCATGCCTTCTATCCCTTTGTTGATATCATTTATGAAAATGAGAAACAACAGTGGTCCAAGAACCAATTCTTGAGGGACCCCACTCCTAATGTTACACCAATTTGAACAATATCCATTAATCACAACCCTTTCCCTTCTGCCCTGCAGCTACCCAGATCCATCTTAGAACCTTACCAATAATCCCAACCTGTTCAGGCTTATACAGTAACCTCTCACGAGGGGGGCACCTCCGTAGCCAGGTGGGAAGGAACAGCAGCAGTGCGTAGCACATGCTTCTTGATTAGACCGGGGTTCGAGCCCGTCACCACCAAATACGGAGGATGCAGAAAGGTCAGGGAATAACCACCGCATATCCAGGAGCAATATGGCCTTATTTGCTAATGCTCCTAAAAAAAAAAAAAAAAACCAAATAAACAAACAATCTCATGAGGGACCGAGTCAAATGCTTTGCTAAAATCAAAATAAACTGTGTTGAAATTTTTCCCTAAATCCAGCCCAGTGATCATGACTAGATGTTTTTTCATGAAAAAGGCATTGCATTTAAGAGATTCGGCTTTGATGAGCATGTGTAGACTTGATCTGTTTTTCCGAAAGCCATGATGATGATCTGGCAGGAGATTCTGTGACTTGAGGAACCAAGTTACCCTTGTATGAACCATCTTTTTTGAAAATTTTACATTGCCAGTTACAGTTGCATCTGGAGAGAGGAGTTTTTCAAGACTCAAAATGATTAAATCATATTCATGAACAACAGTTGGCCAAGAAAGAATTAATGGATAGGCCATTATGTCAATAGAACAAGATGTACTAAAAGATAAACATTAGATGTTATAGACAAATTTATATCAAGTAAATATCTTGAGGTAATGATGGGAAAACTTAAGTTTATATAAATAATGTACTAATCATTAAAGTATTAAATAAATAATTATGATTTGAATAATTTCTGGGTGCTTCCTTTTATTTTTGAATTTTACAAATTCCACCTTTAATTTTTGTGAGGGTGGCCCCAGGTGAATATTTTGCCCCGAGCTGACAGAAGTCTAGGTACGGCACTGCATATTGATATCCCTTGATACCTTTTTTCATATTTCTTTTATATCCTGATGGAATCTTACCCTCTGATCTTAAACTACCTGTTTGTTGTTTTGTTTTTAGGAGCATTAGCAACTAAGGCCATATTGCTCTGGGGATATGCAATGGTCATTCCCTGACCTTTCCGCATCCTCCGTATTTGGTGGTCATGGGCTCGAACCCTGGTCTAATCAAGAAGCGTGTGTGCTACACACTGCTGCTCCTGCCCACCTGGCTACAGAGGCGCCTTAAACTACCTAAATTTTCTGTGAAATAGTTGAGATGAAAGTGTAAGAAGTTTACCTTAAAATTCATATTTCAGCTTAATTTTTTTTTTTAACTTCTCCAGCATATCACACATGATCGTTTCATAATCTGCATATTTATTGTATCCCAAAAAATTGCATACTATATTTTTTAAGCTAGTCCAAGCATCTCTTTCAGGTTGGATCATTAATTTTTCAAATACAGCATATAGCAGCAGCTTGTGGATTTGAGATCCAACAAAAATTCCGCTTTAATTTTTTGGTGCACAAACAATGGGAATTTAGTGCAAACATACTTGAAACAATTTCCTTCTTTATTCAGGTCTTGGACGAACTGTAAATCTAACTTTGTATGTAGAGGAGATAACAGAACAGTACTTTGTTTAGATCTAGTAGTGGCTCATTCTTTAATGTTCTTTGAACCTGGTGTCTTGGGGGCTACACTTTCCTTTCTCAATGTTTGCTTCTTGCTCAGCTATCCCAGTGACACAGAAATCAAGGCAATTTTTTTGTAATCGGTTTTTTGGTCAAGTAGCAGACCAATAGCTAAGATCTCCACATTAGCCAGCCATGATCTTTTTATTGATTTTTTTTTTTTTTTTTTTTTTTTACACCATAAAAAGAAGCTTTAACATTTTGTAGTTTTCTTCATAGGGTGAATGGATGCATACTTGTTTCCATTATGACTGAGCTCCTTTGAGGCTTTGCTTTGATGAGTCAGTAAATAATCACCACTCTGTTGGTTGGTCAAAAATTCATTACTGCAGGAATGTTGCAATATATCATCAAGCCTTCTTTTTCAGGAAAATGGGGAACCAATTCTTTTTCATGATGTTTATACCGTGAAAAAGCTTTTCCTGGTGCTATAGTTTATTGTATTTTTTTTCCTTGACCCTGAAAGCACTGCAGACTCTTGGGTAGATTTAAGTCTCTCGTGAGCTCATTGAGTTCACTTTGTGTGAACAGCTGTGGTCCAGAGTCATGAATTTCTTAATTACTATAGGTTATATCATCCTCTAGATCAGAAACATTAGATTCAGGTTCTGATGTTCAAGAGCTGGTGGAGGCAGTGTTGGTAGTTCATGTTCATGGGATACTGTACCCCATTATGTACCCCAACATTACTTCAGCTTTACAGCTGAAGTAATGTTGGGGTACATAATGCTCTGCTTGATTTCAGGTTATAACCTGCCACATTTATTTAACAAGTGGCAGTCAATGTGATCTGGACATTTCCCGCACACTATGTAAATGGCATATCTCATGGCTTTGTTTATACCACAATTTCCACAATTGCAAACCCTCCACACATGAATGACAAACTTTATTGGGGGGGACCCCAGCTTTAGTATTAGCAATGGCCACATGGTGCGAGGAAGCCTATGGCTTGTGCTGCACCAGCCATTACAAACATGATGCTCTCAAGTAGTACCGTAATTTTAAAAAATAATGTATAAATAAGTTAAGAAAATATATATTAGAATAAGAAGTAGTTAAGGAAAATAGTAAAAAATATAATACAAAAATTAAGAAAATAAATAAATAAATTTGATTTAATATTTAATATCAGTTAATATATATATATATATATATATATATATATATATATATATATATTATGTGGTTATTACGTTTATATGTATGTATTCTTTTAGATTTGCGAGTTCTTCTGTGCTGTGTTAATGCCATTGTATTTTTGCCATAGGCCAATTGTACATTATACGTGCCAGTATATATTCGTTTAATTGTAGATTGTTACCGATTATTGCTGTTTTTCATATAAGTATTAGTGTTCATACAAATTTGTAATCAAGTTAACCTAGTTTGGTTATCTTACTTCCATATGGCCTATACATATGGAATCTTAACTCAAAATGTATAGGCCATATGGAATGAAGATAACCAAACTAGGTTAACTTGATTACAAATTTGTATGAACACTAATACTTATATGAAAAACACCAATAATCGGTAAAAATCTACAATTAAACGTGTGTGTGTGTGTGTGTGTATACACACATACACATGCACATATATATATATATATATATATATATATAACTATATGCATTGTAAAAAATAAACATCAATGAGAAATTTCTAAAAATTGCTCAGTAATAATATGAAGAGATGGATATTATTTGTCATTAAGTTTTATTTAAAATTTTTGTTTACTGTATGTATATATTGATGAGAAAAAAAAAATTCATTGATAAATATTCATAATCAGCTACGTTATAAATTTCTAAAAGTTTGGTGTGAAATCAGCCTGTATTGACCAGTTAGGTTACAAAGTGATGCTTTTAAAGTACAGTATTACTACAACTATGAAGATATTAAAGAATTTCATCTCAGGTTTTATTATTTGCTATCTTATAAGTTGCAAAGCTAACAATTGAGAAATGCAAAAAAAACAAGTTGCTGAAGCAATTTCTGGCATCACATTCTACATGGAGTTTGATTATCAAGAAACTGTCCAGTTGTATCACAGCATGATTTTTATGGCATCGAGAAATACATTGTTTCAAGAAGCTACTTTCAAATTCTCATGATCATGTGTATGCGAGGTATGGCAGTGAAGTTTCCGGACATCGCAGTCATGTTCGATGAGTTTGAAATTAAATGGAGGTGGTACGTGGTAGCTCAAACCTCCAACTGATGGACATTGTCTAGTAGTCTGACAGGTTGCAATTAACAACCACTTTTTTGTCAGTAATGTTAACATTCCACATAACGATTTTGTAGTGAAGCATCGAATGAATATAAAATTTATCTCTAAACTGAGAAAATCTGTAACAGAAATGTATGAAATGTTAAAAACTGTTTATAGTGATGAAACATTAATTCATACTAAAGTGTTTGATTGGTATAAGCTGTTCAAAGATGGATGCGAGGATGTTCATGATGACCCAAGAAGTGGACATTCGTCAAGAGTTGCAAAAGTTCGAGAAATTGTGGCAAGAGATCATTGACTCTCCAAATAATGATTAATGAGTTGGATGTGAATAAGGAGATGGTTCATCAACTTCTGCATGAAGATTCAGGAATAAGGGAGGTCTGTGCAAAATTTGTGCTGCACCAGCCTCGTGGATGGGCAGAAGCAATAAAGTGTATCACAATGCAAAGACTTCATCTGGACTTGTCAAGAAAGTTCTGATTTCCTCGACTGTGTTGTCACTGGAGTGTTGGGTGTTTCAGTACCCAGAGACAAAGTATCAGAGCATGCAGTGGACATCAAAATCGTCACTAATGCCCAAAACGTTTTGTTTACAGAAGTCCAAGATTAAGATGATGCTGATAATGTTTTTTGCATTTTTGCCCCAGAGTGTGATTTGTAAGGAGGAATTTGTACCCAAAGGGGAGAGAGTCAATGCTGCATTCTATGGACTGGTGCTTCAAGGACTATTGAAGCACATTTCGTGGGTCAGATTGCAATTTAGAGAGAAAGTCAGCTCATTCTTGTTGCATGACAATGCTCCCAACCATTTTGCATTTCTGAAGTTTCTGATGAAACATGCCATTGTACAGATCAATCATCCACCCTACTCTTCTGATCTAGCACCAGTAGACTTTCTTTCCCAAGGTGAAAAGTGCCCTCAAAAGAAAGATTTCAGGATGTTGAGGACAAAGAAAAACATAACCATTGATTTGAACATTATCTCTTTGGATGCCTTAACTGACTCTTTTCAGATACTTTTAGAATGGTGTACTAAGTGCATTAGATGGTGATTTCTTTGAATAAAAATAGAACTATTTTTGAGCTCCTCTACTTTGTGTTCTTTTTATTGCTGCACCTTTTGACATATTTTTTGTATCTTTGACCCAAAAATACACATTCATTTTTATTTTTTTTTTATTAACAAAGAGCACTTTGCACTACAAAATTCCCATTCTGAATCATTCTAGCATTATAAATTTAAATTCCATACGGTGGGACCAACTGATGATGTTATCAACAGCAAATTCAAAATAGGAAGCATTCAAAGAATAAATCTTGAAAGCTACTAGGCTTTTCATACCAACTAAGAAATATTGTTCAAGATTTAGGGCTAAATGGATGTCAGATGAACTAATGAGACATGTGGCAGAGAAGAAAAATACATGGGATACATAAATTTTAACAGGTTACACGGAAGCCTATGATAGATATAAGCTGGTCTGTAACCAAGTCACAAAGGAGGTTAGGCAGGCAAAGGCAGATTACGAGAAATCTTTGGCAAAGGATGCAAAGAAAAATAGTAATTTTTCTTTACTTATGTAAACTCTAGAAGGAAGGGGATGAATTAGATTGGTCCACTTGATATTGATGGTTCAACTGTTGATGACCCTGCTGAGGTAGCTAACAAACTAAATGGATATTTTGCATCTACATTCACGCATGAGGAGTTATTCAGGGAGGGGAATGCCAGAGATGTATTAAACTCTGACAGTGAGCTAGATGATTTTGTAATAACTGAGAGCAAAGTGGAGGAGAAATTGAAGATAAACATAAGAAAGGTGCCTGGGGTGGATGGGATCTATCCAGTTATATTAAAGGAGGCTGCAAAGGAAGTAAGCAAACCCTTGGCCATAATTATGAGAGCTTCCTTAGACACAGGGAGGTACCCATGGACTGGAGATGTACATATGTGACCCCAATTCACAAAGGAGGATCAAAGGGTGACACAAGTAATTACAACAGACCTGTTAGTTTAACTTCTGTTCCAGGGAAATTAATGGAAGCACTGGTTAAAGAAGCACTGCAGGATCATCTAGACAAGACTTCAGTTATAGCTTGGACACAGCATGGGTTTGCTAAAGGGAAGTCTTGTCTGACCAATTTGATTGGATACTGTGATGTGGTCACAAAGGAACTGGATGCAAAGAATAATTTTGATATCATATATTTGGATCAAATATATGATATCAAAAAGAAAGGCTTTTGATACTGTTGCACATGGAAGACTTCTACACAAATGGGTGGAGCAGTGTGGCATTGGAGGCAAATTGCTGCTATGTATAAAGGGATGGTTGAGTGAGAGAAGACAGGTAATCAATGGACTAATGTTATTAGTGGAGTCTCCCAGAGTTCAATGTTGGGTCCGTTGTTTTTTGTATTTATTATTGATATCGATGTTGGTATATCAGACTTAATGTCTAAGTTTGCAGACAATATGAAGGTTGGCAGGATTGTTAATGACAGTAATGACAGTACGCTGCTGCAACAGGATCTAGAAAAGTTGAGCAGATGGGCTGAGAGGAGGCAACTGAAGTTTAACATTTACAAATGTAAAGTATTGCATATGGGTAGCAGTAACCCCAGAGGATCGTATTAACTGTGCAGTACTGCACTGACAGTGGTAGAGAATGAAAAAGACCTGGGAGTAATTGTGCAGTCAGATATGAAGTTTTCTGAGCAGTGCAAATGTTCTTCAAGAGTAGCTCATGGTGTCTTGCCAATGATATACAGGAATTTTTCTAGCAGGGATAAGGAGGTGATTATCCCCTTGTATAAGGGGATAATCACCTCCTGGGAACAATGGTCAGGCCACACCTTTCAGTACTGTATACAGGTTTGGAGGCCTCATTTTAAGAATGATGTAGAGCTGCTGGAATGAGTACAGAGAAGGGCAACAAGATTAGTGAATTGAACAAAGGATTGCTCTTACGAAGAAAGGCTTAAGTTTTGCATATTACACTGTCTGGAGACCAGGCATCTGTGCCGTGATCTGATTGAGATGTATAAGGCCTTGAATGGTTTGAGCATGCTCAATGCTGATGGGATTCTTCCTTTTGCTCAGAATAATCATCTGAGGGCAAATTCAAATCGAGGAAAGACAGTTTTTGGATAGATGTGTGGAAGTTTGCCTTTAGCTAGCGGGTGGTTGATTGCTGGAACAAACTTCCATTTGTCGTTGTAGAAGTTGATAACTTAAATAGATTCAAGGCAGAACTAGACAAACATTTGGAGCAAGTGGATGGGTGAAATGAGAATTTTTTTTTTTTTTTTTTTTTGGCTGATGCTGTATAAGCTTGCTTTCTTTTATCGTATGCCTTTACTAATGCTAATAAGTAAATATATGTAAGAAAACAGATTTTTGTCAAAAAAATCTGATATCTATTAATAATGGACAAAGTAATAGTAACTTGCCGATAACTACTGTACTTGGAATTTGTCACAAGCCCTCAGGCCAGATGAGAGTGGAAACGGGAATTAGTCGCCTTTTTCAACTTAATCCTCAGCATACGTTGTACACCATGGTGAGCAATTGAAATTTATAAATTTCAAAGTAGTGATCATTGTGAAAAATATTGATATTACTCCTAGGAAAGCTACCAAAATTAAGATTTTGAGATTACTTGCTGAAAATTTTGGTTTCACAAAAGCATTTGGAATGCAGTTAAAAAAAAAAATAGTAAAATTGGATGAAGCTTGCAGAAGAAGAGTAGGCAAATGCAAGAAAATATGTAAATTCAGAGTAGATAAATTTTGTATTTTGGCAGACTTCTTTTTTGCTCCAGTGAATTTGTTTAATTATTTTAATAATAAAAAAAAATTGCTTTACTTGGTTATATTTTTGTCATACTGTCTTGGGAAAGCTAGCTACTTGCCAGTGACCAGCTTGAGCTTTTGCTGATTTTAGAAGCAATATCATTATCTCTGAGTTTGAGTGGAGATGGGGGAAATCCCAGGTGCCATCAGACAACTAACACTATTTCTGAGTTGACTTAAAATTGCTGATATCATTTTTAATTGAATAACATTACTAAGAAGGTGAATCAATTATTCATTAAATTCAAGGCAACACTATTAAACTGTTGCAGGTTTTACTGTATCAACATCACATGGAGAGTGACCCCATTGGTAACTTTGATTCAAGTCTCATTGAATATTAATTGAATCTGTATTGAATCTATGAACAAAATTAAGAAGTGGTGTATAGAAAAAAAACTTCTAATGGAAACGTAATAAAAGTTATGTGAATGTTAAACATCTTGTACTAGGCCACAGTGGCTGATCATAGCAATTAATAATGAAACTGGATTGTATAGGTGTTGAAAATAGTTTGATAAAAAGAAGTGTTTTACTTTTTTTTTTTTTCATTGTTTATTTCTTGGGGAATCTACATTCCTTCCAGTGATAGTGAGTGGTTTGGGCTTTTGCTCACTTTAGAAATTATAATGTTATCCATTATTCATCCAGTAAGACCAGTACAGCTGTAATGGTGGTGTCTTGAATAAGTTGCCCTCTTGGTTGATGTTATTCATTTAAAAATGATATTAGTAATTGTAGATCAGTTTGCAGATAACAACCTTGTTTCTAATGCGAGCAAAAGCTCAAGCCTGTTGCGGCGCCTCCGTAGCCAGGTGGGAAGGAGCAGCAGTGCGTAGCACATGCTTCTTGATTAGACCGGGGTTCGAGCCATCACCACCGAATACAGAGGATGTGGAAAGGTCAGGGAATGACCACCGCATATCCCCGGAGCAATATGGCCTTAGTTGCTAATGCTCCTAAAAACCCAATAACAAACAAACAAACATCAAGCCTGTTGCTTACACTGGAGAAAATATAGCTTTCAAAGACAAAAATACAACAGTTTTTAATCAAAATATTTGAATGTTTGTATGGAAATGTAACTCCATTTCTTTTATTTTTATTAATTAGATTCCTGTTTTACTTATGCCCTTGTTTAATTTTTCATTTACATACGAGATTACTCCTAGATAAAAAATGAAAAAGTTGTTCCAGTTTTTTGTTATTTTGTCTGAATTCTAAATTTTCCTTGTCTCTCCCAGCTTTTATTAACTTATTCTGTGCATCTAATTTTCATAGCAAATTACTACAACTTATATCTATATCTACAACCTATATATAATTTATTCCGAGGTTCTAGAACATCTTGCAAGCTATTGTTTAACAGTACTGTATCATTCACATATAATAATGGTACTATTTTACATCACTTGCACTAAACTTTGTTAGTAAGTTACATTATTTTATTAAATGTTTTATAAGAAGTGATAAGGAACAGCCCTACTTCATTCTAAGTTTTAATCTCAGACCATTTTCTAGTGCTTCTTTCGCTGCAAACTTTCCACTTTCATACAAACTTTATTCCCCAGAAAAGATTCTTTTCTTTAAAATGTGCTTTTGAAATTTGAAATGGCCAGTTTTTAAGTATTTCATAATATACATTTTCAAGATCGACAAGTCGTGATTACAGGTTCTTGATATAAATATTTTAACCTGTTTGGTCTAAAATCTGATATTGTTTTTCCCTAAAGTCACATTTAGCAGTACTTCTAACAAGTGGTTGAAATGGATTTTCAGAACTAGGTGGATGCTTTATTTACGTGGTTCTAGGCTAGTAGACCTGACTGCTAGCAACATCAGTATAGATGGTCTGCAACTAGGTATTGCATCTACTTGCTTCCCCCAATCCATTTCCTACCCTACATCCAGCCCTCTTCTCTTAAGACACTTGCATAGATTTTACTACACTAAAATTTGATAGTATAAACCAGAGCAATGATGCTCAATACATTCTATGTTGATTTCAATATTTGTAGAAGAATGAGAGGAATTTACCTCAATATGATACCTAGAACATTCTGTATGCTGCTCTCCAGAAATTAAAACGAATGTAACATTAATGCAAAATGATTACAGTAAAAAATAAATTGAAAATAATTAATAAAAAATTAAAATAAGTTTAACGCAAATTTTGAAAAACGATTTTCCATCCTTAAAAAATTAAGAGAGAAAGGAAAATCGTTTTTCAAAATTTGCGTTAAACTTTTTTTAATTGTGTTCAATTGTTTTAATTGTTTTTTTAATTATTTTCAATTTATTATTTTTTACTGTAATCATTTTGTGTTAATGTTATATTCGTTTTAATTTCTGGAGAGTAGCATATGGAAGTGTTCTACGTATCATAATGAGGTAAATTTCTCTTATTCTTCTACAACTACACTAACAAGGACACTAACAACAACATCATGTCATCCTGCCCACCCTCCAAAATTTAGTAAATAGGTTGATATTTACAACAACCTATTTACTAACAAATTAGCTACTTTTAGTATCCAGCAAATTAGCTGCTGATACAAAATGTAAGACAAAAATATTTTCCAAAATTTTACTGAAAAGATAATAAACAAAAAGTTAGCTTACCACTTGCTTGTTATTGCTCTCAGTTTTGATGCATGCTCATGTACACTTTGTTTGTAATAGCCAGTAGTGAATGAGAAGACTAAGCATGTTAGTTATTTGATTAAAGTTTTGAATTTTTTTGTCTTATAATTCATACTGGCTAATTTTTTGCATATTATCTTTAGTGCACAGTATTTCAAAGAATGTTTCCTTTCTCAGAGTGAAATTTCTCTGTAATTTCCTCATCTAACTTTATTTCCCTTTTTAATATATTGGTACAATTAATACCTGGTTCTAATTTTCTGGAAAACGTGACGTTACAACCATAATCATAATTTCCCTCCACCATTCAAAATCTCAGGTCTAATTCACTATAGTTGCTGTACCTGCAAGGTTATCTGATTAAAGTTTAAGGCTTTGTATGGATAGAGCAAACCTAATGCTGATGGCATTCTTCCTCTTGCTTGCACGTCATTCAGAACCAACGAATCCTTTGTCATCGCTGCAGTAACTTTCTGCATTCTGGAAGATGTAGGTGAGTGAGTGCTGTGGACACTTCAATATAGATAAGTAATAAATAAATTTTCTGTTTATACTCGGATCTCCACATCTTTCTTGAAGAGCCTTTCCATACTTGGTATTTTGCATGACCTTTTCTAAGTCAATCATAATTATGAGCTAGTATTCAGAATTTACTCCATTTCAGTCTTTACCTCTTCTTCAGTTAACTAGTTTATTTAGTAAATTATCAAATTATTTACTGTATACTTTTAAAAACTCTTCTATTTTGTTTTAACTTTGCTCTTATTTTTGGCTATTTTAGTTTTTCCTCCAGTTCTGAGGTTTTTAGCAAAATTCCAGAGTATTTTTCCAAGTTTGCTTGTTTTCCATGTTGTTCCAGAAATTTTCCCAAATTTTTTTTTTTTAGTCTCTTTCCTGCATATATTAACCTTCTTGCACTTTTCTTTTTATATTGCAATAAGGATTTATTAATTTTATTCATAAAAAATTTCTTAATTTTTTTATTTCTCTAACTGGTTCTGTATTCTTAGATCTACCAAGGCATTTGGACTATCCTGACTTTATAAAGGAATACCATTTAACTTTTGATCAAGATGATTTCTATATTTAGTGACTCCCATAATCTGGTACAATATCACCACATTGTGTGTTGGAAGCATGAAGTGGTGGAATCCATATTTAGCTTCCTTAGAGAAGCTCTGGCAACCTCCACTTCTCTTTCATCATGTAGTATGAGCAATGTCTTTTGAAATTGTGGTGAGAGCCAGTATTCTTTGCATGTTCAGGGTTTAGCTGTACGATGGTTTTCAAAGGCTGACTGGGGAACATATGGCCACTGGACCGAATCTGTTGATGACTCTCCAGGAGGTGTCAAGATTAGTTGTTGTGTAATCGTGCTGCCTTTGTTCTGCCAGCTAGTGATTCGAGGAAGTCTTGAGTAGTGTGTATGCATGAGGTGTTGTCAAGGACATATTATTTCAAGGAGCTGAGTATGCTCTTGCTGTGTGTATTCTGTATCCAAAAATCTCATAAATTCTTACTTGTTCCCCCACCCACCTTTACTTTATTTATTGAATGCATCATGGTCAGGCACCTCTCTAGCCAGGTGGGAAGGAGCAGCAGTGTGCAGCACACACTTCTTGATTAGACCCGGGGTTCGAGCCCATCACCACCAAATACGGAGGATGCGGAAAGATCAAGGGAATGACCACCGCATATCCGGGAGCAATATGGCCTTAGTTGCTAATGCTCCTAAAAACCAAATAACAAACAAACAAACTTATATAAACTCTAAAAGGAAGGAGATGAATCTGATTGGTCCACTTGACATCGATTGTTCGACTGTTGATGATCCTGCTCAGATAGCAAACAAACTGAATGAGTATTTTGCATCTACATTCACACATGGGGAATTATTAAGGTTTGAAAATGCCAGAAGGTATCAAATTGTAGCAGGGTACTTAATGATTTTGTAATAACTGAGAGCAAAGTGGAGGAGAAATTGTTGAAGATAAACATAAGAAAAGCACCTGGGGTGGATGGGATCTATCCAGTTATATTAAAGGAGGCAGCAAAGCAACTAAGCAAACCCTTAGCCATAATTATGAGAGCATCCTTGGACTCAGGGGAGCTTCCCACGGACTGGAGATGTGCAAATGTATCCCCAGTTCACAAAGGGGGGATCGAAGGGTGACACGAGTAATTACAGACCAGTTAGTTTAAATTCTGTTCTGGGTAAAATGATGGAGTCACTGGTTAAAGATGCATTGCAGGATCATCTAGACAAGACTGCAGCATGGGTTTGTTAAGGGAAAGTCTTGTGTGACAAATCTGATTGGTTATTATGATGTGGTTACAAAGGTAACCACATCATAATGTATGCTGTATCCAAAAATCTCATTAATTCTTACTTGTTCCCCCACCCACCTTTACTTTATTTATTGTATGCATCATGGTCAGGTGCCTCTCTAGCCAGGTGGGAAGGAGCAGCAGTGCGCAGCACACGCTTCTTGATTAGACTGGGGTTCGAGCCCATCACCACCAAATACGGAGGATGCGGAAAGGTCAGGGAATGACCACCGCATATCCCGGAGCAATATGGCTTTAGTTGCTTATGCTCCTAAAAACCAAATAACAAACAAACAAGCATCATGGTCAAAATAATGGGACAAACTTTTTGTGAAAAGATCCAAACCTGCCAAATACTTCCCCATTCATTTCACATAAATAATTTAAAAAATTATTTATTAAAATTAAAATTATAATTTTAATAAATAATTATTAAATAATTATAATTATTAATTAATAAATAATTAATAAATAATAAATAATAAGTAATAAAAGCAAAACACTTAATTTCAGTAATATCCATTTACACCTAAAATAAGCCAAGTCCAACATTTTCTGACAGAACTCTGTTATCACTTGCCTTGATCACTACTGATCTCTACCACTGATTATTTGCTCTACAGTTCCTTTTGCTTCAAAGGTGCTGCTTGTGCATATATTTGCTTTGATATTCTCTGTCAGAGGCCTCTTAATTTGGAACCTTTTCAGGCTTAAAATCTTTGTTCCATTCTGTTAAATTCATCTGTTGTTCTCCCAACTCCACTAATTACTCAGAACTCTGATTTTTTTTTTTTTTTCTTTCTTTGAAACTGTACTTTTTGCAGTTGAACTTTCATAACAGTGAGGTAATTTTCCTTGGTGATTCACAACTTCAGCTGGCTTCAGTTTTCTATTCACACAGACCCACTGGTTAAGATGCTGAGGTTTTTGCAATTACTAATGACCTCATACAGCTTGTTCATTTGCCTATCAGAATAGCAGACAATCTTAAATATAGTTCTTGATCTTTTTTCTCACTAGAAACCCACTGAAGTTTGTAATGGGGTTCTCTGGTTAATCTTCCAGGTAAAACAAGAGGACTGATTAAACAGTTAGCAATATTCCTACCCATTCTTAATACTACATTTCTGCTGATGCTTTTGACTGGATGATGGCATGCAAATTTTCTGCTCAATCATGAGTGTTGTGAAAGTTGATCATGCCATCCTCATCAGAAAACAACATGTGAGGAAAAAGAGGATCATGAGCTCTTTGTGGGAACTAATTACAAAAATTCTTGAAGTGATAAAGTGGCTTCAGTTAGGGTGTATAAATTTTGCCTGTATCGTGGATAAAGCTATTGTTTCCATAGAATTTGACTGTGTTGTGCCTTGCTGCCATCCTTTGTGTGTTTTTTTCTTCTATGTAATTCAGGACCTGCTTCTTCAACCTAACAGTTCTTGACTAATTGTTGTACCACCATTTGAAGCTTTGTTGAACAGGATTATTTGTTGAATGATCCTGTATCTACAAGATCATTTATTCTCTGAAAGGTCTTGTTACCTGGTAGATGATGATGATTCACAAACATTTCTTCATACAGACATTTTGCAAGTCCATAACTGAGATGAGTGTTATTTCTCGGTTTGAATAAGTTCTGCTTCAAATGCACACTATCACCTAATAGCACAAAAACTTTTAAGATTTTTTTTTTTTCCCCTTTCTTAACTGCACTTGAACTGCACACAACTGATTTCATCGTAAGAAGTTAGGATTATGAACTGTAAAATACTGTTCAAAATATATTTAGGCCTTGCATATTGGAATAGTAATCAACTTTTTCACCTGCCCACCTATGCTGTCATAATGTTTGCCTACTCAGAGAGGAATAGGTGTTTTTTTTACTGGATAACGTCTGGTAAATATAAAGGGCTATAACTTGGAAAACAAAGCATTTTAGGCATACACCGATGAGCCAAAACATTATGACCACCTACCTAATATGATGTTGGTCCTCCACGTGCAGCCAAAACAGCTCATACCTGGCAAGGCATGGATGCTACAAGATTTCTAAATGTCTTGTGGTATCTGGTACCAGCATGTAACCAGCAGATCCTTTATCTCCTGTAAGGTCCGTGGTTGAGACGCCACAGGTCGGAGTTGCTGTTCCAACACAATCCACAGATGCTCGGATTGATATCTGCGGAATTTGGAGGCCAGGGCAATACCTGGAAGTCTTCCTCATGTTCCGTGAACCATTCTCGAACATTCCGGGCAGTGTGGCATGGCGCATTATCCTGCTGAAAGACAGGACTGCCAGAGAGAAGACCGCTGCCATGAAAGGGTGTACCTACCTGGTCAGCAATGATGTTTAGGTAGGTGGTAGACGTCAGAGTGCCTGGTACATGAATGACTGGACCCGGGGTATCCCAGCAGAACATCGCTCAAAGCATAACACTGCCAGCACTGGCTTGTTTTCGTCCCACAGTGCATCCAGATGCCATCACTTCCCCAGGTAAACGACGCACATGTACTCTGCCATCCACATGGTGCAACAGGAAATGTGATTCATTGGATACGACCTTCTTCCAATCACTCAAGGTCCAGTTTTGATGCTCGCATGCCCATTGTAGGCGCTGTTGCTGGTAGACTGTGGTTAGCATGGGCACTCGGAGCAGCCTACAGCTACGCAGCCCCATTTTCAGCAGGGTTTGATGTACTGTGTGTGTTGAAACATTACTCCCATCACCAGCATCTCAATTACCGATGAGTTGCGCCACAGTTGCCCTTCTGTTGCCACGTACCATCCCTGAGAGCCCTCGCTCACCTCGAGCATTGATGAGCCGTGGTTGTCCAACACCTCGCCGGTGGTTCATGGGTTTCCATTCCTTGCACCACTTTTGGTAGGTACTAACCACGGCTGACTGTGAGTACCCCACCAGCCGTGCTGTTTCGGATATGCTCTGACTCAGTCGTCTGGCCATTACAATTTGGCCTTTGTCAAACTTGCTTAAGTCCGCTGCCTTTCTCATCTGAAGAACAAGAGTAACACTGATTAATGGAGCTCAGAACAGGTGTTTTTTATACCATGTCCCAACCTGCGCATGCCCCGTAGTTCACCTGCAGTTGCTTCGATTTGCATAACAACTTGCTAGTCATAATGTTTTGGCTCATCGGTGTATGCTTATATATATGATATATATTTTTTATATCTTCTTCTTCTTTAATGCTGCCGAATGGCGTTTGCGACTTCGTTTTGATATTGTTCTCTGTCTAGCGCTGCGTGTAGAATTTGTGCTGTTGTCATGTGAAGCCAGGTGTTGATGTTATCTAGCCATGCCATTTTCGGTCTGCCTGGGCGTTTCTTGCCTTCGATCTTTCCCTCCAGGATGAGTGGTAGTAGGTGATATTTTTGTTGGTTCCTAGCGATGTGACCTAGGTATTTGCATTTCCTGCTGATGATGGTTTTGAGCAGGTCCCGTTCCGTGTGCATGTCCTGCAGGACCTGTGCGTTGGTTATCTTGGCTGTCCACGGAATTTTCAGCATTCTTCGGTAGAGCCACATTTTGAAGGCCTGGAGCTTTTTTGTAGTGGCTGATGTTAGAGTCCAGGTTTCTACACCGTAGAGCAGTATTGGCCAGATGTAGCATTTCAATGTGCGTAATTTGAGCACGATGTTCAAGCTTCTGTCGGTGAGGAGGGTTCTCCATTTGGTGAATGCCTGCCTGGCTTGTTCAATTCTGCTTTTGATTTCGGCCTCATGGTTCAGCTGGTCATCAATGAGCACTCCGAGATACTTGAAGCGGTGTATTTGCTCTAATTTTTCGTTGTTTAGTTTGATCGTGATTTTGCTTGCAGTCCTGCTGACCTTCATCACCTTTGTTTTCTTTTTGTTGATTCGTAGCCCCCATGCTTGGCTTTCTATGTCCACTTCGTTCAAGATGGTCTGTAAATCTTGTTCTGAATCCGCTATTAGTGCTGTGTCATCGGCATATCTTAAGTTATTGATGTAGTGTCCGTTAACTTTTATGCCGATGTTCTTGTCAGCCAGTGTTTGGTCGAAGATCATTTCCGAATAGATGTTAAAAAGAATGGGAGATAATGGACAGCCTTGCCGGACGCCTTTTTTTATTGGAATTGGGTCTGTCAGATCGTTGTCATAGCGAAGCCGGGCTGTTTGATTCCAGTAGAGAGTTGTAATAAAGTTGATATCATTGTTTTCAAGCCCAAGTTTTCTCAGTCGGTCAATTAGGCGGTCGTGGTCTACTGAATCGAAGGCTTTCTCGTAGTCAATAAAACATATATACACGTCTTTTTGATGTTCATAGCACCTTTGTAGCAATATTTGTAAACAGAAAATTGCTTCTCTGGTGCCTAGTCCCCTGCAGAATCCGAACTGTGTGTTTCCTAGTGCACTTTCGCACTTACATCTTATCCTTTGCTGAATCACCTTGAGGAAGACTTTTAGCACCTGGCTCATTAGACTGATCAGCCTGAAGTCTTCGCATTTCCGGCTGGTAGCCTTTTTTGGTAGGGCCACAAAGATGGATTGGAGCCATTCGGATGGAATGTCGTTGTTGTTGTAGATTTGATTGAACCATTTCGTTAGTTGTTGGATGTTGCTGTAGTCTAGTTGTTTCAGCAGTTCCACATGAATCTGATCAGGTCCACAGGCCTTGCCTGGCTTTGTTATTCGGATGGCATGTTCCACTTCAGATGTTAATATGTGGAGATTGTCTTCCTGTGTTTGTTGTTGCGTTTCTGCCGGTTTTCTGTTGGTGCCGAACAGATTGTATATATAGCTCTTCCAGGTGTCGAGTTTGGCTTGTTTGCTTAGTATAGGTTGATTGTTGTCCGTATATAAACTTGGGATAGGAGCCGGTTTGTAGATGTTTCCAGCTTCTTTAAGCTTCTTGTGCAGGTTATAGTTGTCATTTTTCTTGATTAGGTCTTCGATTTCTGCACACTGATCTTCCATCCATTTTTCCTTCGCCTTCCGGATTTCCTGTTTGATCTTTTGTTGTATTTCTTTGTATTTTTCCCGGTTGTTGTTGTTTTTGAATATTCTCCGTTCATCCATTAGGTCTAGTATGTGCTGGGTCATCCACCGTTGTTTCTTTTTCGACGCCTGATGTCCTAGCAGGGTTTCTGCTGTTTCATTGATGCACTGTTTGAGTGAACGCCCGAATGCTTGCACGTCTGTTGTTACTGCTTCGATCGATCGGATTGTAGTGTTGAGATGAAGCTGTACTTGTCGTCTGTTGGCGGTGTTCTTCAGTTTCTCCAGGTCGATTCTTTTTGTTGTGCTTGTGCGTTTGACTGCTCGTAATTTGAGACGTAGTGTTGCTGTTACTGGGTTATGGTCTGATGATATGTCAGCTCCGGGGTAAGTTTTTGCATTGAGGACACTTGACTTATATCTGATGTTGATTAAGATGTAGTCAATTTGATTCCTGACGATATTGTTGTCAGAGTCTTGTGGTGAGGTCCAGGTGTATAGTCGTCGAGGTGGTAGTTTGAACCAAGTGTTGGCAATGCTAAATTTTTCTTCTTGGCAGAACTGGACGAGTCTGTCGCCTCGTTCATTCCGTGTCCCCAAGCCATGTTCTCCGACTATGTTTTGTAGCTTTCCTTGACCGATTTTGGCATTAAAGTCACCGAGGATGACCGTCATGTCGTGCTTCTTCAGCGACTTTAAAGTGTTGCTTAGCTTGTCGTAGAACAATTCAATTTCTTGATCGTCTTTGTCCGCTGTTGGTGCGTAGACCTGGAGCACATTCAGGTTGATCTTGTTGCCTGCTAGCTGTAGTAGTGCGATTCGTTCCGATATTGGGGTGAAACTGGTGACTTTGTTGGCCAGTTGTTTGTGGACAACGAAAGCGACGCCGTACGTCTGCTTGGTGTTCTCTTCTCCTCCGGAACAGAAGACGTGGTGGTCGTTTGATATAAACTTCTTTGTTCCAGGCCATTTGGTTTCACTTAACCCAAGTATGTTGATGTTAATGCGTTCCATTTCTTGTAAAGCATTGGCTAGTTTTCCTGGTTGTAGTAGGCTTCTAACGTTCCATGTAGCTAGTTTCAGAAAATTCTTCGACGCAAGCTCGGAGATTCTTAGCACCCCTGCCCCATTCAAGGGACGCCGAGACTCGGGGCCGTGGTTTATTTTGCTTGCTATCATTGAAGTTTTCAATATATATATATATATATATGTATATTGTTTTCAGGCCTTGAATTGATCCTGAACATACAGCTTAGATGTTATGAAACACTGTATACATGTGTATCTTCAGCTGGCTGCTTCAAGATCTTTTAGTATTTCTTGTTTTTATTATTCTGTCTTTATGCAGAAACACTGTTTGTAATTAAGTGGCCATGGCTTGTGCAAATTCTCTCTTAGCCTTTTTACCATTAACACTTTTGTGAGTATGCATGCATATTTACATTTTTTCATGTGAGGAACCAAAGGTGGTGGTGTGCGTGTGCGCGCATGTACACGCACCGAAGGAGCTTTCAATGCAGTATCAATATATCTACAGATTCTTTTTAAATTCTACAGAGATGTGCTTTCCATCTATCAACTTTGCCATTTTACATTTATGATACTTTCAAAAATTGGTGCAAGTGGGCATACTTTGTTAACAAGATTAAAAGACAATGTGGACTTGCATGAGCAGTGAAGGAATTCCCTGGAATTTGGAAGTAATGATTGGTGCTTGTTTTTTTGTAATTTTTTAATTAAAAAAATATACAAATTTTGATTTTATTTTTTACAATAATCCCACTCTAGTGTGTCAATGAAATGAAAATAGGAAAAAATTTTAATTAATATTTAAAAGCATTCATGTACGCTATATGCAGTTTTTTGTGAGCTTACAAAAACAAAATTCTTGAAAAAATTCACTCCAAGATGTGTCTCTACTGTCCAGAAACTTACTCATATTACATTAACCTTTCTGTTAATATTACATTTACCTTTATCCTCAGATATATATTTTTAAATATCTCTGTAAATGTAATTGTCATTTCCTACCCTGTTATTTAATTCCCAACCTTATAATCTTTCTTTTTCATGAATTTCTACTGCTCTTTCTAAAATTTTAGTTTCTCAGATATTACAGAACTTATTATTATTAGCCATATGGTGCAAGAAAGCCTGAGGCTTATGCTGCACCAGCCAAAAAAAAAAAATTTTCTGAATTTACCGAGAGAGAGAGAGAGAGAGAGAGAGAGAGAGAGAGAGAGAGAGAGAGAGAGAGAGAGAGAGAGAGAGAGAGAGAGAGAGAGAGAGAATCGCCAAGAAAAAGAAGCATGATGATATCCAGCTCAGGACCCTGGGTGTGCCAAGCCCATACTCACCAGATGTTAGCCCCTGGGGTTAATTTCAGCCTTCAACTGGGCTACATACACAGTTAAATTTCATCATCTAACTTAAATTCTCATATAACTACTGAATAATGCATTCCAACCAATTAAATTAACTTTCTTCCAGACTAGTTCTAAAAACTACTGCTACACCTAGAATTTTTTCACAATATCTTACTTTTCAGAATAAATTAATTTATAATTATTTTATATACAGCTTGCCTGTATTTATTCACCTTCTTGACAGTCTAAGACAGAAATTAATAAGTTAAGAACTTTTATAAAATAAAATATAAAAAACTAATTTTTTTATAAGGTTATTTTATAAAAGTTAACTTATTAATTTTTGTCATAGATTGTTTTAAATACAATCTTGACAATGAATATATAAAAAAAGAAAATTATTTTGTTTCATATTCTCCTGATCACTTATGAATCCGGCATCTTTCAAGGAATTTTGCCAACATTGTGAAATTGGTAATTTGGGTGGTAAATTACCATAAACACATATGGAGTTGCAACTGTCACTTGCACTTGTAATGTCAGGAGTTAATAAAATCAATATAGTAATGTAGTTTGTGTCATATTAAGTAACCAAAATTTAATGAATTTCTTTTTTTTTTTTTTTCTTTTCTTTTCTTTCTCCCCCCCCCCCTTTTTTTTTTTGCATTTTCAAGTTATGTACTGATCATTATAACTTTCATTTCAGGCGGATCTGAGTGGCATTAAATGGCGACGTTTATATGCAGACAGTGTATTATGTGTTGATCCATCAGATGATCCTGTATTGTCATCATTCAGTAAGTGCCTGGCAGCAGATATACTTTGTGTATGGCGTCGTGTGGCTTCTCGTGGAAGTACTGATCATCATCGTTCAAACTTCCACGAAAACAATCAGATTAACTACAATAAAGAGTTATGGATATTTTGGTATGGTGAACAGCCAGACCTGTCCGGCTTAGTTAGTCCTGAATTAACTGGTAAGTTACTTTTATATTACATAACAATATATTATTTCCTGACAGTAAGGTAAGATATCATATTGAAATTTAAATTTTGCATGTTCTGCTATTTTTTTGGTATGTGGTTCATCTCAAATTGACTTCATTGTCGTAATGGAAATGGTCATACATTTAATTTAACAGTATTAGTATTACAATGGATAAATGATGCAAGGAATCAGACTTTTTCTTGGCAAAGAATCGGACTACATCTTGGTAATTTTAAACATTCTTCCTGTCACTTGGTGCAAGGAATTAGACTTCTACATCTGCCAAAAAATAAAGCAAATCATTCATACCTTCTCCATTGACAAAAGGCGGCTATTTATTTCTATAGAATGATAACTTAAATTACAACTTTTGTGCTGCACTTAATAACTCTTTGTTTCCTTGTAATTCTACTTGTTCCCAATAATGATAAAGAATGCACATACAAAGCAGAGGTTGATCACCCTTTGTTGATCTACCTCTACTTGCATTCTTGTACCCTCTACGTGTACCCAAATATACAAGAATTGTAATCCTATTCTTAAGTTGAAATTAAGCATGAGAAATTTCTGATATTCTGAGCTTATGGACATATTCCTTTATTCAGTAGAAATGCATACTGATAGAGATATCTCTCCATTATAGTAAATGAACACGGGCATTAACAGATTATGTAGAACAAATTAGGAATATGCCAAATTAGGAATTGAGCTTCGAAATGGTGCTGTCTGGGTGGTGGTATCTACTGAGAATAAGTAACATTAGTCTTCTCCGCTGGTGAAGCGTTACTTATTCAAAGCAGTGCAATACCTCGGCAACTCGTTATGAAGGTTATTCACAATATGAGATATAATTAAACGATGCATGCATACTACGTGGGTAGTAGAAATGATGGAAGTGCATTACCCGTGCATAAACAACCTTTTTCATACTCTTAGACATTTAGTCAAGAAATATTTTTAACTGAGAGGTGATTTAATGAGGTGTACAAGGTCTTGAATGGTTTGAGCAGGCTCAATGCTGATGGGATACTTCTGCTTGCTCAGATTAAGAACCTTAGGGTGCATAAATTCAAATTGAGGAAAGACAGTTGTTGAATGGATATGTTGAATTTTGCCTTTAGCCAGCGGGTAGTTGATTGCTGGAACAGACTTCCAGATAGCTTAAATAAATTTAGGGCTGAACAACTAGACAAACATTTGGAGTGACCGAATGAGTGAAATGGGAAGGGGTTTTTTTTTTTGCTGATGCTGCATAAGCTTGCTTTCTTGCATCATATGCCTCAACCTACAATCAACTACCCGCTGGTTGAAGACAACTTTTCGCACATTTATCCTACAATCATCATTCTTCAATTTGAATTTATGCACCCTCACGTGGGTAATTTGAGCAGGTAGTGGAAGAATACTATTGACATTGAGCTTACTCAGTCCATTCAGAGCCTTAAATACCTCAATTAGATCTCTTCACAAGTGTCTAGTCTCTAGATGCTGCAGTTTGCAGAACTGGAGCCTCTGCAAATTTTGTATTAAGACATTGGTTGAGGCCTTTCCATTTATGATTAGAATATTCAGGATGCATAGACTTGACATCAATGCTTGCAAATATATCCTCCTGTTGTAAGGAAATGTGTTTGAGTCTGTAGAGCATACCTTTAGAAATTTTAAGTGAATGGAGGTTGGGGGAGGACACTAGATAAGAAAGAGGTCAACCATCTTTCAGGTCCTTCCTTTGTACTGTTGACCATTGATATTTGGGTGAATAGAAAGGCATGTTTTCTGAGTTTCATTGTTGCTGTTCTCTCTAGGTAAGTGTTCTTGGCTTGCATTACATCCCTATCCTTGTCAATCTTGCTGATGTGGATGTGGCAGTCAACCCTGAGCTTCTTCTAAGTGCCACATTGGTGCAGAGATAGTTTGTGTTTTGTAGAATATCTGGAGCAGTGGTCTCCCTTACTCCCAGGTGTCAAGAATCCTGATCACAACATTCTGAGCCAACATGTCTAGGATAGGTTGTGCTGGAAAACAGAGCCTTACATGCTGTGTTTCCCAACCTGTGCCCCGTGTAACTTAAGCAGTCTTCAGGACTTGACAGTAAAGCAGAGTTTTATTTGTAGTATGTAACAGTATGTAAAGTTGATAAGGAAATAAAGGTATACTTATAACAAGCTAATGTATACTAAATGTGTTTAGTATAAGTAAATCTTGTCTTTAAAAAATGATTATTAATATATTTGCATGTTAGTATAATATATTTTATGGACCATGGCTTCTACCTCAAATATACCAGTGGTCCATATCTGAAAATGTTTGGGAAATATTGTCCTGAGGCATAGGTGCAAACTGCAGGCCTATCTGCAGGGCCTCAGTCTAGTCGAGGTCCTTGTTGAAGATTTCAATTCCATTGTGTGGGGATTGCAAATTTTAGGAGGTCCTACACTTTAGTGGCATTCCCACTTTCCCTGCAAGAAAGCCCTGCCTTTTTAATGCATATATGTGGTGAAGGATGTTGAAGTCTCTCTTTCAGGGTGTGCTGGAGTTACTGCCTGTGTGAAAAGCTTTCTTTTTGACTAGTGCCACTTGTAGCACATTGGATGGACACCACACTGTTAGGCGCCTCCGTAGCCAGGTGGGAAGGAGCAGCAGCAGTGCATAGCACACGCTTCTTGATTAGACCGGGGTTCGAGCCCGTCACCACCAAATACGGAAGATGCGGAAAGGTCAGGGAATGACCACCGCATATCCCGGAGCAATATGGCCTTAGTTGCTAATGCTCCTAAAAAAAAAAACCAAATAAATAATAAATAACACCACACTGTTCATTAGGAACCCCCCCCCCCCCCCGATCCCAAATCCTCTGAGGATGAGACTGATTCATCCTCAGAGTTTATCTGAGTTTCAAAGGGGTGAGTTGGCCTGTTTGAAATTCTTCTGTGACTGCTATGTTGTGCCTGCAATAACTCATGACATAGATGTTGAAGGGTGTTTTGTCATACTGAAAATGTTATAGGAATGAAAAACACTGCACTACATTTGAATTATATTTTATAACTTCTCATAGGCATTTGCAGTTATGTAAGATACCAAAGGTACAAATTCAGAGAATTAAATTACAATAAAGGGGGAAGATACACATAGTTTTTGCAGTGGTAAAAAAGCAGTCTCCATGTAAATCAACTTTATTTTTTGTAATTTTATTTGTAAAGAGCTCTTTACTGTGTTAACGTCTATGCAGAATTTACAATAAGGTATTATTATTTCTAATTATGATAATAATAAAAATTGTTACATAGTGATATGATTAATTTTAATTGTAACACATGGGGAACAGCAATCCCAAAATAACTTATACATTTGGTGGGGTTGAGCTGAAAACAGAGGAAGAAAGTTCTTTGGGAGTTCCCTGAGCAGTGTAGGCAGGTGGCAAGGAAGGCCCTTGGTGCCCTATCAGTGATTTATCTGTTTGTTTATTTAACTATTTCTTGTATGTATTTTGTGCACTGAATTAAATGGTGTCATTGGTTTTTCTCGTCAATATTTTGGCTGCAATTGAAGATTATATTTTTACATTATATTTATGTAATACATATGTAATTATATGTATTACGTAAGTATTTGCTAATACTTTGATATATAAGAGCCTTGTAATATTTGTATATTTTATTTGTATTTTTCACTTACAGTTTGCTAGGCTATGTAATAAAAGTGTAAGTTTTTTCCCAGACTCATTCTGCTATGTTAGTAGATGTTATATATGTCCATATCAGATGAAGCATAACATCATTGGTGGCACCAGGTTTTGCAGTGCTTATGAAACCTATTTTGTAATATTTGTGGGTGATCAAGACAGGCTATGGGCACCTCTCATCTCATGGAGTTGCATGTTATTAAAGGGATGAATTAGTGGAATAATCAAGTGGGCAATTCAATTGTCAGGGAAACAAGTAACATTTTTTTGTAATAAGGATAGGTGGACTAGAACCAGCATGTATCTGCTGGGTACAACAAATAATGATTCACAACAGGTTGTCATATTTTAAGGGTGATAAAGAGATTATTACTATTCATGTGGGGACCAGTGATATTAAACACACCTGAACTGACAGTTTGTTGGATAAATATAGGACCATGCCGAAAAAGTGCTCTGAATTAGGTCTGAATTGTGTCTGCAATTCTGCCCAGGCATAAATGGAAATTAACTCAAGACTTTAAGGACTCTGCAAGGCTTTAGGGGGAAAATTTTATGAGCACGGTTCATCCTTCTAGGTAGAAGGAATCTATTTTGTAGAGACAGGATACATTTGAACAAATGTGGTGCAAGAGTTTTTGCCAGTATCTGTTTCCCTGAATCTTTAAGGGTGCAGGGATACTGTTGGTTAGGGATACACAGGAGTAATATAGATATGTTGATATGGATCAAAGTAACTCTTGCACATATCTCAAGAGTTCTTGTTTGTTGCTGCAACAGTTAATATTGGCAAGAGGTCTCAAGGATAGCAACGTTTTAAGCAAATAGGAAACTCATGCTAGAAAATAAGCTTAAATAACTTCAGGAGGGTGTTAGGCTATTAATCTGCAGAAGAATGCTTAGTCTTAACTGTGTTCACAGTAATGCCAGGTGCATCATCAATAAAATAAGTGAATTTGAACTCCTGGTTAGAACCACTGCATGTGTGAAATTTTAAATCAACTAGATGATTATTATTAGAACTAACACTGACATAATAGGGCAAATGGAAACCATGGTACCAACCGAAAATAGGAAATTATGAATTTTACTAAATGGTTATATACAGTGTATTTAGGAATGATTTAAGGAAGGTAAAAGAGTGGAGAGGTCATGCTTCTTATAAAAAGTGGCCTAAGCCCAACAAAAGCCTTGCCAGATTCAGAAGTTACTTGTGTGATGTGAGTTAGTTGGAAGCAAAGGTTTAGTGAGAGTAGGAGTAATCTGTAGACCAGAAGATTATGACAAGGGCCTTTGCATGCAATGGCACAGGCAAGCAAGTATGAATGTGTTATTGTGAGTGATTTCAGTTTACTCCTAATTGAATGGAGCGAGTGGGAGGGAAATTCACCATGGTGAACGTAATTTTTAAATCAACTAGGTGATTGTTATTTGTATCAGCGTATTAGGATAAGTACTAGGGGCAAGAATATTCTACACCTGCGATCATAGTCTATGAACCAGATGACATCATAGGGCCAAGAGTATGGGAAGCTTTAGCAGGGAGTGATCATGAAGTTCTAAGTTGGATGATGAGAAGAGAGGTAACAGTTTTTTAAGGCAAAGGAATGGGTTTTGATTTCAGAAAATAAGATTATGACAGCTTAAGGTGCTACATGGCCTCTATCAACTGAGGAGAGATAGCCTACAGAAAGTGACTAAATTAGAATTATGATATATATTTAAAGCTGTAGTTAACAGAAGCCTTGAATGTGTATCTGCCATTAAGGAAATACAACATAAGAATCATTCCACGATGGATGAGCTAGTCAGTTTAATAGAAAAGAAAGAGGTGGCATAGAACAGTTACAGAGCAATTAATATTACAGACCTCAAGATTGATTTGTAATAGTGTCATAGAAAAGGTTAGGCTGGCTAAGTTAATTGCCAAAAATTGCTGACTAACAGAGCAAAGAATGATGACAAAGAAATTTTTACATATATGAATACAAAGAAAAACAAGAATGAATCAGATCAGACAATTGTGTATTGGATGTGAAAGTCTGATAACCTAGCTGATGTTATAGTTGAATTGAACAGGTACCTTGCATTGGTATTTACAGATGAAAGATCTTTTATGATGAGGAGAATTGTGTGAATGAAGCTGTAAAACATTAAATCTAGCAGTATTGAAATTTTGGATAATTTATTAAAAAAAAACTTTTGAACCTAAAGGTGAGTAAGGTTTCTAGAGTTGATAGAATATTCCCAGTGAATTTGAGGGAACTGGTAAGAGAGTATATTGAACCATTAAGATTAATTATGACGGTATCACTTGACTTGGGGAAATTTGTCCGTTTCTGTTTGTTTAACTGTAATTATATATTCAGAGAAGGGCCAGTGTAACATCAGTTCATAGAGACTTTTCTAAGAGTGAAGTGCATAACTACTAACTGGTCATTCTGACTTCAGTGGTAGGGAAAATCATGGAGGCAGTGATCAAGATTGCAATACAGGATCATTTAGATAGAAATGGAATTCTGAAGGAAGTGCAGCCTAGTTTTATAAAGAGAAAATCATGTTTAACCAACCTGGTTAGCTTTTTTTGATGGAGTCACTCTTAAACTGGATGTAGGTAATAATTTTGGCATTGTTTACTTGGGTTTCATAAAGCATTTGGCTCAGTCCTGTATGAGAGCTACTCTATAAGATGAAAAAACATGGTGGAATACAGGATAAAAGCCTTAATGGATTGCAAGATGGCTGTAGAATTGCAGCAGAGGTTTGTGATTACTGGTTAATTTTCAGATTGGGCTAACCTAAGAAGTGGAGTTTCTCAAGGATTAGTACTGGGGTCACTTTTGTTTTTGATTTTTTTAAAATGACATCAACAAAGGGATAGCAGGCATGATATTAGAATTTGCAGATGATGTCAAGGTTGGTAGAGTAGTTAATGAACAGTGCCAAGCAGAACTTCTTGAGGACAACTTAGGTAGACTTATGGATGGTTAGAAAAGTGACAGCTATTTTTATGGTTGCAAAATTCAAGGTCTCACACTTGGTGAACAACAACTCCAAAATAACTTATACACTTTGGTAGGATTGAACTAAAACAGTAAAAGAAGAAATGGATTTGGGAGTTACAATGCATACAGATGTGAAGTACTCTGAGCAGTGAAGGCAGCAGCAAGGAAGGCCCATGATGTACTGTCAGTGATTCATTTGAACATTTCCTTGTAGAGAGAGGGAGGTCATATTCCACTGTATAAGGCAATTGTAAGGCCACAATTGGAATATTGTGTTTAGGTATGGAGACTGCACCTAAAAAAAAAAAAAAAAAGACCCTTTCAAGAATTGAGCTTCTTGAAAGGGTCCAAAAATGGGCAAATGCTTAGTGAGATCAGCAAAAGGGTGTACATATGAGGAGTTTGAGTATGTGGGCTACAGAGCTTGGTAACTAGGGGCACCCTAGAGGAGACTTGATCGAGGCATATAAGCAAGCCTTTGAGAGGAGAAAGTAAAATTGAAGGTGAAATTTTCATTGTTATAAATGATTCTAGAATTAGGAGTTATAAATTCACATTAGGGGGCAATACATTTCAACAGAAATGTAGGAAGTGTTTGTTTTGTCATCAAGTTTTTAGCTATTGGAATAAGTTACATAGATGGTTGATACTGCCAACTTAGGAATATTCAAAGGTCAGCTGGATAGTTTCTTTGTGAGGAGGAGGAAGTTAAATAGTTATTTGTTATTTTATTATTTATTTATTGTGATTATATTTTAATTAATTTTATCAACGTTTAAGAAGTATGCAGATCAGAAAGCTGTAGTGTATCCCAGCATACAATCCTGTATTGCCCTGGTGCCACACAATAATGACCTACCAATTCCCAGTCCATCGTCAAGAGAAGAGGCTTCAGAATTACACGATGAATCATCGTGGATAATATGAGTAGGATTACACCTGAAGAAGCCTGTTCAAGTAAAGCACCACATTTTCCTGATCAGTAAGACTTGGATGATTTAGTAAAGGGCTTGGGTCTGTCTAATCCAATCCAATGCATAGAACTTGATATCTTATTTAAGAGTGAAATTTGTTGGATTCCAACTGCAAGTTGGGATCCAACTTGTACATGCAACAAAAGACTTGTCACTTATGTACATTTTTGCCCAGTTGCCCAATCTCTATGCTGTTTTGATTTAGCTGGCCTTTATGAAGAATTTGACAAAAATATTCAAATCCAGAATTCAAGTGAAAGTTTGAAAGGTATTTTCCTTCACAATGGGAATATACAATCACTGATTCACTTTGTGTTTTACCTTTCCCTTCATGTTGTGTCCTCTGCTCGTATTAATGAAAACTAAAGAAATGTGAAATGTGTTACAAAAGATAGTGTGATTATTATATATAAATGGATTGTCTATGGATTATTATATATAAATGGATTGACATCAAGATCTGGTTGTCTTTCTCGATTTGCAAGGTT
The DNA here is from genome assembly GCF_048544385.1 of Mastigoproctus giganteus. Lineage (NCBI taxonomy): Eukaryota > Metazoa > Arthropoda > Arachnida > Uropygi > Thelyphonidae > Mastigoproctus > Mastigoproctus giganteus. Next base: position 215,036,655 of record NC_143575.1, read on the forward strand.
TATTAAGTTCCATTGCAAACATTATTAATAAATCTGATATAGTATTATTTGCATATTTAATTTTCCTTCACATCTGGAAAAACCATTGATGTTATCCAAAAAATAAGGTCGTATTTGGAATCAAAATTACCAAATTCATAAAGAAACAGCAAGAAATGTAGATGAATAGAATTTTCTTATTATGGTCTTTGAAAACATTGAAGTGAAATGCATATTTTTGATAAATTTGTGTTAACTTATATTTGTAATACCAAGTCCTCAGATTCTAAAGAGGATGCTGACTCTTTAAAAATTACAGCTGTGAATTACAGGCTCCGAAAAAGCGATGTGTTTGCCTTTTTATTTACTTAATTGTTATTTTATATTGTACTTTATACTTAGTCTTATAGTTATAGTTACGCTGGTTATTTTTATTTTTAATCTAGTTTTTGTAGATTACTACTTAATATACGTAAAACCGTTATTTCGTTCAAATCTTGCAGCCATTGTTTTTGTATAGAGTGGTAGGGAATTCAAATTTTTAATTGCGGTAACTAGGTAGCTCGAACATATAATTATATAGCGTAATACGCATCACTGTTTCTATTAGATAGCGTAGTATTGGCACTTAATTAATTAAATTTATTGATCTTATTAATTTAAAATATCATGCCCCAGACTAGAGCAGCAAAGCAACAGGCACAAAGTGGTAGGAGTGCTGTGACTCGGGGGAGAACTGAGGAGGGGGCGATTCTCCAATGCATCACAGCCTAAAAAAATGTGCAACTTGTGAAATGTTTGCCAAACTCTCTGGAACAGAACATGATATTGCCATGGGGGATGTCTTTGTGTGTGCGCAATGTAAGGAAATCAGGTGACAACTCAGCATTGTTATGGGCCTATATGAGAGCTTGAAGGACAGGGTGGATGCCCTCGAAGGATCTAAATTAAGGGGCCCATCAGGCTCTCAGCTGCCCACATCAACACCAGAGCTTGCACTTGGTCATCACGCGACACAGCGGCAACCCCCAAGGCAGAATGCGCTGGTCCCACAGGAACTAGTAGTTGTTGGTGACGCTATTGTCGGGTAAACGGGGAACATGCTTTGTAAAAAGGATAGGTGGAACAGGACCAGGGTATGTCTGCCAGGGGCAAAGGTTAATGATGTTGTGGAGCGGATATCATCTTTTAAGGGCACAAAAGGTGATATAGTTGTACAAGTTGGTACTAATGATATTAAGAGTAGGAGACTGGCAGAATTACTTAACAAGTACAGGTCACTGTTGAACAAAAGCCGTGAATTAGGGTTGAATTTGAAAGTGTCTGCAATTCTGCCCAGACATGATAGGAGGGAGTATATGATGAGAGTCTTGTCGATCAATTCGGCCCTGGAAAGATTGTGCAAGGCTCAAGGGGCAGAATTTTTTTTAGTCTGGTCTGTACTTGTTAACAGGAGAGACTGCTTCTACAGGGATGGGAAACACTTAAATAGAAAGGGTGCAAGAATATTTGCTGATACTATCGAGGCAGTGTTAGGTGGTCCGGAAAACTGCTAGCTTGGGGGGATACAAGGACTAATAGTTTAACAGTAGCCACAGGCAGAGGTGAAGGTGATTCTTGCACAACTTCTATTAAAATAAGTAGCGACCTAGAGCAAGGGGTGTTGGGGGTTTCAGCGCTGGATGGCAGTCATCGTGAAATAGGTGGGTATATGGTATGTGTTAGGGTAATGGAATAGGTGCATGGATGCTTGCATGTATACCAATGCTAGAAGTATAGTAAATAAATTTGATGAATTTGAAGTGTTAGCCAAGACATCAAAGGCGGATATTGTTGGGATAGCAGAGACGTGGTATCATACAGATATAAGGAATGCAGAACTGGAATTTGGGGAGTACACTGTGTACAGAAAGGATAGACAGGATAGGAAGGGAGGATGTGTTATGCTGTTAATTAAGAAAAACATAAAATCAAAAGAAGTGCATCCAGTTGATATAGATGAACAGTGCACTGTTGAGTCAGTTTGGTGTGACATAAGCACTGCAAAAGCAAAAATAAGAGTAGGAGTGTGTTAGAGGCCTAATGACTCGAATGAGTACAATGAACAGTTGTACAGAGAAATAGTGGGCTAGTAAATCAGAATGTCTTATAATGGGGGATTTTAACTTCCCAGATATTGACTGGAACTTGTGGGTTCGTCACTCACACACTAGTCAGACCTTTGTGGATTTATTGGATGATTGTTTTCTGCAGCAGCATGTTCGACAGGCAACCAGAGAGTAATACTCTTGATCTGGTTATCAGTAGTGATCATTCGTGTATTAAGAATTTGCAGATAATGGAACCACTAGGTGGCATTGATCACAGTGTATTGATGTCGGATTTACTTAAAGATTTAATTATCATCAGGGGTAAAGGAAAGGATTTTTGCTTCCGTGAAGGTGAGTACAGTGGTCTCAGACAGTTTTTAAATTCTGTACAGTGGGATCAACTGACGATGTTACCAACAGTAAATTCTAAGTGGGAAGCATTCAAGGAATTAATCGTGGATGCCGCTAAAAGTTTCATACCTATTAAGAAATATTGTTCAAGGCCTAAATGGTTATCAAATGAACTAATGAGACTCTTGACAGAGAAGAAAAATGCACGGGATGCATATAAATTATCAAGCGACTCAGAAGCCTATGGCAGATGTAATCAGGTCACAAAGGAGGTTAGGCAGGCGAAGACAGATTATGAGAAATCCTTGGCAAAAGATGCTAAGAAAAACAGCAAGGATTTCTTTACTTATATAAACTGGCACCTCCGTAGCCAGGTGGGAAGGAGCAGCAGTGTGTAGAACACGCTTCTTGATTAGACCGGGGTTCGAGCCCGTCACCACGAAATACGGAGGATGCGGAAAGGTCAAGGGAATGACCACCGCATATCCCGGAGCAATATGGCCTTAGTTGCTAATGCTCCTAAAAACCAAATAACAAACAAACTTATTTAAACTATAAAAGGAAGGAGATGAATCTGATTGGTCCACTTGACATCGATTGTTCGACTGTTGATGATCCTGCTCAGATAGGAAACAAACTGAATGAGTATTTTGCCTCTACATTCACACATGAGGAATTATTAAGGTTTGAAAATGCCAGAAGGTTATCAAATTGTAGCAGGGTACTTAATGATTTTGTAATAACTGAGAGTAAAGTGGAGGAGAAATTGTTGAAGATAAACATAAGAAAAGCACCTGGGGTGGATGGGATCTATCCAGTTATATTAAAGGAGGCAGCAAAACAACTAAGCAAACCCTTAGCCATAATTATGAGAGCATCCTTGGACTCAGGGGAGGTCCCCACAGACTGGAGATGTGCATATGTATCCCCAATTCACAAAGGGGGATCGAAGGGTGACACGAGTAATTACAGACCAGTTAGTTTAACTTCTGTTCCAGGTAATATGATGGAGTCACTAGTTAAAGATGCATTGCGGGATCATCTAGACAAGACTGCAGCAATAATTCAGACACAGCATGGGTTTGTTAAGGGAAAGTCTTGTGTGACAAATCTGATTGGTTATTATGATGTGGTTGCAAAGGAACTGGATGCAAAAAATAATTTTGATATATATTTGGATTTCAGGAAAGCTTTTGACACTGCTGCACATGGAAGACTATTGTACAAATTGGAGCAGAGTGGTATTAAGGGTAAGTTGCTACAATGGATAAAAGGATGGTTAAGTGGGAGAAGACAGAGGGTGGTAATCAATGGGTGCTGCTCTTCATGGACTAATGTTATTGGTGGAGTTTCACAGGGTTCGGTGTTGGGTCCACTATTGTTTTGTATTTTTATCAATGATATTGATGAAGGTATATCAGGCTTAGTGTCGAAGTTTGCAGATGATACAAAGGTTGGCAGGGTTGTTAATGATAGTAATGGCAGTGTGCTACTGCAACAGGATCTAGTTAATTTGGGTAGATGGGCTAAGAAGTGGCAACTGAAGTTTAACCTTGACAAATGCAAAGTACTGCATATGGGTAGAAGTAACCCCAGAGAAATGTACCAACTGTGTGGTACTACACTTAAGGTGGTAGAAAATGAAAAAGACCTGGGAGTAATTGTGCAGTCAGATATGAAGTTTTCTGAGCAATGCAGACAGGCTGCCAGGGCAGGTCATGGGTTTTGTCAATGATATATAGGAATTTTGCTAGCAGGGAAAAGGAGGTGATTGTCCCTCTGTATAAGGCAGTGGTCAGGCCACGCTTTGATTACTGCGTACAGGTTTGGAGGCCTCATTTTAGGAAGGATGTAGATTTGCTTGAACGTGTACAGAGAAGGCCAACAAATTGGTGAGGGGGAATGAAGGGATCCTCTTACCAAGAGAGGCTTAAGTTCTGCAAATTGCAGCAGCTGGAGACTAGGCACCTGCGCGGTGATCTGATTGAGGCACATAAGGTCTTGAATGGGTTGAGCACGCTGAATTCCGATGGGATCCTTCCACTTGTTCAGGTTACGAACCTAAGGGGGCTTAAATTCAAATTAAGAAAAGACAGATGTAGAATAGATGTGCGGAAATTTGCCTTTAGCCAGTTGGTGGTTAATTGCTGGAACAAACTTCCATCTGTCGTTGTGGAAGTTGATAGGTTGAATAAATTTAAGGAGGAACTGGACAGGCATTTGGAGGGAATGGTGTGTTTTTTTTTTTTTTTTTTTTGGCTGATGCTGCATAAGCTCATACACATGCTTTCTTGCATCACATGCCACCACTACTACTATTCCTAGTTCTACCTTTACCAGTATAAAAGAAAGTTGAATGGTAACCATGTTGTGACCACAATCAAGCCCATAATTTACAAACAAAATGAATTGGATTTTTCCCTTATGAACCTGTTTCAATTATTGTAACTATTATAATTTGCAGTGATAATGTAATGTTTTTCATGTGTGTTCACAGTATAAACTCTTATTTTTAAAGATAAATGAATGATATGAAATAAAATTCATGTAAATTTTTGTTTCATACTGATAAAGTATGACTGGAGTTTTTTTTTTTTTTCTCTTCTTCTATACCTTGATGCAAGAAGTATTGCTCCACTAGCTAACTTGGTGAATAAACTGTTAATTACCTTGCTTTAATCCTGCATAGGGGAGGAATGGTAATAATATTCTTTTCTTTGTCAGTGGGCCTGATCTCACCATTATTGCTTATTATCTGTAGTTCTACCACTTCTGGAGTTGCACCAGCAAAAAATAACATGTCAGCAAATTGAAAGTTGTAAACGAATGAGTTTTCTAATTTTACTGCACTACTTGTCCTAAGTTTATTGTGCTGATTTAAAAGTTTATATCCATTTTTTTTTTTTTTTTTTTTTTTTTTTTTTTGTATCATGTAAGGATTTTCCATAAATTGTAAAATGAAAATGCATTTTTCCTTATTTTGTAAATTTTATTTAATTTTTTCAAGTAACAATCAGCGTACATTTTTATAATAAAATTGATGAAACTCAGAGTGAGAAAACTAGAAAAATATTAAGGAGAAAGTGCATACTTATGCAAAATGAAATTCACCAGCTATTCTTTGAATATATTCTAGATTGTGTGTGAGAATTATATCAGACATGCCTTTTCAATTCAAAGTTATTAATCCCATCTTGTTTATATTTCACCTTCCCCTGTGTCTTTTTTTCTGCATCCATTATATCTTTGTAGAGTCACTAACCCAGTTCCTTGAATGTTTCAAGTACAGGTAGGACCCGTTTTATGACCTGGTCATATTCCAGCAAAACAGGATCGTAAAATGAAAAGTCATAAAACAAGACCAAATTATAATGTAATTGAATGAGATAGGTTCCAAAATTTTTCGAAGTATGCACTAATATTTCTGTTCTTTATAAATAAATAAACATTTTAAACATTTAATGCACATTTTATTTATACTTATATATAAAATAATTAATAAAATAAAATTTTACTTTGATTCTGTGGAGTCATCACTTGAGTATGTATTTACTCAAGTGATGACTCCACTACCCGTTTCGTCTACATTAAAAACTAAATCACGGTGGTAGTTTCCTTCGTCTATAAAGCGTTTAAATTCAGAAGAATACTATTCCACCACTGCAATGTCAGCACTAGCAGCCTCACCAAACACTTTCACATTGTGAATTTTACAACAGTTTTTAAACTGATGAAACCACCCTTTGCTGGCCGTAAATGTTTCAGTGCTACCAGACTCCTCACATAATTCGTCAAATAACGACTTTGCCCTGTCCAGAATTACCACCTGTGTAACAGGGATGTTATTTTGGTTCATATCATCAACCCACAACACTAACAATTTCTCCTTTTTTTTTTTTTTTTTTATATTGTCTCACTGCATGAATAAGTTTTTCTGGAGGATGAAACACTTTTTATCCCTGTGTGTGTGCGCGCACTTTATTTTATCAACATTGCTCATAATCGTTGATACAGTAGAAGCTAAACTCAACGCCTTACACACATCCGACCGATGCTCACCAGACTCCATATGATGATCACATCCATTTTCTCTTTGTTAGTGTTTTACACTCTTTTTGGCTCCCCCTGGCACAGAAACTGCCCTACGCTTAGAGCTCATGGTTACACAAAAATTATTATTAATGAGAAATAACACTGTGTAACCCATTAACAATTGAGGGAAAATTCACAATGAAACGAACATGGCACACTGAATGTAAACAAGAACCCCCGGGGGCCTCACATCTGGTGAGTATGGGCTTGGCACATCCAGGGTCCCGAGCTGGATATCATTCTTCTCTTTCTTGGTGATTCCCTTCTACTTTTGACTCTCTCTCTCTCTCTCTCTCTCTCTCTCTCTCTCTCTCCTCTCTCTCTCTCTCTCTCTCTCTCTCTCTCTCTCTCTCTCTCTCTCTCTCTCTCTCTCTCTCTCAGGGTAACTTGGGAATTTTTTTTTTTCCTGGTGCAGCATAAGCCTCGGGCTTCCTTACACAATATGGCTATTAATAATAATAATAATAACTCTTGGCGTAGCTATCATTCCACCCACAATGCACCACAAAAAACAAAAGAAACATCTACTGCGTGTTTGGACTTGCAGGTGTTTTTTGTTATTTTCAATTTTTTTAGGGTAATATTTTGAAACAGTCATTAATGTGAAAAGTTGTAAAACGGACCTACCTGTAATCAACTTAGTTTTTTGGAAGAAAAGTTTGTGGGAACGCAGGAAATGAACCTTGAAGCTCATCTTGCATCCTATTTTTTAAAATTTATTGGGCATATTTTTAACATTTGATATAACATGATATTTATCATGTTCCCTAAGAAACGAGCAACATTTTGTGGTGACCATTCATTTAAATTGAAGTTAACTGATCTGTGGTTCGACAAAAATCCTTCTTTTCTTTTTTTTTTCTTTCTTTTTTTTTTTTTTATTTTTTTTTTTTTATTTTTTTTAGTTTGCATCAGATAAAGTGATGCATAATCTTTGCAAACTGATTGCAAAGATTATTTGGCTGACTGTGGTTCTTGGTGTGAAGTGTGTGTGTGTGTGTGTGTATACACAGGTACACACTTTGTGAGATCAAGTCTATATTGACATAAAATATGTACAACACATTAACTATTGTGCTTGTATATCAGTTATAGTAAAGTGGTTATGATGAATTTGACAACTTCCTAGGGCTGTGTGGAGAATAAAAGGAAAAATTTTGAGTCAGTTTGTGGCTTTGTCTAAAGCTTTTACAATTTGCTTCACAGACTCTCCACGAACTTCAATTTGTTATAAAGTTTGTGGATAATAGGACTTTTGCTCTCAATGCTTTTTGAATCTGGTACAAGGCTGTTCTTGGATGGCTCTTCCTTGGTCAGTATTGGATTTTTGCTATTCCATTTATATATGGAATATAGCATTTTAGTGTAATCTAATTGCTGACTCAACAACATGAGTACAAACATTAAGTCTACACAAAGTAGCTGATTATGTCCTTCATATTTAACTTATGAAGACATTTGAGATTTTAACATGTTCCTTTAACTCACTATAGTATTGTGTGGCATGACTTGACTCTGCAGGAAAATATTTGTTTTTGGCTCACTGGTTTGGGTTTTATAAGTAGTTACTTTTTTTTGCCTTCATATTAGGTGCTGCCATTTTTACTAATTTATAGTTATTCACTTTGTATAAACTGAGGGTCTGAGAGGTCATGTAATATTGTATGTGTCTGCTTCTTCATGTTACAGATCACTTACATTTTATCTCTGTGGTATATTATATATTTTCAGTTTTTTGTTTGAAATCTTATATTAAAATAGTTTTTGTTTTATTATTATTTATTATATATATTAATGGAAAAGTGTAGATCCAGGCATTGTATAGAATGTCTGTCAAAGTATGAAATAAACTTTTTTACCCCCCATGTTATGTTTAGTACTTAGGTATTTAGTATATACATATTTACGTACTTATGATATATTCATTTTAGCGGCAAGATATGGGGGAGTAGTATTTTCCTTCTGTGCCCTTTATAAAAGTCTGGAACTGTGATTTACTTGTATAACAGTATCATGTATGTAAATGAATCTCAGTTCTCGTCTTTTATACAATGGCATTTGAAGGAAAATACTGCTTCCCCTGTATGTTCTGGGAATGGGGCAACAAAAGATAGTTAAGCATGCTTTTAAAAAGCAAATGCTGAAGGGGATTTTCAGTTGAAGCTCATGGTTCATAGAAAGATGAAGGGCTCTTAAACAATATTAAAAAAAAAAAAAATTTTCCTATTGTATAGCAATCAAATCAGAAGAGGTGAGTAACTAGGACCATTTTTGAAGAATGGTTTGTTTACTTCTGTCCTGCTGTAGAGAAATATTGCAAAAATAATATCATACTCAAAGATTGTCGTATTGTTGCCCATGACTTTTATGAACAAAACAGCTGTAATAATGGGCATTGCAAAACATTCACAAGATATGAGTTTAAGTAAGATGCGACAGAGTTGTTAAATTTGCATAGTGAAACTCTGTCAAATGAAAAATTGAGGAGGATGAAAACAACATTGGAATTTGAGAAAGAAAAAGAGTCTGAAGGATCGATCACTCAACTTACAAAAAAGAAGAAAATTATTGAAGAGAAAGATGCCATAGTAAATTGGAGTTGATATGTCCAGAGGGACTTGGATCAATCAATTGAATGTTATAGGGAGAAGCAGAAGGCTAGTAGTATTTTTTAAAGTCCATTTGTCATTTTTTTAGAAAAAGTTCATTGTTGGCACCAAACACAAACGTGCCACCAGTAGAATACATAGGTGTAATGGTCTGGATGGATGCAGGTGTAAAATGTCCATCCATTGAACATGATGAGTCCCTCCAACACACACACAATGATTTTTTCTCCTTTTTTTTTTTTAGTTTAATTTTATTTTTTATATTTTAAACTGAAAAAAAGAGAGAGAGAGAGAGAGAGAGAGAGAGAGAGAGAGAGAGAGAGAGAATCATTTAAAATCATAAAACATTGGAGAAATTTTCCAGTTTCTCCAATGCTTTATACATATACAGTTATCGCAAAATAATACTTTAGGGGCTGAACTGCAGATGAAAAATGTTAGTGAGTGACAACTTTTTATGATATACATGAAAAAGTTTTAAGTCATATGTGTCTCATCATTATTGTGTGTATTCTTACTGAAAATTAATTTTTGTTTGGAGTGATATACTTGCTGGGGTTGAATAAAAAAAAACAGTATAGCAGTAGTTCTTAACCTTTTTTTGGGGTGGGAGGTGACAGACCCGTCAAAAATCTGATGACAGCTATGGACTGTTTGTTGTTTGTTATTTGGTTTTTAGGAGCATTAGCAACTAAGGCCATATTGCTCCGGGGATATGCTGTGGTCATTCCCCGACCTTTCTGCATCCTCCATATTTGGTGGGCATGGGCTCGAACCCCGGTCTAATCAAGAAGTGTGTGCTACGCACTGCTGCTCCTGCCCACCTGGCTACGGAGGCACCCTATGGACTGTCTCCCCATTCCTACAAAAATGCACATAAACACGTATACCCACAATTTTGCATTCAGTATATTTTATTGAATTGGAAATTGATTTCCTTCATGTAGACAAAAACAGTCTACAAAATATTGTCTCTCACTCTTGTTTTTCTTGAAACATTAATTAGCTTCCTTTCAGTGATTAGGCCTCTCTTTTATTAAGAAGTTTTAAGTTACGAAATTGTTTGAAATGGCAAGGTACATTCATCTTTGACATACAAATAATTTTGACTTTTTTGCTTTTATGGCAACAAACGGTGAAAACTCTCACTCACAAAGGTATATAGTAGCAGACAGGACTGCAGTTCCAATAGTTATTTGAGTTGAATTCATGGTGCATCATTTCCTTTAGCATTAGTAGAGGCATATGATGCAAGAAAGCAAGCTTATTCACCATCAGCCAAAAAAAACACACCACTCCCATTTCACCCCTCCGTTCGCTCGAAATACCTGTCCAGTTGAGCCTTAAATTTGTTTAGGCTATCAACTTCAACAACAAGTGATGGAAGTCGGTTCCACCAACCAACCACCCGCTGGCCAAAGGCAAATTTCCGCACGTCTATCCGACATCCGTCCTTCCTCAATTTGAATTTATGCCCTCTGAGCTGATTATTCTGAGCAAGATGAAGAATCCCATTGGCATTGAGCATGCTCAAACCATTCAAAGCCTTATACACTTCTATCAGATCACCTCGCCGGTGCCTAGTCTCCAGACTCTGTAATTTGCAAAACTTAAGCCTTTCTTCGTAAGAACAACCCTTTGTTCCATTCACTAATCTTGTTGCCCTTCTCTGTACCCGTTCCAGCAGCTCTACATCCTTCTTGAAATGAGGCCTCCAGACCTGTATACAGTACTCAAGATGTGGCCTAACCATTGCCTTATACAAGAGAATAATCACCTCCTTATCCCTGCTAGAAAAATTCTTGTATATCATTGACAAGACACCATGAGCTACTCTTGCAGCTCGTCTGCACTGCTCAGAGAATTTCATATCTGCCTGCACAGTTACCCCCAGGTCCTTTTCATTCTCCACCACTGTCAGTGTAGTACCGCAGAGTTGATATGTTGCTCTGGGGTTACTGTTTCCCATATGTAGTACTTTACATTTGTCAATGTTAAACTTCATTTGCCACCTCTCAGCCAATCTGTTCAACCTTTCCAGATCCTGTTGCAGCAGCAGCATAGCGTCATGGTGTCCTTAACAACCCTGCCAACCTTTGTATCATCTGCAAACTTGGACATTAAACTTGATATCCCATCATCAATATCATTCATAAACACCGAAAACAACAACGGACCCAACACTGAACCCTGAGGAACTCCACTAATAACATTAGTCCACGTTGAGCAGTGTCCATTGATTACCACTCTGTCTTCTGCCACTCAACCATCCCCTTATCCATAGCAGCAATTTGCCTCCAATGCCACACTGCTCCAATTTGTGCAGCAGTCTTCCATGTGCAACAGTATCAAAAGCCTTTCTAAGATCCAAATATATAATATCAAAGTTATTCCCTGCATCCAGTTCTTTTGTGACTACATCATAGTATCCAATCAAATTGGTCAGGCAAGACCTGCCCTTAACAAAACCATGCTGCGTCTGAGCTATAACTGAATTCTTGTCTAGATGATCCTGCAGTGCTTCTTTAACCAGTGCCTCCATTAATTTACCTGGAACAGAAGTTAAACTAACAGGTCTATAATTACTTGTGTCAGCCTTTGATCCTCCTTTGTGAATTGGGGTTACATTTGCACATCTCCAGTCTATGGGTACCTCCCCTGAGTCCAAAGAAGCTCTCATAATTATGGCTAGGGGTTTGCTTACTTCCTTTGCTGCCTCCTTTAATATAACTGGATAGATCCCATCCACCCCAGGTGCCTTTTTATGTTTATCCTCAACAATCTCTCCTCCACTTTCCTCTCAGTTATTACAAAATCATCCAGCTCACTTCCAGTGTTTACTTTACCTACATCATTCTCCTTCCTGAATAACTCCTCATGCATGAATGTAGATGCAAAATACACGTTTAGATGTTAGCCACCTGAGCAGGATCCTCAACTGTTGAACCATCAATATCCAGTGGACCAATCTGATTCATCCCTTTCCTTCTTGAGTTTAAATAGGTAAAGAACTCTTTTCTGTTTTTCTTTGCATCCTTTGCCAAGGATTTTTCGTAGTCTGCCTTTGCCTGCCTAATCTCCTTTGTGACTTGGTTACGGACCAACTTATATCTATCTTTGTTTACAAGTCAGTGAGGTTATCTTTGGCAAAGTCTGCATCATTGATGCAATCTGTGTCAGTGGTCCTCAGTGACAGGATAGTGATTATGCCACTTGTTGCTCATTCAGAGAGATCTGAGTTTGAGTCCTTTCAACAGCTGAATGAATTTCTAAAGTCCTCAGTCAAGGCTGTTTTTATCTGATATTAGGAGTAGGGTTATTCCTAGTTTGTCAGCCCACACAACTTGCAACTTGGTCATGAACACACTTCTACAGACATAATATACTTATAGAGATATAATTTATGCTTGGGAATTGTTATTATTAACATTCATTATGTTAATAATAATAATTGTTATTATCTGTGTAAACCAGGAAAGAATTATGATTCCATGTTTCCTTTTTAAGGTTATCTGAGCAGAAGTAACCTTTTCCCATTCTATGGACTCCTAGGGGAAGGCCATAGACCACAGGTTAAGAACCCTGCAGTAGAGGGAGAGGAGGATTTGGGAGTTATGATACAGCAGATATGAAATTTTCCTTCTGCACTGTAACGGGCAGCAAGACTCATGGTGTCCCATCACTGATTTTTTTTTTTTTTTTTTTGAACATTTGCTTGTACAGATAGGGAGATCATAATCTCACTATATAAGGAAATTGAAGACCACACATGTAATATGTGTTGAAATATAAGGGCCACACCTCAAAAAAGAACATTGAACTTCTTGAATGGGTCTAAAGATGGGCAACATTACCTGATGAGAACAGCAAAAGGATACCCATACGAGAAAAGAGTTTGAATATGTAAGATACAGAGTTTGGCAACCAGGTGCCGTAGTAAGGAGAACTTGATTGAGGTCTATAAGGCTCTAAGAAGGGATTGTATGATGAATGAAGGTAAAATTTTCACTGATGAGAAGAATCAGTCCATGAGTTCAGAACTAAAGCCATAAATTCAAATTACAGGGGAGGAGGAGGTTTTCTTTTAGCCACTGTGTTGTTGATTGCTGGAATAAGTTATGATCTCCCTATTGTACATTCGCGGGCAGCTGAGGCTGACAATTCGGGGAAATTGAGAAGTTAGTTGGATAGGTACATACATGAAGAGGGAAACATCCAGATAGTTTTAATGTGTATTGAGGGTTGGGGGAGTGTTCTTTTGTTGGTTCATGCAGCAGAAGTTCTGTTCTGGCGTTTCCTTGACCATATGACTAACACAAGTAACTTGTTATAATTATTCCTTAAGAGAGTAATTATGGTAATTATTATTTTTTTTTATATCTTCCATTGTAAAAGTATTTTTTTTCTGAAGTACATTCATCCATACTCTTTTTCTCTCTCTGATACTGTATGAAGCATGCATTTAAAAAATGAACATTGCATGATGTTTGCTATGACTTCATTGTCCTTTGTATATTTAGCAAATTGAAAACTGTTATTTACAATTTTAACCAATTACCTTTTAGTAATTATAAATGTTTCATTTATAATTACAAATTTTTTTTTTATTTTAAAATTTTAAAATCCAGCATCTCTCATTCCACAAGGGGGTGTCAGATTTTAGTTTGTCATAGTTATCACTAGAATAGTTGCTAACTCTCTGAGTTTCCAAAAGAGAATTATCTTTTTGACTATACCTAATGGTAAATGTAAGACCTCAATGAAAATTTGATTCACAAAAAATTGTTGTAAATATCTTCTAAGAGATCATCAATTGAGACTCCTTTGTCTGCCTCTTAGATCATCAAGGACAGTCCGAATTTCTTAGGAGCTTCCAAGTTTTAAAGCAAGTTCTGTGATATTAGGGTTGTATTTTATTTTATCTAAATCTGTGGGAGATGCAGTATCAATGATCATCCCCTTGTCATATTTTTAATTTTTACTTGTGTCCATTCTGGTGTTAAGAGTTCAAGATTTCAGATCTAACAGCTTCGCTCAAATCCAGTGAAAATTCGTGAGAAGTTTCCAATCTTGTTGCAAACTGGGGTAGGTTTGGTAGATGGAACTTTTCGAAGCATATCAGCATATGACAGTGGATTGAAGAGTGCCAAAGGTAGGAGCAGAGTGATTCATGGATAGTGGCACCGTGAGTTTAGGCTGATGGTGCTCATTCTCAGTAATATGTGTAGCGAGGATTGTTTCAAGAATACCCTAACCATCCATCACCCACTTATTAGTCTCGTTGCAAAGAAATTTCTTAAGTTCTCTTAATTTTGAAGCTTGAGCTAAGGGTGATAAATTCCCTGGTAGGTTGTGAAGCAAAACTTTTAGCAGGTTGGGAAACAGATTGTAGCTGGCAGTTTTGAGACAAGTGATGTTTTTTGCCTTATTGAACTTAATCACATCACATTTAATTGCCATACTGCAGTTTACGCATGTGCGTAAACTGCAGTATGGCAATTAAATGTGATGTGATTAAGTTCATTGTCATGTTCCAGAAACCACTTAGTAACATATCGGCCTTCTGGTATGCCATATTGTATTGTTGATAGACTTTGGAGTTTCTGGATACAGTCATCACAAAGGGATATACTCCATAAGGATAGTCTGTGATATGTACGATAAAAAGAAATAGTAATTACCAGATTTATATTTGTCTGATTTTAATGAAATTTTGTGTGGCTCGACAAATCTTTCTAAAAGAGTTAAATATAAAATTTCTTTAAAATACACCGATTAGGAGTCGAGTTGTTATTACTTGCAGACGAACGGACACTTTGAAGACAATAGGCACTTTATGCATGTACAGTACATGTGAACTCACTGAATGTTCAATTTTTAAAAATATTGATACGACCTTGGTAATAAAATTTTCAGTTTTAAAAATTTCATAACAGTGATATATATATATATATATATATATATATATAAAATATATATTATTCTTTTGTATTGTCATTCTATTGTGGTTTAATTAGTCTTTGTTCATCATTAATGTCATTGTTTTTCGCCATGATGGCTAATTAAACATTGTCCGTGCCGGTGTTTTTTACCTATAGATATTATAGTTAATACATTACTGGTCTTTAAGCTAGCCTATTCTCGGTTATCTTAATTACCCGTGGCCTATACATTTAGGATTTTGCAACTTGTTGCGCATTACTAAAGAAATTTTCATAACACTTATTGATGAAAAACTATAGCAATAGGCATCAATAAGTGTTATGAAAATTTCTTTAGTAATGCACAACAAGTTGCAAAATCCTAAATGTATAGGCCACGGGTAATTAAGATAACCGGGAATAGGCTAGCTTAAAGACCAGTAATGTATTAACTATAATATCTATAGGTAAAAAACACCGGCACGGACAATGTTTAATTAGCCATCATGGCGAAAAACAATGACATTAATGATGAACAAAGACGAATTAAACCACAATAGAATGACAATACAAAAGAATAATAATAGGTACTCTGTTTGTACCCATGCATTGCTAAAACAGCTACTGGGACAATAGAAAAAGCTAGAAAGAAATTAAATAAAACTACTATAATATAATATTAAAAATAAAATGCGAACTGAACCATCATAATACAAAAGAATAATTATATATATATATATTTTTTTTTAATGATTTGTAAATATTTAATAAATATGTAAGCAACACACACCATGAATTGGAATAGTAATACGGAACCCCTGGGGGGTTTTGAGAGAAGAGATGCTGGATTTTAAGAGAGGTATACTTATTGACTGAGCAGTTTTGGAGAAGTGAGACTGCTCAACCAATGCGGTGTGAAGTTTTCTGCTCATTTTGCAGCTGCACGTTTCACTGAATATTTAGCATTAACAACTGAATTTATATCCCTATTTAAAACATGATGACTAACACTACAGCCTGACTGCACCCTTTTGCAAGACTACTCGACATAGTCGAGTAGTCTTGCGAAAGGGTGCAGAAGCATACTCGCGTTGAGTGTGCCGTAGTTCAAGTTCGTGTGACTGCTAAATGCAGTGATTGTATTCATTGCCAAAATAATCAATGTAAATACTTCTGACGTATAAACGAACTTTTTTTTTTTTTTTAAGGTAGTACTTGAGGCTAAAAATCTAAATAACAGTTAACGAAGTCACAGAAAATATCATTTAATGTTATGGTTGTACGGTATAAGACAGGATATTAATGAATGTGCTTCAGGGAGAAAGTAATAACTAGAATTTGCAAGAGCAATTCTCACCAAGTTACGAAGTTTACTGAATAAGTTAATGCGCCAATAAAACCCAACCAACCAACTGAATAAGTGAATACATTAAAAAAAAGGAATGGCATCTGCTTTTTTTCCCCCCGTGCTTGGGTTCTTAAAGACCAATGCGATCATTACAACGAAAATATTAATATGACAGCCCTCAGAGACCGAAAGGTGTTGAATTTTAAGAGAGGTAGATCTACTGGTTGAACAGTTTTGTTAGAAGCACATTTCACTGAATAGTACAGTAGGAGTAGCAGTAATGGAGGCATGTGATGCAAGAAAGCGAGCTTATGTAGCATTAGCCAAAAAAAAAAAAAAAAAAAATCACACATCCATTCCCTCTAAAAGTTTGTCCAGTTCCTCCTTGAATTTATTTAAGCTATCAACTTCCACAATGACAGATGGAAGTTTGTTCTAGCAATTAATCACCCGGCTAAAGGCAAATTATCTATTCTACAACTGTCTTTCCTCAATTTGAATTATGCGCCCTCAGGTTTGTAATCTGAACAAGCGGAAGAATTGCATCCAAAATTCAGCGAGCTCAATCCATTCAAAGGCCTTATACACCTCAATCAGATCACTTTGCAGGTGCCTAGTCTCCAGCCACTGCAATTTACAGAACTTAAGCCTTTCTTGGTGAGAGGACCCCTTCATTCCCCTCACCAACCTTGTTGTTCTTCTCTGTACACGCTCAAGCAACTCTACATCCTTCCTAAAATGAGGCCTCCAAACCTGTATGCAGTACTCAAGGTGTGACCTGACTATTGCCTTATACAAAGGGATGATCACCTCCTTTTTCCTATTATCAAAATTCTTGTATATCATTGACAGTAGCCTGCCTGCATTGCTCAGAAAACTTCATATCTGACTGCACAATTACTCCCGGGTCTTTTTCATTTTCTACCAACCTAAGTGTAGCTCTTTATAGCGATCCTCTTTTTAACGTCCCATGCGTAATAACATCCTATGTGGTTGTTCCCAGCCAATTTTTAAAGTTAGGATTAAATATTAAAAACCTGGTAGGAGTCACAACTGATGGTGCAAAAAATATGATTGTTAAAAACATTGGACTTCTGGGTAGAATAACCAAGAAAATGATAAATATTGGAGCTGAACTTCCGATTGGAATTCGCTGCATTTTGCATCAAGAAGCTCTCTGTGAGAAAGTATTGTATCTCTAACACGTTATGAGTGTGGTTATTTCAACTGTAAATTTTATAAGATCACATGGCCTTAATCACTGTATGTTTCAACAGTTCCTTTCAGAAATTGAAACTGAAAACGAAGATGTAATTTTACATAGTGCAATGAGATGGCTTTAGTCATGGCAAAGTATTATATCGTTTCTTTAAACTGCATCATGAAATTGATAATTTTATGACAGAAAAAAGGGAAACCAATAAAAGAACTATCAAATATGGAGTGGTTGTTTGGCCTTGCAATTCTTATAGACATTTCTAGTAATTTAAATGCTCTTAATTTAAACGTACAAGGGAAAAGGAAAACTGTTCTCTAATTTGTATGGTCACATAAAATAATTTGAGATTAAGTTATTATTTAAATCTCAAATTGGGCAAGACAATTTAGTTCACTTTAAATGTTGTACCGAGCCAAAAGAGAAATGCATATTTTCAAAGAATCATTGCCTCTCGTTATTACAATTACTTTTTTCGCGAATTTGATAGTCGATTTGCTGATATAAGATCCCATGAGAAAGACAAGCTTGTTCGAGAATCCATTCACTTCTATGGCTGAAAACTACAGTCCCAGCTTGCAACTTGAAATTATTGATCTTCAAGCCAAAACATGGTTCAAAAATAAGTATATGGACTGCCAAAATTCCACAAAGCTCTCCCATCTAAGGATTTTCCACTAATAAAGGAAAATGCCATGAAAATGGCTACTTTGTTCGGATCAACGTATGTTTGCTAGCACACTTGATTTTCATGCGTAAAAAAAAAAAAAAAAAGTTTAAAAAGAAACAGTAACAGATGAGCATCTTCATTCCGTATTGTTAATTGGTGTCAAAATTTTCAATCAAATTTTGAACAATTATCAAAAAATATCCAGCCTCAATCATCTCATTAAATGTTATTGTGTATTGTACTTAATAAAATTTTCGAATATTTTCAATTTTAGGTATATCATTATATTTATTTATTTGCCTTAATATTGAAAAGCAGTGATCCTTTTCAGGTTCTAATTTCTGAAGTGAGCATTTAAAAACAAAAGTAAGGTATTTAAAAAAAACATATGTAAAGTATTAAAAAAAAACAAAAGTAAGTTATATTTTTATAATTTTAATAAAATCTAAAAAATAAATCACCGACATTTTTGTTGAAGATAAGTGTTAGAAATTTGCATTTTTTTATAGCCTGAAAATAAAACAGTAACATGAAAATAGAAACTTCCTTTTACATCTAACAAGATATGGAAAATGAAACATTAGTTTTTCTCGAATCACTCAGTTGCGCCCCGCGAAATAAATCTAACTTTGAATATGGCCCATGTACGGGAAAAGGTTGGAACTACTGTCCTAGAAGGTGCGAACTCCAAAGCTTGGCAACAAGCGGGAGCGGAGTAGCCCTGATCGGTAAGCGGCGATCGTTGCTGAGGACATTAGCGTTTTCTTTTCAAAAAAAAGGGGGGGGGGGGGGGAGCGAAGAATTGTAGGGAGCTGCCTTGGACAACTATAGCCAGTTCATCCCTGGCAACTAGGCATCTTATCGGGGGATCCGGGTCTGATAGTGGTATTTAAGGCTCTGAAGGAGTCAGTAAAACGAACGAGTGAAGTATATTTTCACAGAAGAGAGAAGGACCAGGGGACGCAAATACAGAATTTTAAGGAGTATCAGATGACTGGATCTCATGAAATTTACTTTTAGGCAGTGTGTGGTAGATCATTAGAATGAATCGCCCGCCATAGTGATCGAGGCGAATAATCTAATAAAATTCAAAGCAGAGGAAGTATGAATTATATAAGAATTTTTTCTTCTTTTTTAGAAACAAAATTTTGGCAGATGCAAAAAAAAAAAGTCCGCTTCCTTGCATTATTTAGCTATTATAATTCTAATACTAAACAGCTTTCTGAGAAGTTGATACAGTAAACTCCTGTTGTAATACAGTATTTCCCTTATAGCACCTTTGTTGCTTTAAACTGCCTTCTCCTTTTGGTCTGCATGTATAATCGTATGAAATGCCATGCATTTTTTAACAATTATAGCGTTTCCCTTTAAAAAAATTTACCCCACCCATTTCGATTTTTCTTTTCATTATTTTTTTAAAGGTCACAAGAAGGAATAAACCTGAATACACTCACTTTCTCCTTATTTTTGAAAAGGGATGTTAGAGACTGAATTCTAGAAATCGTGTATTATGCAGTTCGTTTAGAATTCTTCGTAGAAATCGTTCTAGGTGCAGGCGATGTTTGTTTATTTCATAATTAATTCGAAGCTTTTAAGTTAGCATGGTCGCTCTTTTAGCACTCGGTGTGTATCCATTTATCGCCTCATTCTTCCGCTATTCTCAACTTTTTAAAATTATTATCTAGTGTTATCCCATTTTCCTTGCTGGTATGGTAATCAGTATATTTTGTGTGTTCAACGTGGCATCAATAAATTGCATTAATGACGGTATTAGTATCAATAGAAGCCCTCTTATCCGATGCGATCGGAGGTTAGTGGATTAATCGAAAAAGTCGATTAAAGAGGGGAAATGTTAAATTTTTTTTATTATTATTCATTTATTATATTTTATTTGAATTATATTTTCACTTAAAACATGTGCATATACATGTAATGTATATGACATGTACATGTCATATACATAAAATCAGTATTTTCTTAAGTCCCTCCCTTATAAACATCACATCGTTAACTGTTGAATCAAGCTGTTTGTTTAATATAACGTAAAGCTGCATATAGGGCGATTTTGGCGATTCTTGAGAAATTTTTGGCTCTCGATTTGATGTGCTTGCTTCTGCTTCATACTGTATTTAGATCCCTGTTTCTGTCATGGCCTGCATGATTTCTGCATCATCCATAACTTCATTTTCGAGAGAGTCGTCATCGTGAATCCATTGGTGTATGTCTTCTTGCTATAAATCTTGAGAACATTCAGTTTGTCCGATATAAAATATGTTGTTCATTATCTTGTAGTGCAGGACTTTCATTAGTGTTGTCAACTTCGGACCAAAGTTTTCTCCAAATCTTGGAGATCAAGATTTAGTAAATGAACTTCGAATTTCGTTCATGCTAGTGCTAGATTGTAAACAACGTCTGTAATGTTGAAAACTTTCAACGATTCTATTTTAAGACCCTATAGTCATGTCTGCTGTTCATTTCGAAACTGAACTCTCTCGCCTATATTGTCTCTTTAAACATTCTGGAATTCCTTGATTCATAGGCTGGATTAGGGATGCAGTACATATGTCATGTTTATTATAATATTTAGGATACGTTTAATTCAATTTAATTAAATCTTTTTTAAATTGCATTACTGAAAGGTTGAAGGTAAAAAAAAAAAAAAAGCGTTGTACATTAAGTAATGCGCAGGTTTTCAACTTAAGTATAAACCACTGCTTCATGAACATGGCACATAAAGTGAAAATCAATGTATCTATCAAAATATTGAAGAGAAATAAAAAAGTGTGGGGTACCACTTATAGCTTCTTTGAGGTCATAACCTTCGAAAGGACTATAACGGGAGTTTACTTATATGTTCGTGGATTATTATATTTCGGCGTAGGACATAAGAATTATATTCGCTCTATAAATCATTATTATCTGATAATAACTTAAGTGCCCAAGTAAAACTACATTTGAGGAGTTTTATTTGCTTTTTTTTTTTTGTTGTTGTTGGAAACAATTTGTAGAAATTAAGAAAACATAAGCGCAACGCCCTCGAAGAACTTGGTATTTACTCCAAGCTATATAAGTACTAGTAGTATTACAAGTTGTCCTTGTACTTAAACA